>NC_049222.1:100806202-101143702 GCF_011100685.1 Canis lupus familiaris | reverse complement strand
TAATTTTGTTAACTGCCAGTGTTTTCCAAATGTATTGTTATTATTTTGCAATCCCGCCAGCAGTGTCTGAAAGTCCTGGTTTTTTTATACCTTCAACCTTTTTTTTTTTTTAATTTTTATTTATTCATGATAGGCACACAGTGATAGAGAGAGAGGCAGAGACACAGGCAGAGGGAGAAGCAGGCTCCATGCACCGGGAGCTTGACGTGGGATTCGATCCCGGATCTCCAGGATCGCGCCCTGGGCCAAAGGCAGGCGCCAAACCGCTGCGCCACCCAGGGATCCCTATACCTTCAACTTTTAATGTTCTGTCAGTCTTTTAATGTTTCCCATGAAATGAATATGCGTAGTGGTATCTCATTGTGGTTTTCATTTGTATTTCCTTAAATATTAATAATGCTGAATTTATTTTCATATGCTTATTTACCATTCATATATCTTCAGTGAAATATGTGTTCACATATTTTGCCTAATTTTTAATGTTTGTCTTATCAGATATTCTGGTTACCCATCTATTATCAGATAAAGGTTTTGCAAATATTTTTTTTGTAGTCTGTAGCTGGTTTTCCTTTTCTTGACAGGATCTTTTGAACTACAAGAATTTTAAAATTTTATTAAAGTCTAGTTTATATTTTTCTTCTATGGTTTGTGTTTGTTTTTTTCCCATGTAAAAAAATCTTGGCCTAAAGCAAGGACGAAAAAGCATTACTGCGATGTTACCTTTGAGATGGTATATATTTTTATTTCTTATATCAAGGTCTATGTTCCATTTTGGGTTATCTGTGAATATTCTGAGGGTAGAGTTGAGGGGTTTTTGTGGGTTTTTTTGTGACTGAGGATATCACACTTTTTTTTTTTCTTCAGAATAATGCCACACTCTCATTACCATAGCTTTATATTAAGTTTTGAAATCAGATTTTTAAGGTCCAGATTTGTTCTACTTTAAAGAAAACATTTTGACTCTTATAGGTCTTTTGCATTTCCGTATTGTTTATTCCATTATTTTTTGAAGTAAACCTAACTTCAAGATTTTGATGTCTTAACTAAAGATGAAGCTTAGAACTGGATTTCTTGGCTCTTTATCTTACTTTCTTCTAGTTCATGTGTGAAGAGGGGTAGAGGGCTAATAGCTAAGTGCTTGATGGTGGGTACAGCTGTGCCCATTACCAACTGGCTGACCTTGGTCATGTCTACTCTCCCTAGGCTTCAAGATTCATGTCTGTAAAATAAGAATAATGAACATAAAATTGTACAGCACAGAATGTGAAGCAGACATTAAATAACAGATGATATTATACAGCCCAGTGAAGACCCCATCCCAGTGCAAAGGTGAAGGAAAATTCTTGGCAAAGAGAAAAGCATGTGCCAAGACCCCAAAGTCAATGAGAGCTTGGCTTGTTTGTGGAATCAAGTGAATGCCAGTAGAGCTGGAAGAGGAGAGTGATGGTTGGAGGGATGAGGGGAAAGGGACTGATGAACATGGTTTTTCATAGGCTATAATGAAAATCTGGATTTTATTCTGACTGATCTGGGAAGGTATGGGAAGGATTTAACACAATAAACACATGATTTTTTTTAAATGCCTTATTTTAAAATAATTATAGATTCACAAGAAGTTGTAATATCTTTCACTTAGTTTACCCTATGGTAACATCGGACATAATCTTAATATCAAAATCAGGAACTTAATCTTTGGATCTTTCCCAAAGTTACCATTTTACATGTACTTGTGTGTGTGTGTGTGTAGTCCTGTGCAATTTTATATGTGTGGATTCATTAACTACCTCCACAATAAAGATACAGAACTTTTTTGGCAGGGGGTCAAAAGGTTATATTTAGCACCCAAATGGAGATGGTGCAAGTCAAATTAAGAGAAATCCGAGGTGGAGCAATATATGCCTGCAGAAATGGGTAAAAATAGTCCTTGGGAGCTAAAATTTTGAGCTTAGCATTTGACATGGGCAACCAAGAATTTCTATATTGTCAGTAAGCATTTTTGGTCATGACATTATAGTGACCATCCTGACTAGTTTGAGTTGGTTTTAAAAGGAAAGGCCACTAGAACAATCAAGGTTTAGATATGGAAATGTATCCATCCAAAGAGATCAATAGGGTGTGGGTAGTGCTATGGCCAACGTTTCTTTAAGATCATCTGAATAGGCTTCAGCATGTTTGGTCAGCTGAAAGAGAAACTTATGGCATGTCCAACTGTACAACATTTTGCCATTGAGATGGGAACAAAATCATGGTGCTAACTAGTGGTTGGTAGAGCAGTGGTGTTTAAGAGGCCATAGGTGTCAGTGTGCCAAAATATAACCAGATGGCTGCTGCATTGCCAGATGGGGTCTGCTTATGGCCTGCAGGGTTCCAGGCCCATGCTATTACCTACTCAAAGTAGGTATAGTCAAGCTATGAGAAGCCAGAAGGCTGGGCAATAGTATTTGTTTTGTATGAGTGCTTTAACCTGAGGCACTAAGGGCCCACTAACCACATGGGCTTAGTGTGGACTGGGTGATGTTCCCATTTCAGGTCTATGTGGTTGGAGGGAACCTGCATTCCTTAGTGGAATATCTTATTAGATATGTCCAGTTTTAGTTCTCTTTGACCTCTCTGCTATTCACACTGCTGTGTGTGAGTCTTGGACACATAATCTCTATTTATTGAGTAAGATTATTATAGGCATTAGAAATTAAGTATTTTTTATAGCCAGGAATATTTGGCTAAGCTTGTGGTGTAGGCTAAGCAAATCAGCATTTAGCAGGGTGCCAAATAACTCTGGCAGAGAGCCAAAGGAGCATTTGATAGTGAGATGATCATACCCAGAAGGGTGCCCTCCTTCATCACTGTGGCATCTGGCTAGAGACTGAGGACAGGTAAGACCACCTCTTCCATCAGGTGGGATACACCAGTGGGTCTAGGTTTGGCTCCATCCCTTATCAAAACCTTGATGTTCATGCTGAGCTTGTGGGGTGTAGCCTTCATAACCCAGAAAATAATTGGTAACTGAGGGCAGAGTGCCACAGGTTCAGGTCCTCTGAAAGCCTCCATCTCCAAAAGGGCTCAGTAAGCAGCCAACAGTGGTTGCTCAAAGGGCATGTAATGTGGAGTAAAAAAAAGGCAGCTTTCTCTATCAGAAAAGCCTACAGGTAACTTACTGCCAGCATGAGTAGGACAGATTCTAACAAACATAGGAGGTGAGCACCAGAACTTCCACCACATGGTTGCCAGGAGGCAAGTAAAAGGTGAGCTGCTGTATGGCCATCTGACTTGAATCCAGGGCCTTTTGTTGTAAAGGTCCCCAAAGCGGGCTGATTTGTGGGTGAGTGCACAAATAAACTAGTAGTATTTGTAAATGGAGAATACTTTGCCTTCAGAAGCCAGACTCAGTAGGTTGGCCTGCTTGAGACTGATTGGAGCATTCAACTCCTGACTAGATGTTGCCTTTTAGCAACATCAGGAATAGAGTGGCCCTTAGGCATACTAGATGAACTTAAGACTCACTGAAGTGGCATAACCCTGAACTTTATGGGGATGGGGGCAACAGACCATCTACTCTCTGTAAGTGCAACAGTGATTGTTTGTCTTGTATGCCTAGTAAGTTCCCTCACAGGAGGATGTCATCAATGTACTGCTATATATGGGTACCTCAGGACAGCTAAAACTAATTAGGGTTTTGCCAGTAGAGGCTGTATGTGATGGCTGAACTTCAAAGGTATCCCATGGAAAACTGAGTAAACTGATAAACTGTTGGATTCATCATTGAGAGTGAATGTGATTGAAAGGTTGTTGAACTAGGCACTGAATGGAACATATAGAACAAAATATTTGCCAGCAGATGACTGAATGGCTTCATTTGTTTCAATTATGTGAGTATAGGAACTTTAATGGATGGGACCAAGGTAGCAGTAACTTACCATGAGATGACATTTCTCTGAGGATTCTTAAATATCTATTGTGGTTTCTCAGATGTAAACAAAATGGCTACTTCCTATAAGTTAATGAACCTTACCTAATTTGTATGTTATATTCTTGGTATGTCTTCAAAATGATTCCTGGCCCTTTTTGTTTCTTTTCTCTTATTAGATTCAATTGTGAAAAAAAAGAAAAAGAAAAAAAAAAGAAAAAAAAAAGATTCAATTGTGGTTTTGCCTACTGCTTCATTTCATTTTTGAATTTACTTTAAAGTTCTCATTTAAATACATGATAAATTAAAAAATAAATACATGATAAATTTACACAAACACATTTAGCCCCTGCCAGATGCCCAGGGACAGCTGTGATTACAGCTAGTGAGATGTGTTCTCTGAGACCTAGCCCTGGATCTGAGGCAGGGAGACAATAGACAGCTATTATCTTCTCCAAACATGAGTGCTGCTTATATTGTTATTAAAAAAACATACCGGGATCCCTGAGTGTCGTAGCGGTTTAGCGCCTGCCTTTGGCCCAGGGCGTGATCCTGGAGACCCGGGATCGAATCCCACGTCGGGCTCCCGGTCATGGAGCCTGCTTCTCCCTCTGCCTATGTCTCTGCCTCTCTCTCTCTCTGTGTGACTATCATAAATAAATAAAAATTAAAAAAAAAAAAACATACCAAACATGGGCAACTGAAATATGAGAGATTTCAATAAACAATTTATCTGCACTGGAAAAATTTAGAAATTAGAAGCGAAGCCTTGCTCCTCAGTTAAATATGGGTGATAATATCAAGAATGTTGAGAGGATAATAGCACTTTAAACTCTAAATGTTCCTTTGGAATGTTTTCAAATCGAGATTTCCCAATCCTTTTATGGAACCCCAAGCTGAGAATTATGCTGGATTATTCAGTTTTCCTGTAAACAAAAATGAAGATCTAAATTTCCAGAGGGTTCATAATGAAAACAGGCTTTGATCCCAAAATAAAATGTTGGCAAATTGCATCTCAATTGGTAATTGCTGATCCTTTGTGAAAAAAAAAAAAAAACACCAAAGTTTTACTTTTTCCCAAGAATTTCCTGTATTTCAAATAGCTTGCCTGCTTTGTTTTTGTTTCTTGAACTGAAGTATTTAACCTAATTATTGTCAGTATCATAGATCTTTACGTTTTCAATGAAATTTTGGTTTCAAGGGTCTTAAGGATGTCTCAAAACACTAAAATGTGTATCTTAACTATGTGCAGTTTATAGTTGCCAACTACAGCTCTATTAAACAAATCTTTAAAACTTGTCACTTCTTCATGATTTTAGTATGCTTTATGATCATCTATGTTCTACAGGTTACTAGCAGTTACTGGATCAGAAGTGTGGAAAATAGAATGGTGTGCCTCTGGGAATTTTTCCCAACTGTGCTCAGTGACATCACACTGACAGTTTGAAATTGGCCATAGTGGGAGTACTTACACCAGAGAACTTGAAAGACGCTACAAAAAAAAAAAAAAAAAAAAAAAAAAAAAAGACACTACAAACCAGGATTTACATATATTACTGAAAGTCCAGACTTAAGAACACAATAGAAAACATGTAAATAATTCAGATTAAACTTAAAAGTGTGTGGTGTATATAATCATTACATTGTACATAATAAAAAACACCAGAGAAACAAAAATAAATGGTCTCTTTGTTAATAAAAAAGAAAACAGCCACAATTCATAAAAAAGAAAACAGGCAGTAGATATGAACAGACATTTTATCAAGAAGATACACAGATGACAAATGAACAGAAGAAAAAATTTTTCAACATCATAAATCCTTAGGGAAATGCAGTTAAAATTGCTTCTTGCTTGTTAAAAGGGTAAATTCAAAAGACTGAATGAAAAGACTGATACCATGTGCTGGCAAGAGTGTGAAAACTGGAACACTCATGCACTCCTGGTGGGTATGCAAAAGCAAAAAAATCATTTTAGATCAGTTTGGTAGTTTCTTAATAAGTTAAACATTCAAACATTCACCTATCCTATGACTCAGGCATTTTACTTTGAGTTATAACACAAGAAAAGAGAAAAATACATATATATATATTAAATTATACACAAATGTTCTAGCAGCTTTATTTGCAATGCCAAGACGAGGTACCTAAAGGCCTCTAACAGATGAGTGGATAAACAAATGGTATATCCATGTTAAAGATACTATGCAGCAATAGAGCAAAATAATTATGTAAGCATCACTGAAGAATCTCAAAATAATTACAAATCATGAAACCAGGAAAAAAAAATGAACATTTTATGACTCAGATCATATAAAATTCTAGAAAATACAAATTTATTATAAATGAAGGTAAGTCAAAGGTTGCCTGTAGAGAGAAAAGACATTATAAAATTACATGAGGCAAATTAGGGGTGACAGACATGTTCACAATCATGATTATGATCAAGTTTTGTGGGTTTATATGTATGGCAAAACTTAACTGTACACCTCAAATAGGTGCACTATTTTGCATGACAACTACACCTGAATAAAGTTCTGTAAGATAGTTCCAAAAAACCCCCCCAAAAAACCACAAAACCCTGTATCTCTCTCTCTTTTCATAAAATCAGGTTTGGTAGCCCCATATTGACTCTCTTTCCTAATAACCTTGGAGGAGGAGCAGCCTTGCCTTGGTAGCAAATATGAGCAATTAAATCTATTTCAAAGTCAACGGGAATGCTGGCTAGGTCACAGAGCCACATTGAGGAACTAAGGGATCTCCTTTCTCTGCTTGTTTTCCTATCTGTGTAGAAATGGCCTTTAGGTGAACATACCAGAAAGGCTATGGGAATCCACAAAACCGATAGTTTATTTTCTTTGACAAAGATTTCAGCCACAAAAGATGCACATACATGGAGATCCTGAGAATTTCTGTGCACACTGATCCTGCAGTCACAGTCATTGGATCATTTGTTGATGCAATGTTAGAAGAGGCACGTGCCATCTACTTTGCTGGAGTCTTCTCCGCTGCAGTGTTACTGTACCAATTATGGTTTCTCCGGGGCCTTGAATTCTCACCATGACACTAGCCTAGTGAATTCTGGGAATTAGGGGACATGGCTCATTCATAGGATCTAGAGATTCCCCTGAACACTACTGACCATTATGTGACATCCACTGTGAAAAAGAAAATTCATGTAGTTTTCAGAAGCACTGAAGGTTGTCACAACTTCCTGACTTTTCACGGTGTTCTGAGCCCACACACACAAAAAAATCCTGATAGCCAGTCCACAAATTAGGATAAGGCCCTGCTGTCTTTCCTAGGAGACCTCAGGCAACAATGTAAATTAAGCCAAAGCTGGAAAGAGCTATTTTCTTTCATCAGATGGTCATCTCTGAGGCACAAAAACACTGGGAACCCCAATAAAGCTGTTTGCTCTTTAATGCTGAAAAGCCCAGCTGTTTCCAATTCACCTCACACAGTGAATAGAACTCCAAGATCAAAGGTGGCTTAAATAATCTCTTTATTATTGCAAAGTCCAATGCAATATTAGGCAGGGAGTTCCCAGGTTGGTGACTTGGAAGATAGGAAAATCCAAGAGGAGTATCACACATAACTAGCACATCCTAGAAAATGTGGTCCTTCTTGGCAAGTTACCAGCAGAACTCAGATTGGGTCCACTGAGCCATGCCCTAACTTCTACAAGAGAAGAGAATGAAGACCCTATAAGGGCTAAGACTAACATGATTTCCTCCAGCAAAAGGGGAGGCAAAGAGGTCAGCTTCCCTGAGCACATTGCAGGGGTATATAACGTATCTGATGCACACTGTGAACCTGCTGAGTGGCAGATGTGACAAAACACTTCCACAAAAGCCAAGACTGACATAAATCTGGCAAGAGCCCTGGACAGGTTAGGAAGCTTAACACAACTCCTTACAGATTCACACATTCTTCAACTAAAGGGAGATCTCCTCACTGTGGATTTTCAGTAGTATGGGCTTAAATTTAGGTAGATGGCTTCCTCACAACTTCTCTCCTCCAGTGTAATTATCTTAAAGGAAACTGCACATCTCTGTACATCTAAGGCCTTTCTCTAGTATGAAGTCTCTGGTGTTGAATGAGGTCAGATTTGGAGCTAAAGGATTTCCCACATTGTCTGCACTCAATAGGCCTCTTTCCAGTGTGAACTCTCCGGTGTTGAATAAGGCTGGAGCTTTGGCTAAAGGATTTTCCACATTCCCCACACTCATAAGGCCTTTCTCCAGTGTGAACTCTCAGGTGTTTAACAAGGTTAGATTTACAGCTAAAGGACTTTCCACATTCACTGCACTCAATAGGCCTTTCTCCAGTGTGAACTCTCCAGTGGTTCTTGAGGTTGGAGCTATGGCTAAAGGATTTTCCACATTCCCCACACTCATAAGGCCTTTCTCCTGTGTGGACTTTCCGATGCGAACTGAAACTAGAGCTCTGCTTAAAGGATTTCCCACATTTACTGCACTCATAAGGTCTTTCTCCAGTGTGAAGTCTCCTGTGGTGAATGAGGCTGGAGCTTCGGCTAAAGGATTTCCCACATTCACTGCACTGATGAGGCCTTTCTCCAGTGTGAACTCTCCTGTGGTAAATGAGACTGAAGTTTTGGCTAAAAGACTTCCCACATTCACTGCACTCATAAGGCCTTTCTCCAGTGTGAACTCTCTGATGTTGAATGAGGTTGGACCTTTGGCTGAAAGATTTTCCACATTCCCTGCATTCATAAGGCTTCTCTCCAGTGTGAACTTTCCTATGGCTATTGAGGCTGTAGCTTTGGCTAAAAGATTTCCCACATTCATTGCACTCGTACGGCCTTTCTCCTGTGTGAACTCTCCGATGAATAATGAAACTGGAATAATAGGTAAAGAATTTCCCACATTCACTACATTCATAAGGCCTTTCTCGAGTGTGGACTTTCTGGTGCTGAATGAGGTTACATCTTCGGGTACAGGCTTTCCCACATTTGCCACATTCATAAAGTCCTTCTCTAGTGATGACTCTCTGGTCCTGAGCAAGTATGTCTGTGCAGCTGAAGGCTTTCTTGCATTCTCCACAGTTGTGATGACTTTTTCCACTGTGAAAGACAGCCTCACACTCATTGTTTGGCTTCTCCCCAGTAGGAGTGACCTGTTGGAGAAATCCCATGCTGGCTAAGAAGTCCTTCCCTGTCTCCTCACTGGGAAAGGGCTTCCCTGACACATGGACTGTACAGTTCTTTATAAATGAACCTCTGTCCACATGACTTCTAACGGGTATCTCTCTAGTGTGCTGACCCTGGTATTGTTGAAGGTTGGCAGCTACAAAGAATTGTTTCCAACATGCATATGGTTTTTCCCCAAGATATGTGCCCTGGTGTTCAGCCAAATGCAAAATGTTTCCCAAGATCGAGCCACGCAGTTCAAAGGGCTGAGCCTTCTGTGGAAATGAACCTGACCTAAGAGTCCCAATCTGTGACACTCCTACAGAAATGCTCTCTTTGGAAGGTACCTCCTCATCTTCCACTCCATGCCAACAACCTGAAAGCAAAGAAGTGATGATGAAATACATGTCAACTTTATTGGGAAGGGGCAAAATCCATTACAAATGTACATCAGACAAATTAAAGAACCAGTATAAGGAACTGTTTCCAGGAAAAGGAAGTTGGGGTTAGGTTTTGGAAGCAGCTGATTTGTACTACTGGGTCCTCAAGGTCACAGAATTGGGAAGGCCTCACTAGGCACAGGATACAAGGAAAGGGTTGGGCTGGGGTGAACACATCATCTACTGTTAATGCCTTTTTGCACGATTACATCTGCTGGTGACATGTGGTGCTATGTAGATGTCTATGTCTACACGTAGGAAAATCTGACTGGAACAAAGCAACCGGTTTTAAGAATTAAAAAAAAGATGGGGTGCCTGGGTGGCTCAGTTGGTTAAGCATCTGACTCTTGATTTTGGCTCAGGTTGTGATCTCAATCTGAGACCAAGCTCCACATCAGGCTCCACACTGGGCATGGAAACTGCTTAAGATTCTCTATTTCCCCTCCATCCCTCTCTTAAAAAAAAAAAAAATTATTGAAAGATATGTGTACACTTAGAACACAACAGTGTTGAAAATCACTATTGAGATAAGAGTGTGAGGAATGAGAAAAAAGGTTCAGAGAGGTGGGGATTAGCCTGGGGCTGGAAAAAGCATAAAAATGATAAGTCAGCAAAGTGTCAAGAAGAGAGAAAGGAAGGTAGAAGTCAGCTGTGGCCACCAGCAATGGCACCGAGACACAAGTCAAATATGACAGGTTCTGGTATGATTTGAACAAAGCTCTGACATCACATTCTCTTCCAGCTGACATTCACCTGGGTCAGGCCCTCTCTGGGCCCATCTTGTGGAGACTGGAATTATATCCATGCTGTGAAGCACAGGGGACTCTTCCCCTAACCCCAGCTGAGCAACAGCATGGGATCTGGAAGATCCAAATTCTAAGGGTTAGACAGGACAGGTCAGTGGTTAATATTGGCCTGGAACAACTCAGCACACAACAAATCAGAAAAGATACTATAAAAAGTACCTCAAGGCCCAGCTAGAATGAAGATGGTGGGACAGTAAGCACCAGGAGCCTGTCTCCTCACCTGGACCACAAATGCACTGACAGAATCAGTCTGATGTAACTATTTTGCAACTCTAGAGTCTAGTGAAGGCTTGCAACATGCTAAATTGCTTTCATTTTTGTCAATTTCAGCTCTCAGCATTGTATAAGTTATCCATCTCCCAACTTGTATAACTCAGAGCAGGTAGTCATGCACATTTTCCTAGAGTAGCTTGCTGGAGCCAGGGTGGGAAATAAGGACCCTGTCCTTCAAGTAACACAGATCTGTGCTCTGATTACTGCTTCTGCTGGTGGAGATGTGACCGGTGGGCAGCCATTGTTGCAAAACATCTCCTTCGCTGACACAGGCAATTTTACAGGGGATTTAAAGGGCAGACATCTATCCCCTCTCACCACCCTCCCTTCATGTTTCTCTTATTCCCCTGTGGGAAGCAGAAATTCAAGGACTAGGATATTCAAAATCACATATATGGGGGAATATAAAAAAATCATCATACATGATTTTCCCCTTCAGGGAAAGGCACAGTCTCAGAAAAAAACAGAGAAGACTTTAAGTTTACACCTCAGACTCATGTCCAGTAGAGAATCCTACAACCATTAAACAAACAAATAACCATCTCCAAAAGTCGAAGTTTCAGCAACAACAACAACAAAACACAGGACATACAAAGAACAGGAAAGTTTAACCCATTCTAAAGAAAAAACAAACAAGTCCTCAAAAAGGACTTTAAAACATCTGTCTAAAAGATGCTCAGAGCTAAAGTGGACAAAGTCAAGAAAATGTTGCATGACCAAAATAGAAATATCAATGGAAAAAGGAAAAAAAATAATCAAAAAGAAATTTTGGAGCTGAAAAGTATAATAACTGAATGAAAGAGGTCACTAGAGGGTACAAAAGCAGCTCTGAGTAGGCAGAAGAAACCAGTAAACTTGAAGATATCAAATCTGAGGAAAGAAAGAAAAAGCATTGACCAGAGTGAGCAAAACATAAGAGTGAGCAAAATATAAGAACGTGTGGGATACCATCATAAACCAATATATGCAATGTGTTTGTCTAGAAGAGAGAAACAAAAAGACAGAGAGCTTATTTGAAGAAATAATACCTGAAAACTTACCAACTTGACAGAAGATACAAACATTAACATCTAAGAAGCTCAGTGAACTCGAACCAGGATAAAAACTGAGACTCACAGTTGGCACGTTATACTCTACATTTCAAAAGCAAAAGGCAAAGAGAGAATCTTGAAAGCAGCAAGACAGAAATGACTCATCATATACAAAGGATCTCCAAAGATTATCAGACTTCTCATCAGAATCCACAGAGGCCAGAGGCAGTGGGGTATATATCCAAGTACTGAAGGAAGAAAAGAATCTTAAAAAAAAAAGAAAAAAGAAAAAAAAAAAGAAACCTTATATAACAGGCAAAACTGTCCTTCAAAAATGAGAGAGAAACTTAAAACCCTGCAGATAAATAAAAGCCAAGTGAGTTCTTTGCTACTAAATGTGTCCCACAAGAAATGCTAATGGGGGTCCTTTGGGACACTAGATAGTAACTCAAAGCCATTTGGCCAGGGATGCCTGGGTGGCTCGGCGGTTTAGCGCCTGCCTTCGGCCCAGGGCATGATCCTGGAGTCCTGGGATTGAGTCCCGCGTCGGGCTTCCTGCATGGAGCCTGCTTCTCCTCTGCCTGTGCCTCTGCCTCTCTCTGTATCTCTCATGAATGAATAAATAAAATCTTCAAAAAAAAAAAAAAAGCCATTTGACCAAATAGAGATCTCTGTTAAATATACAATTATAAAAGCTAGTAACTTGGCTTTTATAACTCCACTTTTTGTTTTCTATGTTTAAGAAATTAATGCATATGGGATCCCTGGGTGGCGCAGCAGTTTAGCGCCTGCCTTTGGCCCAGGGCGCGATCCTGGAGATCCGGGATCGAATCCCACGTCGGGCTCCCGGTGCATGGAGCCTGCTTCTCCCTCTGCCTGTGTCTCTGCCTCTCTCTCTCTCACTGTGTGCCTATAATAAATAAATAAAAATTAAAAAAAAAAAAAGAAATTAATGCATAAATAACAATTACAGGTCTAAATTTTTGGACACGCAACACACACAAGATGTAATTTCCTGACATCAATAACTAAAAGGGGTGGGGACAGCGCTGTACAGGAGCAGAGTTTAAAAAAATATGATTGAAGCTAAGCCGGTATAAATTCAAATTATGTGTTATAATTTTATATGTTAAATGAACCACATGGTTAACTAAAAACAAAAACAAAAAAAGCCCTCAAGAAACACAAAAAACCAAAAACCCCAAAATAAAGTGCTCTAGAAAGTATACAAGAAAACCCCAACAAATCAAAACATTTCACTACAAAAAAGTTAAATGAACACAAGACAGTAATGCAGAAAATGAGAGACAAAAAAAAAAAAAAAAAAAAACACTACAAGGCAAATAGAAAACGAAGAGCAAAATGATACAAGTACCTCATCAGTAGTTACTATAAATGTAAATAGACCAAACTCTCTAAACCAAAGACAAAATTGGTAGAATGGATAACAGAACATGATCCAGCTATGTGTGGTCCACAAGACACTCACTTTAGACCCAAAGACACAAGTAAATTGAAAGTGAATGCTTGGAAAAATACATTCCATGCAAATGGTAATCCAAAGAGTAGGGTGGCTATATTAGTATAAGACAATAAACTTTATGTTAAAAAAGGTTATGAGAAAAGGAAAATATTATATATTAATAAAAGTTTCAATATATAAGAAAAGATAACAGTTATAAACACTTATGCAACTATAACCAAATAAAGATCTCTGTTAAATTATAGACCATCAAAACCTATGAAGCAAAAATTGATGAAATTGAGGGGAGAAACAGACAGTTCTAAAATAATAGTTGGAGACATCAATGCCCCATTCTCAATAATATAGAACAATAATTTGCTTATAGAATATAAGCAAATAGAAGACCTGAACAACACAATAAACCAACCAGACCTAGCAGAATATACATAATACTCCGTCCAACAGCAACAGAATATATATTTGTTTCAATTGCACAGGGGACATTTTCCAGGAGAAACCATATGCTCAGCCACAAACGAAATGTTATTGGATTTAAAAAGACAGAAGTCAGGCAAAGTATCTTTCCAACCAAAATAGATTAAGTTAGAAATCAAAAACAGAAGGAAAACTGGAAAAGTCACAAATCTATGAAAATTAATCAGATCATTTTTAAACAACCAATGAGTCAAAGAAGACTCACAAGAAAGATTAGAAAATACTTTAGTATTTTAGAGACAAATGAAAAGCCAGTATCAGCAAAAATTATGTGAAGAAGGAAAAACAACACTAAAGGGGGAAATTTATTGCCATAAACACATTAAAAAGAATTTTTTTTTAAGATTTAATTTATTTATTCGTGAGAGACAAAGAGAGGCAGAGACAGAGGCAGACATAGAGGGAGAAGCAGACTCCCTACAGGGAGCTTGATGTGGGATTCAATCCCAGGACCCTGGGATCACGCCCTGAGCCAAAGGCATTCAACCACTGAGCCACCCAGGTGTCCCAAGAAGAAAGATCTTGAATCAACAACTTAACTTTACAACTGAAAGAACTACAAAAAAGAGCCAAGTAACTCAAACCAGCAGGAAAAAAAAAAAAAAAAAGGAAATAATAAAGATTAGAATTGAGATAAACAGAGACAGGAAAAAACAATAAAGAAAAATCAACAAAACTGAAAGCTGGTTCTTTCAAAAAGCTATCAAAATTTGGACAAACTTTCGGGGTGCCTGGCTGGCTCAGTCAGTGGTACATGCATGACTCTTGATCTTGGGGTTGTGAGTTTAAGCACCATGTTGAGTTTAGAGCTTACTTAAAAGGATAAAATCTCTAAAAAAAAATTGATAAGGGGCACCTTGGTGACTCAGTCCACTAAATGTCTGCCTTCTGCTCAGGTCATGATCTCAGGGTCCTGGGATCGAGCCCCATATTTGGCTCCCTGCTCAGAAGTGAGTCTGCTTGTCCCTCTCCCTCTGCTCTTCCCCCAACCTCACTTGTGCTCTCTCTCTCAAATAAATAAAAGATGAAATCTAAAAGTGACAAACTTTTACCTAGATTGGCTTAAAAAAAAAAAAAAAGAAGACTCAAAATAGTAAAATGAAAAATTATACTGGGAACATGACTACAATTCTATAGAAATAAAAGAGATTATAAGAGAATACCAAAAGGAGACTAAATCACTAATCAAAAACCTCCTTACAAAGAAAAGCCCTGGACTTGACGGTTTCACTCCTGAGTTCTGCCAACCACTTAATGAAGAACTAACACCATTTTTTAATAAAAAACAGACAAAGCCACTACAAGCAAACTACAGCCCAATATACTTGATGATTCATCGACGTAAAAAATCAACAAAATACTACCAAACTGAATTCAGCAGCATAGTAAAGGATTATACATCATGACCCACTGGGATTTATTTCTAGAAGAAAGGATGCTTCAGCATACAAAAATTAATCAATGTAATGCATTACATTCAGAGAATGAGGAAAAAAATATATAATCATTTCAGCTAATGCAAAAAAAATATCTATCAAAATTTAACACCCTTTCATGATGAAAATAGTCAACAAATGAAGAACAGAAGGAAACTACCTAAACATAGTAAAAGCAAAAGATTACAACATGGCTAATATACTCAACTGTGATAGACTGAAAGCTTTTTCCCAAGGTTAGGAAGGATGCCAACATTCACTACTACTCTTCAAAATGGTATTGGAAGCTCTAGACAGAAGGAAAAAAAAAAAAAAGGAGGAAGAAAGGCACCCTAAACGAAAGAAGTAAAATTACCTATCCTTATGAATATATTATACACAAAAAACTAAGCCTAAAGAATTAAAAAACTTTTAAAATAAATGAATTTGGGACGCCTGAGTGGCTCAGTGGTTGAACATCTCTGCCTTCGGCTCAAGGTGTGATCCCGGGATCCGGGATGGAGTCCCACATAGGGTTCCCTGCATGGAGCCTGCTTCTCCCTTTGCCTGTGTCTCTGCCTCTCTCTCTCTCTCATGAATAAATAAATAAAATCTAAAAAAATAAAATAAAATAAAATAAAATAAAACAACAAAATAACAGGATACAAATATAACATAAAAAACCCAACTGTATTTCTATACACCAATAATGAACAATCTAAATAGGAAATGTAGAAAGCAATTCCACTTATAATAGTATTAAAGAATAAAATACTTAGAAATTAACAAAAAAAGTAAAAAATATGAACACAAAAAAACTATAAAACATTGCTAAAAGGAATTAAAGAAGACATTAGTAAGTGGAAAGACTTCTAGATTCGAGATCTGAAAGATTTAATACTGTTAAAATGTCAACACTACCCCAAACCATCTACAGATCCAATGCAATTCTTACCAAAATTCCAATTTTTTTTTTGTAGTAATAGAAAAATTCACATGGAATCTCAAGGACACCAAACAGCCAGTACAATATTGAAAAAGACTAAATAAAGTTGGAGGAGTCACATTTCTTGATTTAAAATTTTACTCCAAAGCTATCATAGTCAAAACACTGTGATACTGTCATAAAGACAAATATAGACCAATGCAATAGAATAAACCCTTCAGAAATAAACTGTTTTTTTTTTTTATTTTTATTTATTTATGATAGTCACACAGAGAGAGAGAGAGAAAGGCAGAGACATAGGCAGAGGGAGAAGCAGGCTCCATGCACCGGGAGCCCGACGTGGGATTCGATCCCGGGTCTCCAGGATTGCACCCTGGGCCAAAGGCAGGCGCTAAACCGCTGCGCCACCCAGGGATCCCCAGAAATAAACCTTTGCATATATGGTCAAATGATTTTCCACAAGGAGGCCAAGACCATTCAATAGGGAAGATTCATTAGGCTGACATTAAGACTACTGATCCTGAATCCTTCCCTGTGAGGGTTTGAAGCAGCAGGTGGTGTGGCAATAAAAAGAAATAGGCATTCACTCAGTCCAGCCCTAGAAACCATAGCACCTACCCAGGGATTGGGGAAAGCAGCAGTATCTATTGTTCAGATGGGAGACAGAACTGTCCCTGTGGAAAAGAAAAAGGAAGAAACTTGCCCAAGGCACAGGGGCGGGTGTGAGGGCCTTACCTAGGGAGGATGTGAGTACAAAGTTCTCCAGCATCACATCATGGTACAGGCATCTCTGATCCTCATCTAAGAGATCCCATTCCTCCCAGGAGAAATAGAGGGCCACATCCTCAAAAGTCACACTTCCCTGCCAAGATAGAGACAGATGAAACCAGGAATGGCCTCACTCCTGAAGACCCATATCCCTACACATCTACCCCATGTCCCTCTTCCTCCCAAGACCCCCAAATCAGAAGACATACCAGACTCTAGTGTCACTGATGTCTGCTCTTTCCTTATATTCTCATTAACTGCTGTGTTCACTCTGTTTCCCACTCTTTAACCAGATGGAGTGTTTTATGATCCAGGTAAGATCACCTCCCTCTGATCCAGACCTTCCTTTGCCTCCAGATAGATGCCTAACCTCACAGGCAGTTATTCCAAGCTCGACTCTGGCCCACTGCCAGTTTGTTCTCACCAGAAAGAAAGGAGGCCTGCAGTTACCTGAATGGACTTAGCCTCATCTCTGAACAGTTCCACATACCGACACCTGTTTTTGTAATAAGCTTTCACATCTCTTTCCTTTGATGGCCCCAAATGGGAACCCCTCCATAAAAAACTCAGGCCTAGACTTGACCCTAAGCTAGGATTCTTCAGAGGCCCCAAAATCAAGCGCTGGGAAGAATGTCAGATGAAGAATTTCATGATACCACAAATCTGGACAAAATGTGGGACAGGACCAGCGAGGGACTGGAACACCTCCACTTACCTGTGTAGGTTCCAAAAACACTTCTGCAACCATGGAAACCTGTGGGAAGAGGCAGGTCTTCAAGGGGTGTGGCCATGGCGACTTTCCAGGGGCTCAGGCCTTCCCTGTGTCCCTGCGGGGCACCAGAGCCAGGTAACCTCGGGCAGATTGGCCAACCTCTGTGCTGGCTCTCAACTAGCTGTGTCCTTGGAAAACGACTCACTGCCTACCCATCCCCACCCCCGCTCCATGTCCCCATCACCCCTACAATCGGTTCTACTGAGCGTACTCTGAAAGCTATCTCAAACCTTAACGGAGACCACTGGTCCCAGGACCCTCGGAACAGAGGTACCGCACCTCCGCCCGCCAGTTCCGGCGTGACCCCGCCTCACGTTCCCTGTTCCCCGACCGAAGAGTCTTCCCGCCTCAGGCCCCCACTCCGCAGCCCCTGCCCCTCCCCTGCAGCCCACTCCCGCACACCAGCACGCCCGCGCTAACACACGAGGCCCCAGCCCACCGGCGCCTCTCTGTCCCGGATACCGGGCCGGGGCCGCAGGCACGCGAGCAGGCGCCCCGCGGTCGGGCCTTGAGGGTTTGGGTGGGGGGATGGCGGCGAGGACCCGGGGAACTAGCGTTTACCTGCGCCGGGTCCCTGGGCGCGGGCGCCGCCATCGGACTCGGGGGACGGAATGAAATGATGACAGCTGAGCGACCCGGCCGTCCCGGGCACCGAAGTCTCCAGGCCGGCCTCGCAGGCAGCGAATGTTCCCGACCCTAAGCCTTCCCTGTCCGTCGCCTGAGTCCCAACCCGTATTCCGGATCGTCGGACGGAGCCCAAAGACCCTGGAACCGCTAAAATGACCGCCACGGAAACGACGGAAGCCCCGCCTCAAGACGTTGTCCTGACGGAAACGTCCCCTTTCTGGATTTTCATTGGAGTATTACCGCTGCCGCTCAACGCAAAGCCTTCTGGGTAATGTAGTTCCAATGGCAGGGCAGGTCTGAAAGAGGAGCGCCCAACACCAAAAACTCCCAGAGCAATGGTCGCACAGCAAAAGCGAGGCCTACGGGAAATGACCCTCCTATACTTCTAGGGTGGGGGAAGGACTTCGCTCCTTTTTTTTTGTTTTAAAGTTTTTTTTTTTTATTTACTCATGAGAAACAGAGGGACAGAGACACAGGTGGAGGGAGAAGCAGGCTCCATGCAGGGAGCCTGACATGGGACTGGATCCTGAGTCTCCAGGATCAGGCCCTGGGCTGAAGGCAGCGCTAAACCTCAGAGCCACCCGGGACTGCCCGACTTCGCTCCTTCTTAAAGGGGTGGGCCAACTTCTGGGAAGTCTTAAGCGCCCTCAACGTCTTTGGTGCTCCTGATTACTGAGGTGTTTCCGCATTTCAGACTCTATGAAGCCAACTCTAATGGATAGCCACTGATAGCTGGAAGCGAATAAACATTATCTTACTGCCCTTTAAACGAATGCAGGCTGAAGTATTAAAGTCACTTTTGTGAGCTTCAGTTGGTTGGCTCAGGGACAAAGAAAAGTACTTGACCGTTTTTGGTGTTTGTCAATAAAATTGCATTCTGAAGCTTTCGGTCACAAATATATCATTTGAGGGGCACCTGGGTGGCTCAGTCGGTTAAGCATCGGCCTTTGGCTGAGGTCATGTTCCCAGGGTCCTGGGATAGAGCCCACCCTCGCCTCCCTGCTCAGCAGAGAACAAGCTTCTCCCTCTGCCTCAGCCTCTCCCTGACCCCTGCTTGTGCTCTCCTGTGCAGCGCATGCTCTCTCTCAACTAATAGGTAAAACCTTTTTAAAAAATGATACTGAATATTTTTAATGCAGCCCAATTAAAATATTTAATACATAAATTATATAGAGGAAGGTGTCCTGACAATTTTCAGTATCCCTATTAATTTGATAACAGACAAAAATTCTGGCAAATTTTATGAAAAAGCATTTTAGGAGGAAAACAACCATAAACACATATTAAATGCTCATCTCATATATGTTTATGAAAACTCAGGTTAAGTGATATTTGATATTTCACCATTAAGGCACATAATTTTCTCTAATTTCTTATATGGTCAAATTTTTACTATGGATCTCCCCATAAATATTTTATCATCCTTTGTGTTTATAAAAAACAAAAGTGAATTAAATACAATTACTATTATTATAATATTATAATATTATTAATATTATTATTTAATTACTAGAGTTCTGTAAGTGAACTAAAAATTTCAAAATGTTTCATAAATCTAAGTATGAAATGTCAAAGATTATATATTATATTCTAATCATTTACAGTTTAACCCTCACTTTTAACTCATATTGAATTTTATTGTTAGGGCCTAAAATTTTTAAAGTGAGGAATCTTTTATTTTTATTTATTTGTTTATATTTTAAGTATAAGTGCTGCCAAAGTGAGCACTATTTTTTAAGGAATCTCTTAAATAGAAACTTTTCCTGCAATTGCATTCCACTGGTAAACATTATCTTAAGCAAATGATAAAATTTTAAAGTAACATTGGAATTAAGAATTTGGGAAAAAAACTAACTGAATTTTGATAAACATAAAACCCTCTGGTGGGATCAGAGGTTATGAGAGAATACATCCTCCAAGCAATGATTTGCATTCTGAGGACTTCAGTGAGTGTATTTTATAGAGCTAATGAGAAAATGATTAACTAGGACAGGAGGGCAAGTAAGAGGGAAGGCACCGTATATTTCTAAGTAAACCAAATGCTTCTCAGAGAGCCCACACTGCTGACAAGAGTGCTCACCTCATAGATATAGAGGAGATATGGGGAGCAGCAGATAGCTTCAGAGAGCAATGTGTACTTCAGTGTCACACACACACACACACACACACACACACACACACACACACACAGCTTCTACAGAACTTTCCAGGAAGATACTCTAATTTACACAATAGCACTTAAAATAAAAAGAGGGGTATCTGTGTGACTTAGTTTGTTGAGCCTCCCACTCTTGATTTTGGCTCAGGTCATGATCTTGGGGCTGTAGGATTGAGCCCTGTATCAGGTTCTGTGCTCAGGGCAGATTCTGCTGATCCCTCCCTTCTCTCTCTCTCTCTCTCTCTCTCTCTCTCTCTCTCTCTTTCTCTCAAATAAATAAATAAAATATTTAAAAATATAGGGAAGCACATTTAGGGTAAAAGTAAATTGAATTAATCAATGAAGCAAACTAAGTTAAGAGAGAAGGGAAAGAGCCAAATTATTTTAAATTGTGAAATGAATTTAGAGAATTAATAGATCAGTTGACTTTATGTGAAAATGAACAGTTTGTATTACCTAGACCTCAACTGAGCCTGAGAATCCTAAAACTACTGTGGTTACTGATCCCATCTGTCCACTAAGGACTGCAGTTATTCAGAGAGAATAAAGCTCAGCTCTTCTCTGCTCATAGGTATTCTATGGACAACTTAATTAAAAGCACCCAGCTGGTTAGAGTTTTGAATGCTGGAGTAATAAACCACTTTATTTTTTTTTTAAGATTTTATTTATTTATTCATGAGAGACACACAGAGAGAGGTAGAGACACAGGCAGAGGGAGAAGCAGGCTCTATGCAGGGAGCCCAATGTGGGACTCGATCTCGGGACTCCAGGATCACGCCCTGGGCCTAAGGTGCCAAACTGCTGAGCCACCCAGGGATCCCTAAACCACCTTATTAATTATGGGTGGGCAGGTGGGGTAACTGCCAGAGTGCCCTTTGATGCAGAGGCCCTGTGAGCACAGATAGGTTAATATATCACTAAATGAACAGGAATATCAAGCGCTTTTTAAAAGTGCAGTTTTTGAGTCACTTTTCCTTTAAAGAGACTTATTTCTGTACAGAGGAGCTAGAAGTCTCCTACTGTTTACTGAGGGTAGAAATTCTGGAGATGCTCTATTACAGACCAGTTAGGCACACTAGTTCCCAGAGATGAAGAAAGCAAATGCCAGCACCACCAAGTATTAGTGGGTGGAAGCTGACAAATGTTATCTCTTTGCCCTTCATGTATCTACAGAGAAGAGTCTTAAGGAAAATATTTTCAGGGTCAGTGGGTTTGTCAGTAACAAGGTAGAGATCACATGACACAGAAAAGATGGAGGGGTAATGTCTGGCAGTCCCAGAAAAGCTGGACAGGGCAACAGCGTTTCTCAAAATCCCTTAGAACACTAACAGCCTGCCTCTGGTTATGTGTGTTGGTGTTCCAGCCTCAGCAGGCAGAATGGTTTCATCTATACACTGTTTCCTACGGGACACAGGGGATGATGGGGTGGCTTCTATTCCTTCTGAGAGTTTAATAGTTATTTGAAAAGAATAGCTACTTACCAAATTGCTGTCTGATGTCAGGACAGCGACTGCAGGGGCAACATCCACACAGGTGTAGAAAGGGGTCATCTGGACAATAAGATAAAGGTTTGAGATTCCATGAACTCACCTCGTTGTCCGGAAATAATTATAATTTCATCTGTAACTGCATTGACACTATCTGCAAGGGATTTGAGATTATCTCTGAAAAACACCTGTGATTTGTGCATAACACTGACAGCTCTTAACATTTATTAGTAAAGTTATCCAAGAGGGTGAGGTGAACAGAAATAACTAAAGGAGTCTTACTTTAGGTGTCTAAAAAAATAAGGTATCATGGAAGGTCAGCAGAAGACACTGAAGTTTAGGATAGATCTATATCTATGCTCAAACCAGATGAGAAGTATTATTCAACCAGCATATGGAGACTGACATGTGACAGCCTTGATTGCATGCACTGTTGAGTGCTGTGATTTGCCTGAGATGTATGTAGACGATGAGATGCTCTTTGAAAAATGGGTGCTTACGTTGTTGCTGATGCTTCTACTTTAAATGGGTTCCAGAGGTCAACTTCCATTATGTGATATCAGGGCCAACATGGCAACTGATGCAGCAAGTGACTTCTCACCTGAGGTGGAGGAGCAGGATGTCAGTACTCTGTGTCCTGTGCTTGGAAGAGAGGAATGAAGTGTCCCTCTGTTCTCTCTGCTTCAGCTAGCATTAACATGTAGGTGCCAGTACTGTAGCTGTTAACTTTGAGTTTAGCTTGAATTATGGATTTTTTGGGGGGACTGTTTAACTTAATTACTGGTAGTTTTGAAATGTTTTCTAAGTAAAGTTGGCATGGATGCAATATGGAGGACTAGGAGATAGGGTCACTTATCTGTGTTCCTATAGAAACTATTGAGTATTTGTTTTATATGGATTTTTATTCACTTTACAAACATGCTAGTAAAGAGTGCCCCTCAGCTGCTGAGCAACCATTTGTAGCTTGTACATTAGCAGAATGGGCCAAAAGCTTAGTATTGTGACTTGCTTTAAAAATAAAATATCTTGGGACACCTGGGTGGCACAGTGGTTGAGCATCTGCCTTCGGCTCAGGGTGTGATCCCGTGGTTCCAGGATCGAGTCCCAGGGCTCCCTGCATGGAACCTGCTTCTCCCTCTGCCTCTGTCTCTGCCTCTGTCTCTCTCATGAATAAATGAATCTAACCTTGAATTTGTAAGTACAAAGCAATACCAATTATCAGTATGTGGCATGCTTTGACCATGAGTCACTGCTATTCACTGTTCTCAACAAAACAGCTCAGGCTGGTTCTAGACCAGCTAGACAAAATTCGCAGAACAGTCTACCATTGTAACCATTGGCATTTTTATGACAGGACAATCATTCTTTATTTTTTTAATTATTTCAAGATTTTTAAAAAAGATTTTAGGGCAGCCCTGGTGGCGCAGCGGTTTAGTGCCGCCTGCAGCCCGGGGTGTGATCCTGGAGACCCTGGATCAAGTCCCACATCAGGCTCTCTGTATGATGCCTGCTTCTCCCTCTGCCTGTGTCTCTGCCTCTCTCGCGCTCTCTCTGAATAAATAAATCTTTAAAAAAAAAAAAAAGATTTTATTCAGAGGTTAGTATTGGGGCATTTTATACAAGTTTATTGATGGCACTTATTGATGCTTATCACATTGATGATTTTCACTAGGGGTCTGGGAGTGCCTGAGGTTCTCTGCTGTTGAGGCTGATTATGCAGAGGGAATGTGCCTATAGGAACAGAAGGGTTCAAACTTCATTTGAGTTCCCTGCTTCCCAGGTGTTCTGTCTACATGTTGTTCCTGATTTGAGAGTAAAGTCATGCAGAGCTACTTATAGAGGGAAGACTACCAGAGCTACTCTAGACTTTGCTTCTCTAGACTTTGCTGAGACAGGCCTTGCTTGGAATGGATATTACTTAAATGTTTTTGCTATATTGTATTCTTTTCCCTGCAATAAACTGCAGTTTGGTATCAGTCATTTTGAATCTTCTGAGGCTTCTTTAGCAATTAAACCCTATCTGATCACCACTTGCGGTCATACAAGTCTAACAAGAGATTTTTAAAATAAAAAGTCAATCTACTTAAATTTTAAAATGTTTAAGCATTGGATTAATTTCTAACTTTTGTATTTTTCCATAATCATAAATTTATATACCTCTTTCTGTGCTTTCTCTCTGCCTTTTGTTTAAAATCAATTTAATCCCCACCTGTATAGAAAACCCTTTTGCTACTTTTCTTGGAGGTTACCTTGTATAGTTTAACTTTCATCATTGTTGTGTCAGTATCTAAAATTAGTAATTATTTAAACCCCTTTTCTTAAACTCTTCAAAGCTTCAGAATGCTTTTATTTCAAATGCTTTTGTTTTATTCATATGTATATCCTGTTCTTGTCCAGCAAAACTTTTCTTTCTTAAGTACAACTTTAGAAATCCATTTTGATAGCATCATTGGTAGTAAGACACTGTGTGTTTATCTACATGTATTTTCATGATGGTCCTTTTTTTTTTTAGGATTTTATTTATTTAGGGATCCCTGGGTGGCACAGCGGTTTGGCGCCTGCCTTAGGCCCAGGGGGCGATCCTGGAGACCCAGGATCGAATGCCACGTCGGGCTCCCGGTGCATGGAGCCTGCTTCTCCCCCTGCCTGTGTCTCTGCCTCTCTCTCTCTCTCTCTGTGACTATCATAAATAAATAAAAATTAAAAAAAAAAAGATTTTATTTATTTATTCATGAGAGACACAGAGAGAGAGAGAGAGAGAGGCAGAGACACAGGCAGAGGGAGAAGCAGGCTCCATGCAGCCCATCGTGGGACTCGATCCCGGGTCCTCAGGATCACGCCCCAGGCCGAAGGTAGTGCTAAGCCGCTGAGCCACAGGGGCTGCCCTGATGGTCCCATTCTTGTAGGGTCATTTAAAATTATATGCAACCCTGAGTGGGTGGTACTGTTCTTTCTAATCTTCAAAACATTATGTGATTCTCCTCTATTTTCCATCATTTCTTTTAATATTTCACTCTCAGTTTAAAGACATTGTTTTCTGGGTAATCTATCTTTCCGTCTTGGCTATTCCACAATCTTCCTTTTTTTCTTCACTAGGGTGCAATGTGATAAGGGTGTGCCTTTCAGTGTACTTTGTTTTGTTTTTATTAGAATTGTTTTGCTTTCATAATTGAATATATAATTCTTCATCAACTCTAGGAAACATTTAATCATAGTAAATAATGTAAATAATAAGTAACTATAGTAGTAATCATAGAAAATAATAACAATCATTTAAACAATGCCCGAGGGCATCTGGGTGGCACAATTGGTTAAGCATCTGCCTTTGGCTCAGGTCATGATCACAGAGTCCTGGGATCAAGTCCTGCATCAGGCTCACTGCTCAGTTGGAAGCCTTCTTCTCCCTATGTCTGCTGCTCTTCCTGCTTGTGCTCTCTCTCTCTTTCTCTGTCAAATAAATACATAAAATCTAAAAACAAAAACAAAACAATGCCTGAATATATTGCTGTTTTTATTTTTATTTTAAACTTTTTAAAAAAGATTTTATTTATTTATTAGAGAGAAAGAGAGAGAGAGAAACAGGCAGAGGGAGAAGCAGGCTCCATGCAGGGTGCCTGACGTGGGACTCGATCCTGGGTGTCCAGGATCATGCCCTGGGCTGAAGGCGGCGCTAAACCGCTAAGCCACTGGGGCTACCCTATATTGCTGTTTTTAAAAAATCTCTAGAACAAATCTATTTGTCTATCTAAATTGAGATGAGAAATAAATAAAATTAATGACAGTGGATTTCATTCTGGACTTGAAAAAAAATAAGATAAATAACTGATATTTTAATATAATCTTTGAAATACATAATACTGTTGGATTAGCATTAAGTTTTCTCATTTTGATCACTATATTGATATTATGATAGTTTCCATTTATTTAGGAAATATATATTTTTTAAAATATTTTTTTAAATTTTATTTATTTATGATAGTCACATAGAGAGAGAGAGAGAGAGAGGCAGAGACACAGGCAGAGGGAGAAGCAGGCTCCATGCACTGGGAGCCCGACGTGGGATTCGATCCTGGGTCTCCAGGATCGCGCCCTGGGCCAAAGGCAGGCGCCAAACCGCTGTGCCACCCAGAGATCCCAGGAAATATATTTTTATATATATGTATATACATGTGTATGTGTGTGTATCACCTCACAAGTTATAATGTAATTTCTATCTATGTATCATCATTGTATTCTATTTCCTAAAATTTTATTAAGGATGTTTTGCATCTGTGTTCATATGAGTATTGGTCTGCAGTTTTCTATGAATGGCATTACCTGTGTTTGGTATCAAATTAAAGCTAAAATCATAAAACTAGTTGGAAAGAGTTCCACTCTCTTTTTAAAAAAATAATTTTACTGGGTTTGGAATTATTCCTTCCCTAAATGTTTAGAAGAACTCCCTAGTAAAGCCATCTTGGCAAGAAATTATGGTGGGAAAATTGAAAACTACCAATTCAATGTCTACATATATAATAGAGGGCATTTCAGATTATTCATTTCCTCAGTGAACCTGAGTAGGTGAAGCATTTCAAGGAAATTTTTTTGGTCAGTTCCTAGTTTCCAGAGTTGTTGGAGAGTTGTTTAAAATATTATGTATAATCTTTTTAATGTCTTTAATATATCTAGTGCTATACCATCTTTCATTGCTTATATTGGTAAATCGTCCTGTCTCTGAACAAGCTACATACAGATCTATCAACTATATTCATCTAGTTAAATGATAGCTTTGGAGTTCATTAATTTTCTCTATTTTTATGATCTATTTTATTTTCTTCTCTTTAATATTTTTCCTTTTGTCTACTTTGTTTTTAATTATTTTTATATTTAGTGTCCTACCTTGAGTATTCAAAATATTTACTCATCATTTTTTTTTAAAGATTTTATTTATTTATTCATGAGAGACACACACAGAGAGAGAGGCAAAGACACAGGCAGAGGGAAAAGCAGGCTCCACGAAGGGAGCCCGATGTGGGACTTGATCCCAGGACCCCAGGATCACGCCCAGGGCCAAAGGCAGGCACTAAACCGCTGAGCCACCCAGGCATCCCTATTCATCTCCTATTTATTTCTAAAATAAGTATTTAGATCTATACCTTTTCTTCTAATCTCAGCTATAGTAAATCTTGATATACTGGGTTTCATTTTACTCAGTTCAAAATATTATCTACTTTTTCTTGTGATTTATTTTTTGATGCAAACATTAAGTGTTTTCTTTAACTTCCAAACATGTGGGGATTTTTTTCCCCCCAGAATATTCCTTTATAAAGACTAGCTTAATTCCCTTATGGTCAGAGTGTATAGTTTCATGGATTTAACCAATCTACATTTAGTGACATTTATTTTATGGCCTATGGTCTAGTTTGATGAACATCCTTTTGTGGACCTTAAAATATATTCTGCTATTGTTGGAGAAAGATTCTCTAAATGTCAATTAGACCAAGTTGGTTGATGGTTGTAGGTTAGTTTCCTATCGTTGATGTAACAAATTATCACAAACCACAAATGGCTTAAAACAACAGCAATTTATTCTATCACAGCTCTGGAGGCTAGAAATCTGAAGTCAAGATGTCAGTTAGGACATGTTTCTTCTGAAGTCTCTTGGGAAGATTCCTTTCTTGCCTCTTTCCTAGCTACTGATAGTTTAAAAATCATTTTATTTATTTTTCATCATAAGTGTACTCTTTCACTTTCCCAGCAGTGTGATTCCTGGATGGTAGGGTTATACTATTTTAAATTTTTTAGTAACCTCCATACTGTTTTCCACAGTGACTGTACCAGTTTACATTCCTACCAACAGTGCAATAGAGTTCCTTTTTCTCCACAATCTTGCCAAAAAGAAAAAAAAAAATTAAAAGCAGAAAGGGAAGGAAAAGAAGATAGTTATATATAAGGGGAACCCCATAAAACTATCAGAATACTTTTCAGCAGAAACTGCATGACAGAAGAGAGTGGCATGATATGTTCAAAGTGCTGAAAGGGAAAAATCTACAGCTAATACTCTATCCAGCAAGACTATCATTCAGAATAGAAAGAGAGATAGAGTTTCTCAGACAAAAACTAAAGGAGTTCATGACCACTAAATCAAATATAAAAATATTAAAGGGGACTCTGAGTGGAAAGGAGGACCATAAGTGAGAGTATGAAAAATAAAAAACATAAGAGCAGCAAAAATAAATATTTCTATAAAATCAGTGCAGAGATCCAAAAAATAAAAGTATACAAAATATGAGAGAATACACCCAAAATGTGAGGGGGAGAGAAGAATGGACTTAAGCAACTTAAACTTAAGCAACCATCAACTTAAAATAGCCTGCTATATGCAGAAGATGTTATACACAAGTTACCTAATGATAACTGCAAATCAAAAACCCATAATAGATGTGCAAAGAACAAAGAGAAAGAATTCTAAGCATATCATTAAAGAAAGTCAACAAACCATGAAAAAGAGCAGAAGAACGGGTCTGAAAAAAAAAAATCTAGAGGAACAACCACAAAACAAGTAACAACATGGAACCACATACCTATCAATAATTACTTTGAATGTAAATGGACTAAATGCTCTAATCAAAAGACATAGGGTGACAAAGTGGATAAAAGAAACAAGACCCATTTATACATTGCCTACAAGAGATGGCTTCACAGATTAATTCTATCAAACATTTAAAGAGAAGCTAATACCCCTTCTTCTCAAACTATTCCAAAAATATAAGTGGAAGAAAAACTTCCAAATTCATTCTGTGAAGCCAATATCACTCTGATGCCAAAATCAGATAGACACCAAAAAAAAAAAAAGAAAAAGAGAGAGAGAGAGAGAATTACAAGTCAATATCTTTCATGAATAAAGATGCAAAATCCTCCACAAAATATTAGCAAGCCAAATCCAATAATGCATTTAAAAAATCTTATACCATGATCAAGTTGGATTTATTCCTATGGTGCAAGGGTGGTTCAATATTTGCAAAACAATCAACATGATACTTCACATCAATAAGGGAAAGGATAATGACCATATGATCATTTCAAGAGATGAAGAAAAAGCATTTGACAAAGTACAATATCCATTCATGATAAAAAAACCCTCTGTAAAGTAGATCTATTGAGAACATATCTCAACATAATAAAGGCCTTATATGAAAATTCCACAGCCAACATTATACTCAATAGTGAAAACAGAGATCTTTTGCCCTAAGGTCAGGAATAAGACTAGGATGTCCATTCTCACCATCTTTATTCAACATAGTACTAGAAGTCCAAGCCACAGCAATTAGACAACATAAGGAAATAAAAGGCACCCAACTTGGTAAGGAAAAAGTACTTGCAGATGACATGATACAATATATAGAAATCCCTAAAGACTACCAAAAAACTATTAGAGCTGATAAATGAATTCAATAAAGTCACAACATAAAAAATTAATGTACAGAAATCTGTTGCATTCATACACACTAATAATAAAAGAGCAGAAAGTGAAATCAAGAAAACAATCCCATTTACAATTGCACCAAAAACAATAAAATACCTAGGAGTAAACTTAATCAGAGGTGAAAGACCTCTGAAAACTTTGTAAAACACTGATGAAAGAAATTCAAGATGATGCAAAGAAATGGAAAGACATTCCATGCTTTGAGTTGAAGAAAAAAATATTAAAATGCCCATACTACCCAAAGCAATCTACACATTTAAGCAATCCCTATAAAAATATCAACAGTATTTTTCACAGAATTAGAACAATCCTAAAATTTGTATGGAACTATAAGAGACCTCAAATAGCCAAAGCAATCTTGAAAAAGAAAAAACTGGAGGCATCACAATTCCAGATTTCAAGTTATGCTATAAAGTGGTAGTAATTAAAACAGTATGGTACTGGCATAAAAAACCAGTCTCTGGTTTTGTTTTAAATAGACATTTCACTCAGGTATTTTCTTTCCTGTTATGCTCTTGCTCTTAGTATTCCAAATACATGTATATTAGACCACTTGATATTTTCCTACAAGTCACTAATGCTGTTTATTCTTTGTTCACTTTTTCCCTTTCTATGTGGTTCATTTTGCTTATCTATAACTTTACCTTTAAACACACTGACATTTTCTTCTGCAATATCTCATCTGATTTTCATACTAGTTTTTTGTTAGATATTATATTCTACCATAAGTTCTACATAGATCTATTTTTATAACTGTTTTTACATCTATTTTTCTTTTAATCAAGTTCTTGTTTTTTTTATCTTTCCAAGAACAAATGCAGGATATTTACAAAAAAAAAATTATAAAAGCTTTCTAAACGTACTTGTTTAGTTTTATCATTTTAGTCATTTTTTATGTTTTTTCCTTATATTTCTGCTCCTTCGTGTGCCCAGTAAATTGCTTATTGGGTGCCAGACAAGATAAACCTTACATTGTTGAACGTTGCATTTGCTTGTATTCCTTCAGTGTCAGATTTTTCTTGGCTTTCAGGTAAAGGTACCCGTTAGCAGTCCTTCCCTTGAATGTTTGGTTTTAATTCTTTTCAGGGTGTCCAGAGCAAATCTTAATCTGTGTTAAGTTTCACTATCTAGGCGATATATTTCTGAGTTTTCTAAGTGTTGTTCTGTATACTATAATAGGTATTTCTACATTGGTAGATAAGAACATAAATAATTGCCAGCCCTACACGAGCTGCAGGAATTATTTGGTATACTGTCTTCTAGTGGTACTTTTCTAAACCTCGGATAGTTTACCCTCACATTTGTATAGAACTGGACATAGTCAACAATTCAGTGATCTTTCCTCAATTCTTTGCCTTTCTTCTTTCCCTGTGCACCCACCCCCATCCCTAGCTCCTACCCTTTCACACCTAAAGTCTAGTCACATTAGTCTTAATACCCTGACGTAATAGATCTACACTTACTTCAGTGTTTCCTCTGTGAAATAGGGTGAGGGAGAGGGAGTGATTTTGCAGCAGGCTCAGGAGACAGAGAGAAGCTAAAATCCTGAGGTGCCAGGGATAGGGCATAGAGGCTTGCAGCAGTGGTCTGAGCTTGAGACTAAGTGGTAGGAGGTGGTTTATAGGGGCTAGGGCAGAGCAGGCAGCAGTGCAGAAGCAGGTGAGAGAAATAGCCTTGAGGACACAGCAGGCAGGCAAGAGGAAAGCATTAGGGTCAGAAGCCAGCTGGGCCATGGAGGGAGCAGGTTGCCAAGGGTGCAGAACAAGGCCTGGGGAGCCACCAGGGCTGGGTGTCTTGATAGCATAAGAGGTCCAGGGAGTCAATGCTGCCACCAAGGAGCCATTAGGTGAGCAGGGAATTCCTAGGCTGGGGCAATAGGCACATGGAGATCTCCAAAGCTGAGCTGCTAGGGATTGCAGAGGTGGGAGGCAGCAGAACCTGGTGCTTGGAGATTAGAGCCCAGAGAGGTACAGCCAGTTAGACCACAGCTCTCTGGACTCTGCCCGAGTACACACCTAACACCCTACCTCTAAGCCAGCAGTTTAGGATTTAGGGCTGTGGCTTCCTTCCCATCTAAACCAAAGCCTCTTTGCAGGCAAGTCCTACCCTGGCAGCCCCAACTCCTTTGTACCTTTGATGCAGTGCACCAGCCGGTGATTTCCCCCAATCCCTGGGGCCCCAGCTGCACTTAAAGTTAGCAAGTTGTTTCTTTCTGGAGGCTCTGGGAAATCAGATTCCTGTTCCTATGCTTTGTTGGCAGAATTCAGTTCCATGTGGTTGTAGGATTGAGGTCTCTAAGCTTCCGAGGGGCCTTCTGGTTGTATTGAGACCATCTGCAAAGTCACACAATTTCTTCAAAGGGCTGTGTCACTCAATGCTCTGACCTGATCTTGCTGAGCCAGGACTGAAGATGCTGGCTATCATAGGTGTGGTGCTCAACTTAGTACCTAGCTTTATCTTAGAACCAGCAATGGAACAAAGGGCCTGATACAGCCATGTCTAACTCTTCTGCCTCTTTCTCCCTATAGCTGGGAAAGGTTCTGTTTTTAATGACTCATGGGATTAGATCGAGCCCAGCTGGGGAAGTCTCATCACAAAGTGTATTATACATGCAAAGCTCCATTGGTCATCTACAGGACCATTCACAGGTTCTGAGGATAAGGGCATGGACATCTTTGGCAGCAACAATTCCATCTACTACAGTTTGCTCTCTGGTCCTCAGATTCGTATCTGTCCTGCTTACAAAATATATTCCACCAATCCCAAGATCACAAAATGTCTCCTTCCATTTCTATATCAACTCAACACTCAAATCTCATCTAAATATTGTCTACATCAGATATGTCTGAGGCTCTGGATATAATCCATCCTGGAACACAATCCTCTCCATCTGGATCTGTAAAACTGGAAAACAAGGCATCTGCTCCCAAAATAAAATGGTGGGATAGACCTAGGGTAATAGTTATACACATTGTTTCAAAAGGGAGAAAATGAAAGAATAAGGGAAAGCCACAAGTTCCAAGAAATTTGGAAATCAAGCTTAGCAAACTACATTAAATAGCAAGGTCTGGGAATACCCAGGTTCAGGGCTCTGGCCACTGGGCTCTCAGCTCCCCATCCTGGGTTCTACTCTGTCCTTTAAGTCCTCCGTTTCTATGACAGGTAACAAAGGTTTGCAACTTAGTAATTTTCCCAGCCAGTTTCATATGTGCAGAATATCGGAGGTCCTAATTTCATATTCTGTCCTTTTAAGATCCAAAGTGTTTCTACCACAAAATTTTCAAGAACTTTGTGGCTCTTCTGTATATAACACAGAGATTCACTCCACTAGACAAGAGGTTAGTCCACACATTTCCCCCCCCTGGATGATCCCATATCAATTTCTGCTTTTGCTGAGATGGCCAAGGGTTGCCTTTAAGCTTCCAAGATGGTCTCTGCTTATACTGAGGAGACCTGCTTAGTCAAATCTCTTCAAAGAAATTCTATGTGGCTGAATACTCTGCTCTTTTGATCTTGCTGAGATATTACAAGAGACTATACAGTCACACCCATGGCTATTTCTCCAGAACATGCTTTCCTGATCATGAATCATTTCATTTCAATGTCTTTTGCAATTAAGACAGGATAAGAATTCCCCAAATCATCAAATCTTGGGTCTTTTCTGTATAATAGTTCTTCTCTATGTTTATCTCTTCCGTGTCACATTTTACCATGAACAATACAAAGAAGACCACACTTTCAACACTTTGTTTAGGAATTTCCTCAGCTAAATGTCCATATAAAGACTTGTACATTAATATTTGCACCAGCTTTGTTTTTAATATTTAGAATTTGGGGGAAGAACAGGTCAATTAAGATAAAGGGATAAACTGCAGTATATCCATCGAGTATTACTCATCTATTTATACACACAACATGGATGATTCACAAAATAATTGCATGAAAGACAGTGGACAATAATAAACTTCTAAAATTCAATTTAAATAAGGTTCTAGAAAAGGCAAATTTATCTATAATGAAAGTAAATCAATGGTTGCCTGGGGAAGGGATGGGAAGTATTTGGAAGAGCATTGAGAGGGATTAGGAAGGGGCATGAGGGAACTTTGGGGGTGGTTATATTCAATACTACAGCTGGGTAATTTCTTATACATATATTAAGGCCTACCAAATTGCACTTTAGTATATGCAGTGTATTCCATGTTGACTACACATCAGTAAAACTATAAAAGATGATTCCACTGCAACATCTGGGTCTCCCACTTCTACTAGAAAACCAGACTATCAATATAGTGACTCTATTTTCTCTCTCCAAACATCTGGTAGAGAACCTCTGCCTCTGCAGCAAGAAAAACTGGCAAGCAGTGAAGGCTGTTTCCCAGTGAGTCACCAGAATCTCTGGCTGGTCACAAAATCTACATCCCTGGACCACAATGTATACCCCAGAGTTCTTGCCTATGCAGCAAAGACACTAGATATAGAGCCCAGAGAGGTACAGAAATCGAAATAAAATTTACATTCTTTGCTCTGTCACTGACCTTGGTCAGAGTGACAAAGCTCTGGAGATGCTAAGAATTGCCATGCATCCCAATCTCATACAGCCATAGTGACTGGTATGTTTGTGGATGTCTTTTTAAAATGGGAACATCCACTCTCATTTGCCAGTCCCCAGGCCCAATTATTCACACTGTGTCTTGGCATCAGTTTTGTTTCCTTCCTGGGTTGGTAAGTCTTGCAGCCAGAGACCTGGGTACCAGATCAGATTCTGGCCTTCATGGCATATGGCACTTGGCAGGTCCTCAGAAACAGCTTCCCCTCAACTGTGCTGTGAAATATGGCACATATGCTGGAAATAAGACACTCAATCCATGCTGGTCTCAAACATATTGAAGGCTGTCACAACCTCCCTCAACATCACCATCAAAGTGATGTCTGGGCTCTTAAATAACTCTGAAATCCAGACATCAGGCCCACAAACCCCTGAGAAACTTTTGTCAGCAATACCAGAAGTAGACTGAGAATGTTTCCCTGTCAACCTGCTCTTTCAGTTGAGGCACATGAAACCAGGAGCACCCCCCTCCCAGTTTATCTCTTCAGTTTTGCATGGCCTAATTGTTTTCTAACCACTCCAAACAGTAAAAAGAATGTCCAAAATTAACAATGGCTTAAATAATAAGGTCTTTATTATCATAGAAACCAGAGCAACAGAAGTAAGTAGTTCTCCAGGTTGGGTGACTTGAAGGCTGGAAAATCTGTTATAAGTACCACATGAGACCAACACTATGAAGAAAGTAAACCTTTTTTGTAAGCCACCAGAACACAGCTCAGATCCTCTTGGCTAAAGATGTATGTAAGGTCCACACTTTTAACCAGTCAGTGGGGAGGGAATGAGGAATCCCATTTAATTCAGGATTCTTATTATTTCCCTCTAGGGACTGGAGAGTACAAAGTTCTACCTTCCCTGAGGACATAACGGTAACTAAGCTGATAGAGCAGACATGGTTTCAGCCACAGGCATTGAGTGACAAATCTGGCAAAGACCTGAGTAGGTCTGAAAGTGCAACACAATTCATGAAACCTTCCCTGTACCTGGCATTCATAAGGTATCTCCCCAGTGTTAATGTTCAGATATGAGTTTCAACATCTGATTGATGTCTTCCTCTCAAAGGGCAATCATAGAGCTCCTCTCCGTATGAGTCCTGTTGAGAGCACTCCTAAAGCCTTCCTGCAGTGTGAACTTTCTGGTGCCGAATGAGGTGGGAACTTAAACTATAGGCTTTCCCACACTCATTGCACTCATATGGCCTTTCTCCAGTGTGAACTTTTTGGTGCCTAACAAGGTGGGATGTTCTGATGAAATCTTTCCCACATTTGCTGCACACAAATGGCCTTTCCCCTGTGTGAACTCTCTGATGTGCAATAAAGTCAGAGCTTCGACTAAAGAATTTCCCACATTCAATGCACTCAAAAGGCCTTGCCTCAGTGTGAATCCTCTGGTGTTTAATGAGGGTATATTTGTGACCAAAGGATTTCCCACAATCACTGCAAACATAAGGATTTTCTCCAGTATGAATACTCTCATGCTGAACAAGTGTGGATTTGTGCCTGAAGACTTTCCCACAATTGTTGCACTTATAAGGCCTCGCTCCATTGTGAACTCTCTGGTGTACAATTAGGTTGGAATGATGACTAAAGTATTTTCCACATTCACTACACTTGTAAGGCATTTCTCCAGTGTGAATTCTTTTGTGCTGAGTAAGGTTGTCTTTGCGGCTAAAGGCTTTTCCACATTCTTTGCACTCATAAGGCCTTTCTCCAGTGTGAATTCTCTGGTGTTGGATAAGGGTGGCTTTACGGCTGAAGGCTTTCCCACATTCACTGCACTCATAAGGCCTTTCTCCAGTGTGGATTCTCTGGTGCTGGACAAGTGTGTCTTTGCGGTTGAAGGCCTTCCCACATTCGCTGCACCTGTAATGCATCTGGCCACTGTGAGAGGCCTCCCCACTCCTGGTGCTCCTTGTCTTCTTCTTGCTGTGAGTGGCCTTCTGCTGGTGACTGCCCAAACTGACCTGGAGGGTCTGCTCCTCCTCACATTGAAAAGGTTTTTCTGACAGGTGAGGTTCTTCACAAACTCTACAGTTCTTGACAAATGAGGTCTTCCCTTTGTCTCTTCTTAAGAGTTTCTCTACATTGTACTGCTTCTGGTGCTGATGAAAGTTTGCAGTGAAGCAGAATTGTTTCCCACAGGCCCCACATGTGTAAGGTTTCAGCCCTTGGCGTGTTTCCTGGTGCAAGATATCTTTCAAGATAGGGCCACATATGTCGCAAGGGTGAGCCATCTGGGTGGATGAACCTGCCTTGGAAATACTATCATGTGACACTTCTATAGAAATACTCTGTTCAGAAGGTGCCTCTTCATCCTCCACTGCACACCAACAACCTAAAGGCAGAAAAATGCTGTTGAAGTGCATGATGACTTTGGTGGGAAGGGGCAACCCTATCACCAATGTGTCTAGTATACCCAGGATTTAGTTCATGGGGCTATTAGCAGGACAGCAGATTTGGGATCAGGTTAAAGAAAAAGCTGCTGTGCAATACTGGGTCCCGAAGGGTCACAGAATGAGGAAGCCTTCACAAAGGACATACACAAGAATGAGGTGTAGCTCAGGGAGAACCAACAGGCAGGATGTCCAATTTACTCTTCAGCAAATGATTTTTAGAAGGGCCTTGGCTACTGGTGAGTGCTATGCAGAAATGTATGTCCAGGCCCAGTAAAATCTGATTTAAAATGAGCAACTGGTATCCTAGAATCATTTAAGGATATATGTATGTCATGACACATTAGCATTGTCCAATAAAGAACACTGCAGAAGGAATAGTAGAGAGCACTAGTAAAGTGGGCATGGACAGCCCTGGGTCAGAGGTCAGAACATAAAAGACAAGAACAAGGAGAAAAAGATAGAAATAAGTATGGTCTACAACCTGGGCACCAAACAGGATTCTGGTGCTAGTTGAACCCAGCCCAGAAGTCACACCCACTTCAAGCTCCCACTCACCAGGGCCTGTCCACGTCCCTCCTGCCATGGCTAGAGTCATGACCTCTCAGTCAGGCACTCAGAGTTCTTTCCCCTGCTAAGTTCAGCAACCACAAAGCATCTGGAAGAAACAAGTCATAGAGGAAAGACAGGGCAAGTAGGAAAGCAGTGACCTAGAGCAGCCCATCCACAAGTGATGAAGACAACTAAATATTACAAAATGAGTATCAGAAGCATCTTGTAGGATCAGCACACTGGGCCCCATGGCAGTGACTATTATGGCAATTCATGACACAAGTAGATCCAAAGAATATGCCTATTATAAGAAAGGGGCAGAATGTGGAGCAGAGGTATCATGAATGTGAGCAGAGCCATATAGTAAGGGAAAGGGCAAGCAAGGTAGTCCACTGGGCTGACCACAAGGAATAAAGGAGGCAATACACAGCTGAGCTTCAGTACCTAAGAAAACCTAGGTTAGTGAGGGAAAATAGCAGTGCCCAGGCAGCTATGGGAAGAAAATGGCAACCTTTGAGGGAAGAAAGAGTAGAGCACAGCCCAGAAAACTTGGGCATACAGGGCCTTACCTGGCAAGACCGTAAATGCAAAGCACAGAAAACACTGCATTATGACACAAATCTCTGGGCCTTACCATGCAGCCCCCATTTCTCCCAAGAGAAAGACACAAACACATCCTTGAAAGTCACATGACCCTGTATGAAGTCAACAACTTGAACACAGAGGCAGCAGTTCTCCCTAGGACTCCTGGTCTACCTACCACAATTTACCCTCCTCCCCAGCTCCCCAACTCAGATACCAGGCCCTCATGTGACTGGTGCCCACCCACTCTTTTCCCACTTTCTAGTCATCATTTTGTCCAACCCAGAACAGGCAGGGGACAGATAGACACTTCTGTCAGCTAGTTCTCCTGGGGTCTAGAGATCATGCATCTCATATACATATTTGAGTTTGGAATTCTCCCTAGAGCCCCCAGGCTATGAATTCAGATCCCATCTCTAGTACATATTGTTCTTTAGACCAGAGCTCCCTCATGTCTATGCATATCCACAACATAGGCACCTCCCACATGCAAATCTGCACACAGCACCCAAAGAATTCTTGGTTAATGCATCCAAGATCCTACCTGGCTCCAGTTGATGGTCCCCACCGCCATGTACTCTGAACCCAATTTTTAAATCCTTCCTTCCAGGCCCTATTCCTTGATTCAACTTCAGCAATCCAGAACAACATATAGGTCAGATAAACCCAGCCTCCTTCCCACTTTGCTGTTACATACTAAGGATGCTATATTCTCAATAGTCATAGGCTTAACACTAAATTCTCATGCAAAGCCCACACCCACTGTCCTTCTACCTCAATCATAGTTACTCTGCCAGCTGACCCAATCTGCCCCTGAGGTAATCTACCGTGACTTAAACTCCCCACATCCCATTAAAGGTCACCACGAACATGTGGGAACCACACAGCGAAAGGAAAAGCACTTGCTCTGGCCTCACATTCATCTCATCTCTAATACTACTCTATACCAACATCCATCTCACGTCTATATGCTCTCTCTAGAAGACTTCCCCACCTGCCAGATCCTCCTCTTTCCCAACCATGCACACTAACCTCCCTTTTCCTGTCCCTTGGGTGACTCCTATCCCACTCTGCTGTGTCCACCCCCTTCTAGACCCTAAATGGCACTGCCACTATGATGTAAAGATTCTCTCTATAAATCTGATAAGCAGCTCTATTTAATCCATATAGTGGCTGCCACCTTTGAGACTTGAATCCCTCCTCTGAAATACAAACGTCTGTGTCCAGCTCTCTACCTGTACCTCCACTCAGATTCAACATGGTCAAAGCCTAATTCTTGATATTACTTCTGAAAGCTACTCCCATCACCAACTTCACCATCTCAATTGAGGGTTTTTCCATCCTTATGTTTTCTCAGTCCAAAAACTATGGGAGCTGTGGGGTCATCCTTGACTCTTCCCATTCTTTCTCTTACCATCCACATCAGAAAATCTGGTTGGCCCTACTTAAAGAAAAAAAAAAAAAAATCCAGAATCCAAGCATTTGTCCCTCACCTCCAGAGCCACCAGTCCAGTCTAGCCATCATCAAAAGTGATCTTTCCTGACCCCAGTCATTTTTCACCATGCAGCCAGAGAAAGCCTGTCAAGACCAGTCAGTTCACTCCCTCCTCTGCTCCAAACATTCCATGGCTCCCAATAGAAGCCCAGCTCCACAGGCTGCCATTCTGGGGTTGAATCCTGCCTGTCCCCTGCTCTCTGATCACACCAGACATAATGGAGACCTGAGGCTCCCTAAACACTCCTAGTTCAGCCTCAAGTGATGTTTTTGCACCTGCTGGTTCTAGTGCCTGGAGCACCGTTCCACACTTCATCCCACTGCACTGGATTCAAGGCAAAAGACCATTAGTAACACTGGCACTCCCAAACTCAAAGGCAAGTAGAAGGATAAGTGAAGACTCCTGAGACACCACCATTTCCCATAGTGGGTTGCCAAGATCATGGCCAAGTGGGGCATGATGAATCAGGACCTGCATACTCTGCACTCACCTATGCAGAGATCCTAAGTGCTTCTACCATCAAAGCAACCTGGCAGAAGGAGGAAGCTGAGAGTGGCAGGTAACCAGAGTGGGGTATCATGGACTGAACTATTCCCCTATCCCTTGCCCTTTGGTGAGGATAATTTCTGAATGTCTAATCTCAAATACGAAGACTCCAGTGTTGCCTTCTACCAGCTGGGTGTCCATGAACAAAGATGTGTTGCAGTGTCCTCATCTGTAAAGCAGGGATAACAGCAGTAGACACCTAACAGGGCTACAGTTTGTAGCAACAGGTTAATACATGTCAAGGATCTTTGAATTAGTTTTTCCTCTCCACAAGCTTCACATTTTTCCAATTGGTTGTGGTACAAATGAAGGGACAGGTTTTGATACTATTTATTTTTAAGCTTTAAGCTTTTAAGAAGATGTGATATTTAAGACTTTCATCATAATCAAATACTTAGAGGCAAGCAAATTATTAAGCATTAACAGAAACTTATATCCATACATCTGCTTATGTATACCAGCCATGTGCACACTGGCCTTTCGCCAAAGCAGCCTAACTGTAACATACTCCTCTGAAGGTGAGCCTGCTGGAGGCCCTTCATTAGAGATGTTCACAATCTCTCTTACTTAAGAGTTGGGGAATTGATGTGCCAGCGTCCTGGATTTGGCTGAGGCTGCTCCACTAGCCAGGCTGACTTTTCCTCTGTTCTTCAGGCAGTGCCTTTGCTGAGCCCACAGAGTGGCAAATTTATAGCACCTCGCTCCTGCCTCTGCATCTCATGTCAGGTTCCTTATACCCTACAGCCCTTTCCTCCAGCTAAGACCAGCCAGAACTCTTTCACATGCTTCCTTCTGAAGGTAATGAAGAATGTCACCTCTTTTTCCCTGCCCTCCAATATCTCACCTCAAGGACTACGTGAGATAAAGACATCCTTAAAATTCTTCCTCAGAATCTGCTCTCCAGGCTTTGACTTGAGGCCTCGTCCCTCATTGGTCTCCAACACAGCTCCTTCCCTGAAGTCCAGACCTGCATGGCCAAATGCCCTAGGGACACCTTAGATTTACCACATCCAAAATACAACTCCTGATTCCTTCAAAGGAGCTTCCTGCTCCAACGGACCCATTCCCACCGAAGTTCAAGGGGGGAAAAAGGGAAAACAAAACTGTGAAGGTCCCTCATTCCTTCGTTCACGTACAGCCATTATCTGACAGCGGGAAACCCTATTGGTTTTACCTTTAAAACTCCATTTCTCCACCTCCAACTTGCTCGCCATGGCTCCAATCCAAGCACCACAAAACCTCCAAAGTCTGCGGCCTCCTCGCCTCCAAGTCCACCACCCACTCGGCCGTAATGTGTACTCCCCCAAGCCAGACCACATCTGTTCTTCCATCGCTCCAAGAGTCCTCGCCATGAAGGCACAAGGTTCCCCTGCCATGCTCCCTGCAAACACGAGCACTCTGGTTTCCTGAATCCTCCCGGCTCAGTGGCGCCTCCAAGCCTGTGCTCGTGCTAGTCGAACGGCCAAGAACAGGCACTTCGACGGCTCATCCCACCGGCTGTTAGAAATGGGGGCTCCCCCCCTGCAAACGCCCCCGTGGCCCAGGACATCGGAGACTGGGCTGCAACGACTTCAACTGGTGCCCCTCTTTCAGGGCTTCGTGATTCAGAACCCCAAAACGCGTCAAGGTCCGGTGAACAGAGTACCCACCTACGCGGGATCCATCACCGCGGTCGCCGCCATCACAATCTGGACCACAAGGAGCTGTGAAGAGTCCCAGTTCGGGACCAGAGCATTGCCGTGGCTAGGCCCTGGCCGCGGAGCCTTCGCGGGTGCTGCCACCGCCAAGCCTCTTCCCGGTAGACACAGGGTCTCTTCCCGCGCCTTCCGGCGTCTGTCACTCCGAACCCAACCAGAGCTCCAGAAGCTCTACACCGAAAGCTACACCAGGAGCGGACAAAATGTCCGCCGCGAGGAAGACACCGGAAGTCCCGCCCAGCGTCTTCCGCGCACTTTTAATAATGCCGCCACCGCGCGGCGCAGGGATTTCTGGGTAATGTAGTTTCCCTGACCAATCGGCCCTAGTGATTCTTGGACTTGCTCCCTGCGGGTGCTAAGGCTGTGGCTTCCAGCGTTGGGCTCTGGGAAACTGTGCCTCGAGGGTCAGAGGACTGGGCGGGGCTTCAGTCCTCTTAAAGAGCGCACGCCCAGATTCCGTGCTTGTGTAGTCTGCGGGAGGGCGCAAGAATGGTAACTTTCTTGTAGGTATTCCCCAAAGCCACAAAACCACATGGACATATCTTGTCAAACTACTTTGAGTCCACTCACAGTCCACGTATATTTCCTTGCTAGTTTTTATTTTTTTATTTAAATATTTAAAAGATTTTGTTCATTCATTAAAGACATAGAAAAAAAAAAGAGAGAGAGAGAGAAGATAAAGGCAGAGGGAGAAGCGGGCTCCATGGAGGAAACCTGATATGGGACTTGATCCTGGTACTCCGGGATCATGCCCTGAGCTAAAGCAGACACTCAACCGCTGAGCCATGCAGGCGTCCCAATCTATATGGATTTAAAAACCAGCATGTAGCACCCTGTAATTCAAATGATCCTTCTTAGCCCAAAGCTAAGATATATTGATTTCGCTCTAGGAATATGCCGACTATCTGAAAAGGGTCATTATAAATGCTTTCTAAAGTGCCAGGACTGGTGGCAGTAAATGTGCAAAGGTGACTATCCAAACCCAGAAATAAGGATTTGGAGCATCAAGATCTCATTTCTTTGCTAGGAAGTGCTTTTCACTTCATTTGCAATTAGAGGGACAGTGTCTGAATTGGGAGTTGAGATTATTTTTGGTAAATGATGAAGCACAGGAGAAGGAGGATGGGGGGTGGGCAGGGAAGTGAAGGAAGGAAGGAAAGAGTGAGATACCAGGGGCTTAGCATAAGAAACACCATCTTGTATATAGCTGCTATTTTTGTAATCTTATGTCTGTTTAAACTGCAAAATGTCCCAATACCCAGGGTTTCAGGAAGTATACCATAGACATTTGCTTTACCCAGCTTTTTGGCTTCTGTACAATGCTTAGCAAGCTACTAGGACTCAACAGAAACTGTCAACAGGATAGGTTTATGCCTTTATTAACCTATCCCTGAGTTTACTCAGGGCTGCGAGATTTTGGAGTGCATGAACCACCTTGCAGCTGCTGGCTTTCAATAAAGACTCCTTAATTTGGCCTTCTAACTATGGCGTCCATCTATATAAGTTGCTGCTCTAGCTATAACATTTGGAGGCCCCAGCGAGATCCCCGAGTGATCTCTGTCGCTCGGTTCTGACGCCTATTGGGCTGAGGGCCTCTCTGCCAGTGCTGCCGGGATTGCGACAAATCTCTAGGGGAGGCGCCCCCTGAGACGTTCCAGGGCCCGGAGGCTTCTCTTCGAGGCTATGACAGCCTGACAAGAGAAACGAGGACGTCCAACCCCCAAAATACCCACGGAGTCACCTGTAAATTCCTGAGGTGTCACCTGTTTACCTGGAGACTGGTCCATCTGGGTGGAAGCTGGAGGACCAGACCTAGTCTGAACTCCCCTCCACAGGCTCCCCCGAAGATGTTAGGAAGGGGCTTCTGGTTAAGGGACCCAGAGGGGGTCCCTCCTGTTTTGTACTTAAGGGACCGGGGGGAGGGGGGGTCACTCCCGGTTTCTGCTTGGGGGACCCAGCAGGGATCCCTCCTGGTTTCTGTTTGGGAGACCCAGGGAGGGTCCCTCCTGGTTTCTGGTTAAGGGACCCAGTGGGGGTCCCTCCTAGTTTTACACGTTTTGGCCAATTCCTCTACTCTCTTCTGTCAGCTGACATCTTTACACACACACACACACACACACACACACACGAACAACCTCAAAAAAAACATCGGGCACCTGTCAGCCATTTAAAAGTGAGTAGCACGGCTGCCAGTCTTAAGACTCAGGTGACAGGTTTCTGGTCAAGGGTTCAATCTCCCTTCCCACCAGAAGGGAATATTGGCCCTACCTGAACCCAGTTCCTCCTTCTGTTCTCTCTCCTCTTTTGTCTCTCCTTATTCATGAACTGACTGAGCCTATTGAAATCTTCTTGATCTTTGTTTTGGTTCTTCTTCTGGTTCTTTATGAATGTTATCAAAACTTTAATATAATTCCTGCAGGACGTTGTTCTGCCTGTGCTGGATGACCAACTAGTCTGGCTCTCCCCACAAACCTCAAACTCTTTCTCCTTCTGATCTCAGTCTTTATGGGGGGGGGGTGCCCCAGCACGGCTAAAACCCAACTGGGGTACATGTTAAGACATTAAAAAAAAAAAGCATTTAAGAAAAACTGTGATTATGGGGTTAAGTTAACCCTGGGAACTCTGAGAACACTATGCGAACTTGAGTGACCCATCTTTGGAGTTGGTTGGCCAGATGTGGGATCTTTTGATCCCCATCTAGCACAGACTGTTTGGAATGTTGTGACAGGAAGGCCGGACCACCCAGACCAGTTCCCATTTATTGACCAATGGCTCGCTCTGGTCCAAAATCCACCTCTTTGATTAAAAACATGCGCTCTAAAAACTGAAACCCATGTCCTCATAATGCAGCAAAAGTCAACAACTAGGAGGGGCCCACGGGAGGGAGCCCCTGTCCTCCAGTTGTCTCCTGATGAGGCTGACTTCCTGCCCTCTTACAACCCTCAAACAACCAGGGATAGGCCCAGAGGGGGAAGAAAAAAATGACAGGAGTGAGTCTGTGATTTCACCCACACACACCCAAAGTCACACTCAGGAAGAAAATAAACAAGAAAACCATAGAGGGGAAGCTCTCCTTCCCCTGAGGGAAGCTCCCCCAACTGACAACTGACATTGTATTTGTCCCATTCTCCATGAGTGACCTTTACAATTGAAAAGCCCCAAATCCCCCTTTCTCAGAAAAACCACAGACTCTGATTAGCCTCTTAGAATCAGTTTTTCATACACATCAGCCTACCTGAGATGACTGTCAACAGCTCCTAGTCACTCTTTTCACATCTGAAAAAAGGAAAAGAAGCCAGCTGAAATCCAAAAAGTAGACACTGGTGCAGCTCTTTCAGTCTTGACCGAGCCGATGGGAACTTTGACCTCTCATAAAACCTCCATTCAAGGGGCCACCAGATAATCTGTCTCATGCCCATGGACCACCCTATGGACTGTGGATCTAGGAAAAAAACACAGTCATTTACTCATTCGTAGTTATTCCAGGATGCCGTAGCCCCTGCTCAGGTGCGACTTCCTCCAAAAGCTTTAAGCTACTATTTCATTAGAAAAAACAAAGGCCATCCTGATGATCAATCGGGCAAGGACTAGAACCCACAGAACAAACTCCTCAACCCCCAACGCGGATCCTCCTCACCTGTCCACTATCAGAAGAGTATATGCTACAAGAAAGGGTGAATATCGGCCTTCCAGAGCCTTCCAAATATCTTTCCAAACTCCAAGAAAAGTTTCCCTGGGTATGGGCAGAAGACAACCCTCCGGGCCGATGGGACCTTTGACCTCTCATAAAACCGCAGGGTTTTATGAGTCATCAGACCCCAGTAATAATGCAGCTATTAGCCACTGCCACTCCTGTCCAGATAAAACAATACCCCATAAGTTTGAATGCAAGAAGAGGCATCACTATACATATCTCTGGACTGAGACAAGCAGGAATTCTAGTCCTTTGCCAGTTGTCTTGGAATACCCCTCTGCTTCCTGTCCAGAAACCAGGAACTAATGACTATCAGCCAGTACAAGACCTCAGAGAAATAAACAAATGGTAGAGACTACATACCCCACAGTCCCTAACCCTTATACTTTATTAAGCCTCCTAACTCCAGAGTGCAAATTCTATACAGTTCTGGACTTAAAGGATGCTTTTTTTAGCATTCCCTTGGCACCCATCAGTCAGCCTATCTTTGCCTTTGAATGGACAGATACAGAAGGAGGCTTCTCTGGACAATTGACTTGGACTAGGTTGCCACAGGGATTCAAAAATTCTCCCACTCTATTCGACGAGGCTCTAAATTCAGACCTCCACATGTTCCAACGAGGACATCCTAAATGCACTCTACTTCAGTATGTGGATGACCTCCTATTGGCCTCTGATAATGAGGCTAAATGTCAAAAAGCTACTGAGGATCTCTTAGAAACCTTACAGACTCTGGGCTACATGCCTCAGCTGAAAAGGCACAACTATGCTCCCTCTCAGTTACATACCTGGGATACAATATCAGCAATGGTGAACGGACCCTTTCTCTTAGTAGAATCAAAGCCATTCTATAAATTCCCACACCTAAAACTAAGCAGCAGATACAAGAATTCCTGGGGGTGGTTGGATATTGCTGCCTATGGATTCCAGGGTTTGCTGAGATTGCTAAGCCCCTATATTCCAGCAAGGTGGGGCAGGGGGGACCCAGCCACTGGAATAGGCTGAAACTCATGAACAGGGCTTTGAACAGTTAAAAAGGGCTCTGACCTCAGCCCCTGCACTGGCCTTACTGGATGTCACAAAGCCTTTCCATCTCTATATACATGAAAGGCAGGGAATAGTGTAAGAGGTCCTAATCCAAACACTGGGGCCCTGGAAGAGACCCGTGGTCTATCTGTCCAAAAGACTGGATCCAGCTGCAGCCAGATGGCCAGCATGCCTCCAAGTGGTGGTTGCAGCTGCCCTGTTGATCAAAGAAGTGGAAAAACTGACATTGGGGCAAGAACTCTTATTAACAGCACCCCATGGGTCGAAAACTTACTCCAAGGGGCACCAAAGCATTGGATGTCAAATGCTCAGGTTACTCAGTTTCAGGCCCTTCTGTTAGATTAGCCTCACATTAAGTTTCAAAAAACTCTGGCTATAGGGTATCCCTGGGTGGCTCAGCAGTTTGGCGCCTGCCTTTGGCCCAGGGCGCGATCCTGGAGTCCCAGGATCGAGTCCCACGTCGGGCTCCTGGCATGGAGCCTGCTTCTCCCTCCTCCTGTGTCTCTGCCTCTCTCTCTCTCTCTCTCTCTCTCTGTATCTATAATAAATAAATAGATAAATAAATAAATAAATCTTAAAAAAAAAAAAAACTCTGGCTATAAACCCTGCAAGCTTGCTTCCAGATGATGACCCGGAAGAACTGATACACAACTGCCTGAAAACGATTGATATAGTACAGACTGCTCACCTGGACCTGAAGGATGTGCCGCTGCCTGCTTCTGATGCGGTGTTGTTCACTGATGGCAACAAGTATGTCCAGGAAGAAATCAGGTACGAGGGGGCAGTGGTAGTGACTTTGGATCAGGTCATCTGGGTGCAATCCCTTAACAGAGGAACTTTGGCTCAAAAGGCTGAACTTGTTGCCCTCAACCAGGCTCTCTGTAATGCAAAAGAAAAGATTATAACCATCTATAGTGATAGTAGGTGTGCATTTGCCAAGCACATGTCCATGGCACAATATATCAAGAAAGGCAGCTACTAACCTCAACAGGTGATAACATTAAAAACAAGAAAGAAATCCTAGCCTTGCTAAAGGCCATATGGCTGCCCAAGGCGGTTGTTGCCATAGTCCACTGCAAGGGACATCAGAAGGGGGCTCAACTGAAGCCAGAGGAAATTGAATGGCAGACCAGGTAGCCTGAGAGGTAGCACAAAAACCAGTGGGTCTTTTACAGATCTTAATGACTGTACCCAATCTGGAACTACCTACCTCATCTACTTACATGGAAGCAGAAAACAATCTGGCCACACAGAAAGGCGCCTGCCTGGAAACAAATGGATGGTGAATCCTACCAGACAGAAGGTTACTGGTCCCTGAGACTCTAGGTCAGACTTTAATTAACCAATTGCACCAGTCAACACATTTAGGTCAAACAAAGCTCAGTGAACTGTTAAAAAAATATAGATATTATATTCCTAACCTAAGTAGCTTAATAGACCACCTTGTCTCTAGATATATCATCTGTGCACAGGTAAATGCAAAGCAGGGAAAGAAAGCTCCTCTTGGAATTCAGTTAAAGGGAGTCTCCCCAGGGGAACATTGGGAAATAGACTTCACAGAAATAAAATCCTCAGCAGCAGGATATAAATATCTCCTGGTCTTTGTAGATACCTTTTCTGGATGGGCAGAAGCCTATCCCACAAGGGTGAAAACGGCAACAATGGCAGTCAAAAAATTACTCCAGGAAATCATTCCTAGATTTGGCCTACCAACAACTATTGGTTCACATAATGGCCTTGGGGATCCCTGGGTGGCTCAGCGGTTTAGTGCCTGTCTTCGGCCTGGGGCGTGGTCCTGGAGTCCCAGAATGGAGTCCCACATCAGGCTCCCTGCATGGAGCCTGCTTCTCCCACCTGTGTCTCTGCCTCTCTCTCTCTCTCTCTCTCTCTCTCTCTCTCATTCTGTGTGTGTTTGTGTGTGTGTCTCATGAATAAATAAATAAAATCTTAAAAAAAATAATGGCCCTGTTTTTACAGCTAAAATCTCCCGAGACATTGCTAAAGCCCTAAATATTAATTAGAAATTACATTACTGCCCCCCAAAGTTCGGGGCAGGTAGAGTGAATGAATAGAACTCTAAAAAAACAAACAAACAAACAAACCTTGGGATGCCTGAGTGGCTCAGCAGTTGAGGGCCTGCCTTTGGCTCAGGACGTGATCCTGGATTCCCAGGTTCACATTCTGGTCCACATCGGGCTCCTTGCATGGAGCCTGCTTCTCCCTCTGCCTGTGTCTCTGCCTCTCTCTCTATGTCTCTCAGGAGTACATAAATAAAATCTTAAAAGAATAAAAATTTAAAATAAAAAAAAAAAACTTTGACGAAACTTACTCTAAAAACTGGTGAAAACTGGACTACTTTATTCCCCCTTGCCCTCCTGAGGGCAAGATGTACCCCTTATCAGGAGGAGTTCACCCCCTGTAAAATTGTGTTTGGCAGTCCCCCTCCCATTCTCCCCAAACTCCAAAAGGAGTTAAACGCTGAAATTCATAATCACTCTCTAATCAAGGTTTTATAGGCCCTACAACTCACCCAGGAGGTGATTCATAAACAAGTCCAGAAGCTTAGTCTATATCATCAACAGATCCAGTACACCCTTTCCAGCCTGGAGACTCAGTTTGGATAAAGAAGTTTACCACCCAGGGACTAATTCCCACTTGGAAGGGACCATACACGGTCGTCTTAACCACACCAACAGCCATTAAAGTCAGCAGCATCCTCACCTGGCTACACCACTCCCATGTCAAAAAAGGACAAAACAACACAAAAGGTCCAGGAAACCCAGGATCCTCTAAAGATAAGACTCTCGAGTGTTCCCTAATCCTAATTCTTACCATGTTCTGTACAAGTAAATCTGTAAATCCCCACTAACCTAAACCCCAAACTATATGGAAACTCAGAAATGGGATTACAGAGGAAATATTTACAAGTGTTACACAAGCTGTTTGGGGAGAGACTAATCTAAAACCAGACCTTTGCTCCTTGTTTAAAAATTACATAAAAATAGGGATCCCTGGGTGGCTCAGCGGTTTGGCGCCTGCCTTTGGCCCGGGCCCGATCCTGGAGTCCCGGGTTCGAGTCCCACGTCGGGCTCCCGGCATGGAGCCTGCTTCTCCCTCCTCCTGTGTCTCTGCCTCTTTCTCTCTCTCTCAGTGTCTATCATAAATAAAAATAAATAAATAAATCTTTAAAAAAGAAAAAGACTTGCAAAAGATAAAATGCTTTTTTTAAAAAATTACATAAAAATAGGTATAGGACGAGAATGAGGGGCACCTTAAAAATATGGAATTAAAAGGCTAAACAAGGGCTACAAAAAATGGATGCATTTAAAAACTTGTTTAGGGCAGCCCCGGTGGCACAGCAGTTTGGTGCCATCTACAGCCCAGGGTGTGATCCTGGAGACTGGGGATCGAGTCCCACGTCAGGCTCCCTGAATGGAGCCTGCTTCTCCCTCTGCCTGTGTCTTTTCTTCTCTCTCTGTGTGTGTGTGTTTCTCATGAATAAATAAATAAAATCTTTTTAAAAAATTGTTTAACTGGTCACCATGGGTCACCACCTTTGTGTCAGCCACTGTGGGACCCCTCATCCTCTTATTATTAGCCATAACAGTAGGATCTTGTATCATCAATTGGATTGTAAATTTTATCAAAAGACAAATTAACTCAGTAAAACTACTAATAGTAAAGCCAACATATGACCTGTTACCAAGCATTGATGAATCAATGATTTGAATCATAATATTGAAACCAGTGGGGAATGAGATACCAGAATCTTAGCATAAAAAACACCTTCTTGTAGATAGCTGCTGTTTTTATGACCTTATGTCTGTTTAAACTGCAATACCCAATACCCAAGGTTTCAGGAAGTATACCATAGACATTTGCTTCACCCAGCTTTTTGGCTTCTGTACAATGCTTAGCAAGCTACTAGGACTCAACAGAAACTGTCAACAGGATAAGTTTATGCCTTTATTAACCTATCCCTGAGCTTACTCAGGGCTGCGAGATTTTGGAGTGCATGAACCACCTTGCAGCCGCTGGCTTTTAATAAAGACTCCTTAATTTGGCCTTCTGTTTATGGTGTCCATATGTATAACTTGCTGCTCTAGATATAACAAGAGGTAGGAAAGGAAGGAAGAAAAGAAAAAGGAAGGAAGGAGAGAGGAAGGCAAGGAAGAAAGGAAGAATAAAAAGAATTATTTAATTACTGAAAGCTGTCAATATAATTCTGTAGTTATGCATAGATATACTCAAAAATGGCTCCAGGGGGTATATCTGTGACAAATGAAAATGGTTAAGATGTCAGCAAAAATTGAGATGGAGACACCAAAGTCTGAGAAGTGAGAGAATGAAGCTGAATACACACGGAGGCTGAAACATTGAATACAACAGGGTGTAGTCTCCAAAATGTGATCTTTTTCCATTCTTGAAAATGCTGAATGTCTACTTTGAGGGAGAATTAAAACATTTAGAAAGTGTCAGAATGATGAAGATGAACAATGATACTGTAATACCACGCCTATTCATAGCTATGACAAACATTCAATGAACACCGCTTGCATTTCAGGCACTATCTTAAGTGCATGAAACAAATTGCAAACAAGAGACAAAGACCCCAACCATCAAAGAGCTTACACTGTACAGTATTCAAAAAAGACAGAGGAAGAAATATGAATATAAACTCAATTATGTACAATGTTAAAATGTGGTAGGCACAATAGAAAAGAGAAGATGAGGGCGCCAAGAAATGGAGTATGAGATATAGTATTATATAGCCAAGGGAGGTTGATTTGGGCCCATGTCTTAGTTTATAAAGGTGACTTAGTGACAACATAGATGGGTCAATGCCATTGAGAGAAAAGTTTAATGTTACCATTTCCCTAGAAATGAGAGGCACAGCATAACACAAAAGGCTACAGATGCAACACCAGGTTTTGGTTAGGACACAAAAGCAGGAGCCAAGAGACTTTACTGTGTTTTCTATAGGAAAGGCAAGGCAGAGCAGAGCAAACAGCTGAGAATTGGCTGGTTTGAACAATTCCAGGGAGCTTTGGGTTCCAGGAGTGGCCTCTTGTTGCCTAGTACCTAGCTCTGGAATTATATAAGGTAGGCAGTTTTCTTTGGGAAACACTTAAGTGATTCAACATTCCCAGGCAGTGAAGCTTCCCATTCAAGGTATGCCACTGAGTACTTATATAAAACCTTGAGCCCAAATTAACACAAGTTAAATTCCTTAAAGAAAACATGCATATTTTCAATTAGAGGACAGTGGGCTAATGAAGAAAAAGAAGAGCTCTTTCTATGAGACATAGTGTTTCTCTTGAGTTGACTAGAAGCTAGAAATTTATTTCATTATGATTTATCCTTCATAACAAACAAATTGCTTATATATATTGGATTAAAGTATTTAGATAATTTAGGTACACGTTTTATTTTATATACATTAAACTGCACTTTACATGAGACACTTTCAAAAATATAATAGGGGTGCCTGAGTGGCTTAGTCAGTTAAGCGTCCAACTCTTGATTTTGGCTCAGATCATGATCTCAGGGTCATGAGATGGAGCCCCATGTCGAGCTCTGTGCTGGATATGGAACCTGCTTAAGATTCTCTCTCTCTCCCTTTGCACCTCCCATCCCCTCTCTAAAAAAGAAAAAATATATATGTATATAATAAGTAAAATTAATTTTAACACAATTTTAGTGGTAGACATCATGAAAATGCAGAATTGTACAGTTAGTATATATTTTCAATGACCAAATATATTTATGAAGTTAGTGGTAATAAAAGTCAAGTTGATTATTTAAAGATGGAAAATAAAGGTGAAATAGAAACGAAACCTTTTGAAAGTTTCCTTTAAGTATCAATAACTGACAAAATTTTCTAAAAATCAATTTCATTTCATAAAAATAAAAACTTTCAAGATCGATTAAAACCAGAAGGGAGCCTGAGTAGCTCAGTTGGTTAAATATCTGCCTTCAGCTCAGGTCATGATCCTGGAGTCCAAGGATGGAGCCCCATGTCGGGCTCTGCGCTCAGTGGGGAGCCTGCATCTCCTTCTCCCTCTGCCCCTCCCCATTCATTCTCTCTCTCTCTCAAATAAATTTTAAAAATCTTAAAAAGAAGAAAGCCAGAACTACTGTTCAACAAGAACTGAACAATAGTTAGAGCAGTAAAAGCAGATTTTCATCAGGAGTGTTGTAATGGGGGGAAAGAGATGGCAGTAAAGAACTTGGTTCAATTCCAAATATAGCATGAACACTCAGAGGTTCATAGCTAAGAAGCAGAGTGGGGGTCAGTGGATGTAAAAGTACTAAGAAGAAACCTCAGGAGTAAGGGGGATTCTTGCTAAAAACAGGCAAGGATGATCAGTAAGTACCATCTGGGGGATGGTAGGATGAGCAATTTGATCAGATATCAAGAGTGAACACCTATTAAGTGGGGATGGATAATTTTGATAAAATTGGGCAATGCAAAGATGGGCATGGAAGTCCAAATATTGAGGTCTAGTTGGGAATGGGATTCTGAGGAACCTGGCTAAAGTTTGGTCACAAAGAGACTCTTTCTCAGCTTTGACTTCTAAATATTGCTAAATTGGATACGCATTATTTTACCATTTATTTTTTAAATGAAAATACTATTGTAAACTAAGGTAAAAGAGTGCTAAACTATAATGTATACTAATTTTATTTTAATTAAGTTATATTTTATTTTTATCACAGAGAATTTTTATTATTTCACTGGACAAAAATTTTCAGAGATCCATGATCTTTCCTGTGAAAGATTTTGATCATTGACAAGACCCTCCAACACCTGCCAGAAGATATCACTTAATTTCCTGCCTTGCCACGTTGTGTACTACATACTTTTAGTTAAACATCATGAATTTTTTTCTAAAGATTTTATTTTATTTATTCATGAGAGACACACAGAGAGAGAGAGAGAGGCAGAGAGATAGACAGAGATACAGGCAGAGGGAGAAGCAGGTCTATGCAGGGAGCCCGATGCAGTACTCGATCCTGGGATTCCAGGATCACTCCCTGGGCAGAAGGCAGGCACTAAACCGCTGAGCCATCCAGGGATCCCCATGAACTTCTTTTAATTCTTTGAAGTCCACCTGTGTTGTACCAATTTGGGGGTATTCCTCAGTCATTTTCTTTTCCCTTGAAACATTTTTCACTCCATATGCTTTATCATTGCAATAAATTTTTTGAATGTCACTTCAAAGTTGATATCAACAGTGAGTTTCCACTCCAGAACACCTAAACACTGAAAATCTCCCCCATGTCATTATCACTGTTGCCTGATATTCTCCAATGAATAGCTTATGTACTTTTAGAAAGTCAACATTATATTTACACTGTGTTCATTTTTAGCAATCATATAAGCAATATGAGGCCAGAGTTATTTTTGCTGTTATTCTACACTGATCCCTATGTGATAACAGATCATCTAGCATACAACATGAGTGTTTTATGTGTAAACACACAAAAGAGTGATTAAATAAATAGATAATTAAATACATAAATGACAGATGCCCCATAGGGAACTTATTGTCCAGAGACCATACTTGGAAAAATTATTTTCTTCCCCAGAAAGCAGAGAAAAACAGAGGTAGGAGTGTCACTGCCAAGGAGCACAAAAGGGTTGAATGTTGGGAAGCCAGAAGATGCCAGTGCAGACATATTCATTAACCAGTGGCTTGGGTTCACAATAAGTGGTACCTACAAAAACAAAATGAGAGAGAGAAAATAAAAGGAGATGAATATGCTCACCAGGGCCAGGATAGTATGTGTGAATGAATCCACATCTGGGATTGAAGTTATAGAAAGCTATCTCAGAACTTCTTCTGATATAAGAAAACAAAAAAGCCACCCCAAACTACTGAGATTATGTAAACAGGATATAAGAGTTGACAGGAAGGATTCCCAATGACAAAGTGTCAGACACTTTCAGCATCAAATAGTAATTGTAACAAACAAACATGTTTTAAAGATGCATTTTTATCACTACTTAAAAAAAATAACCTTATGTTTGGATGATGATAGAAGACCAAATCAACACATTCTAGAAGTCCAAAGTGCTATCCATTGTGCTATAGAGCCTGCTAAAATCAACACACTCTAAAGGAGAAAAAAAAAGGGAAAAGATTCAGACCTTTTTGCTATATAAAGTTTCTCTTTTTGTAGAAGTTTCAACCTGATAAGAAAAAGCAGGGACACCTGGATGGCTCAAAGGTTAAGCATCTGCCTTCAGCTCAGGGCCTGATCCTGGGCTGAAGGTATAAATATCCCAACACTGGGATGCCTGGGTGGCTCAGTGGTTGAACATCTGCCTTCGGCTCAGGGCCATCTGCCTTCGGATTCCTAGGATCAGGTCCTGCATCGGGCTCCTTGCATGGAGCCTGCTTCTCTCTCTGCCTGTGTCTCTGTCTCTCTCTGTGTGTGTTTCTCATGAATAAATAAATAAAATCTTAAAAAAATATAAAGTGGGAAAGTATTTGTTGCAATAACCAGCAAATACTAAATTTGTTTTCTTTGCTACAATTTTGTTCTTTTATTGTCTACAACACCATACTTTCTTATTTTGCATATTTACCCTATCATTTTCAGATATGAGTTCATTGAAATCTATTTACAACCAAATAATAATGTATACAAGTTTCCTATGCTAGTGAAGAAGAAAAACAAATGAAATTGTTTATTTTTAAAGGATTTTATTTTATTTTAAAGATTTTAAGTAATTTCTACCCAACATAGGGTTCAAACTCACAAAACTAAGAATAAGAGAGGCTCTTCCAACTAAGCTAGTCAGGCATCCCCAAATGAAATTACTTAATGAGAGAGTTGTTTCTGTTGGTTATTTTTTTTAATGCAATTACAGCTTGGTTTTAGTCAATAACCAGAGACTAAAATGGAGGTTATGAAATACATTATAAACAGAGACTATAAAATGTTACAAAGTATTTGACAGGAAGGGAGGTGGGCAGACAAATATAAATAAAATTGGATAGATCTTTTTGTATATAAAATAGAGAGAGAAAGATTTCTCAGTATGAAAAATAGTAGAAACTTAGTGTGTGTAAAAATGAATTTAAAAAAGAGTTGGGGGGATCCCTGGGTGGCGCAGCGGTTTGGCGCCTGCCTTTGGCCCAGGGCGCGATCCTGGAGACACGGGATCGAATCCCACGTCGGGCTCCCGGTGCATGGAGCCTGCTTCTCCCTCTGCCTATGTCTCTGCCTCTCTCTCTCACTGTGTGCCTATCATAAAAAAAAATAAATAAATAAAATAAAAATAAAAAATAAAAATAAAAAAGAGTTGGGGAGGGCAGCCCTGGTGGCGCAGGGTTTTAGCGCCGCCTGCAGCTCAGGGTATGATCCTGGAGACCCTGGATCGAGTCCCGTGTCAGGCTCTCTGCATGGAGCCTGCTTCTCCCTCTGCCTGTGTCTCTGCCTCTCTCTCTCTCTCTCTGTGTCTCTATGAATAAATAAAATCTAAAATAAATAAATAAATAAATAAAATTAAAAAGAGTTGGGGAAAAGAGTTTGTTGAATACATATTATTAAAATCTTTGCATACTATTTTAAAAAATAAAGCTAAATTTCTACCACATGCCATTTAGACAAATAAAAACATATACATATATATAACATTTCTTAAGTGTCTTGATATCTTAAAAATAAAAACATGTATATAAATACAAAAATCTAAATCTAACAGATAAACCATATGGGAGTGAATATATTTTTTTGAAAATAATGGCTTGTGATAAATATTTAGTAGGCAATCCATAAAACAGAAGCCTACAGTAATTTAAACTTATTGGAATATGTGAAAATGTGCAATTTATATAAGACAAAAGGCATGAAAAAATTAAAGATGAAGGACAAAATAATAGAAAATATTTTACATAAGAACAATGGAAAGGAGAGACAATTGATCATATTCTATTTTTTTTTAAGATTTTATTTATTTATTCATGAGAGGCAGAGAGAGAGGCAGAGACACAGAGAGAGGGAGAAGCAGGCTCCCCACAGGAAGTCCAACATCGAACTGGATCCCTGTACCAGAGATCATGCCCTGAACCAAAGGCAGACGCCCAACTGCTCAGCCACCCAGGCGTCTCAATCAATCATATTCTAGATGCCCACTCTAATCAGTAGGATAAATGATTATATATTTTCTAACATTGAAAGTTATATAAAAAAGCAATTCTTACATCATTTTTAAATGTTTTTTTTCTTAGAAATTATCATGCAAATGCATAATCATTTAAAAGGAGACACCATTTATATATAAAAATATACTCATTTGCCAAATATTTAATTCATGCTCTCATCTTCACTTTACATACTCATATGATAATCTCATATAACCTCACAAAATGAATTATGATTTCTCAGTTTGAAAAAAAATTTTAAGATTTTATTTTTATTTACTTGAGAGAGAAAGAGAGAGAGAGAGGGCACGAGCAGGGGAGAGGGCAAAGGGAGAGGGAGAAGCAGACTTCCCGCTGAGCAGGGCACCCAATGTGGGGCTCAATCCCAGGACCCCAGGACCCCAGGACCATGACCTGAGCTGAAGGCAGACACTTAACTGACTGAGCCACCCAGGTACCCATCAGTTTGAAAATTTGTATAATGGTATAAAAGTAGGATCTTTTTACATTTATAAAATATTATTAGGTAAAAATGTTCAGCTCTGTTCTCCACATTTAATTAGATAGCAATTCTTTATAACCTTCTAAATGTTAGATGTTTTCCACAGAATTAGATTAGGATTCATCAAAGAAGAGCTGTCTTTATTTTTGCAATAATATTTCAGTTGTTTAATATTAATAGGCCATAATTTATCAAATTTAATTATGTAACTGACATTAAAATTTGGGAAACATTGGAATCTTTGTGAAGCATGGATTAAAAAAGAAAAGTAAATGCTAATGAATCAAACCATTTCTGAAAGGATACACAATAACTAATAATAAATCATAAACTCGGTGACGTGAGCTTAGGGAATTGGGCGAGTGAAAAAAAAATAATATTTATTTTATGCATATGCATACAAATTTGTTAAAATATTTCTTGGGGAGGGGATCTCTGGGTGGCTCAGCGCTCAGCAGTTTAGCCCCTGCCTTGGCCTGGGGCGTGATCCTGGAGTCTTGGGATCGAGTCCCATATTGGGCTCCCTGCATGGAGCCTGCTTCTCCCTCTGCCTGTGTCTCTGCCTTTCTCTTTCCGTCTCTCTCTCTCTCTCTCTCTGTCTCTCATGAATAAATAAATTTTAAAAATATATTTCTTGGGATCCCTGGGTGGTGCAACGGTTTAGCGCCTGCCTTTGGCCCAGGGCACGATCCTGGAGACCCGGAATTGAATCCCACGTCGGCTTCCAGGTGCATGGAGCCTGCTTCTCCCTCTGCCTGTGTCTCTGCGCCTCTCTCTCTCTCTTTCTCTCTGTGATTATCATAAATAATTTTTAAAAAAGACCATTTGAAAAAAATATATATATATATTTCTTGAGGAAAAGGTAGAAGGTTTATAACACTAGTTGAAAAATTTAGGCAATCACAGGTAAAGTTAAATAAAACACACATTACAAATTGATTAACAAATCCAAATAAGAGAGGAGAGTCCAAGATGGCGGAGGCTTAGGACATCTTAGTTTCGTCTGGTCCCAGGAATTCAGCCGGATAGCTACCAAATCATTCTGAACACCTGCGAACTCAACTGGAGTTCTAAGAAAATAGCTGCAACTTTACAAATAGAAAAGCAACCACTTTCTACAAAGTAGGAGATGTGGAGAAATGAATCTGAGGTGATATATGGGAAGATAAACTCTGGGGCCAGGAAGCCTCCATAAACTGGCTACTGATACAGCAGTAGAGCACAAAATCAGAAGCAAGGGTGGGACAGTGTGGTCCCAGGGTCCTCGGGGTCACAGGAAGACCAGGGGTTTTTGAATGCAGCAGAGTTCCCAGGCATCCGTTCAGGGAAACTGGCTGCAATCAGCAAGCCCAGGGTTGGGCTTTTAGTTTAGGATTGCCATAAACCACAAATCCTGACACAGTCAAGTGACTGCTCTCTGAGCAGGGGCCCAAAAATCAGCAGAATGGGTGGGAACCCATTTTCTCCCGGGGGAGGAGTGGCACTGGAGTGGCCACAAGAGTCCTCGGGGCTTGGAGACTCCAATCGGGTCTCATGCCTGAGATAGGAACACTTATTCACAGGCTAGGTGAGCATGGAGTTTGGTCAGAGAACAGGGAGACAGGAGTGATTGACTACTTTTCCCTGAGGGTGCACTGAACTTTCCGAGCAGTGAGGCTCTGAACTTTCTCTCTTGGGCTGGAGATTGGGAGGACTCCATTTTCACTCTCACCCTCTAAAGTGGTACAGAAAGCTTTCAGGGAACAAAAGCCACAGAGAGCAATTTGGAGCCACTTATTTAGTCTGCCTGCCTGAAAAGAATGCTGCAATTCCACCCAGGGCAAAAACACTTGAGAATCAATGCAACAGGCCCCTCTCCCAGAAGATCAGCCAGAACATCCAGCCAAGACCAAATTTACTAATCATAGAGAACTGCAAAACTCCAGAGTTAGGGGAATATAGCATATAGAATTCATGGTTTCTTCCACATGATTCTTTAGTCTTTCAATTTTATTTTTTCTTTCAGTTTTCAACTAATTTATTTTATCAATTCTTTAAAAACCTTTTTAAATTTTCATTTTTACAGTTACATTCTATCCTATTGTATTTAATTTTATTTTTGTATATAAATAAGTTTTTATTTCTTTACAATTTGGGATGTAATTTCTTCTAACAGACCAAAATACACCCAGAATCTAGTGTATGGCTCTGTTCTCTTAATCTGTCTGATCATGTTCTCTTCTGGTTGTTTGTTCATTCTTCCTTCCTTCCTTCCTTCCTTCCTTCCTTCCTTCCTTCCTTCCGTTTTGTTAAAGACTTTTTTTTTAAGATTTTATTTATTTATGTGAGACATAGAGAGAGAGAGAGGCAGAGATACAGACAGAGGGAGAAGCAGGCTCCACACAGGGAGCCTGATGTGGGACTCCATCCTGGGACCCATGGATCAGGCCCTAAGCCGAAAGCAGATGCTCAACCGCTGAGCCACCCAGGGATCCGTATTAAAGACTTTAAAAATTTTCATCTTTATAGTTACATTCTATCCTTTCAATGTACTTAATTTTATTTTTGTATATGTGTGTGTGTGTATGTGTGTGTGTCTGTTTTTCTTTACAATTTTGGGATGTAGTTTCTTCTAACCAAAAAAATACACTCACAATATAGTGTATTGCTGCTTTATTCACCAGTCTGTTTATATTCCTTCTTTTTTTTGTGTTTTAATTTTCATTTCTACAGGTACATTTTATCCTTTCGTTGTATTTAATTTTATTTTTGTACCTGTATAAGTTTATCTTTACAATTTTGGGATCTAGATTTCTAACAAACAGACCAAAATACACACAGCATCTAGTGTATTACTCTATTCTATTCACCTGTCTGATTATATTCACTTTTTAAAAATTTTTTTTAAATTTTTGTTTGTTTGTTTGTTTGTTTAGGGTCTCTGCTAACTTGATTAGTATATATCTCTCTGGGGCCATTGTTGCCATTTTAATATTTTGTTCTCTCATTCATCCATTCTTCTCTGGACAGATGGAAAAACTCACCTCAAAAAAAAAAAAAAGAGAACAAGAGGTAGTACTGACTGCCAGGGACCTAATCAGTATGGACATAAGTAAGATATCAGAAGTAGAGTTCAGAATAACAATTATAAAGATACTAGCTGGTATTGCAAAAAGCATAGAAGTCACTAGAGAATCCTTTTATGGAGAAATAAAAGAACTAAAATCTAATTAAATTGAAATCAAAAGGGCTATTAGTGAGATGCAATAAAAAGGAGGCTCTGACTGCTAGGCTAAATGAGTTAGAAGAGATAATTAGTGATATATAAGACAAATGATGGAGAATAAAGAAGTTGAGAAAAAAAAGAGAGATAAACAACTACTGGACTACAAGGGGAGAATTCCAGAGATAAGTGATACCATAAAGTGAAACAATATTAGAATAATTGGGATCCCAGAAGAAGAAAGAGGGGATGGGTAGAAGGTATATAGGACCAATTTATAGCAGAGAACTTCCCTAATCTGGGGAGAGAAACAGGCTTTCAAATAAAAGGCATCTGAATCAGCAAGGAAGTCTGAAACTCTTACTCTTCACAGATGACATGATACTCTATTTGGAAAACCCAAAAGACTCCACCCCCAAATTGCTAGAACTCACACAGGAATTCAGCAAAGTGGCAGGATAGAAAATCAATGCACAGAAATCAGATGCATTTCTATACACTAACAATGAGACAGAAGAAAGAGAAATTTACATTTACAATTGCACCCAAAAGCCATAAGATACCTAGGAATAAACCTAACTAAAGAGGAAAAGGATCCATCTCAGAAAAGTATAGAACAATCATGAAAGAAATTAAGGAAGACACAAAGAAATAGAAAAACATTCCATGCTCATGGATTGGAAAAACGAATATTGTTAAAATGTCTATGCTACCTAGAGCAATGTATATATTTAATGCAATCCCTATCAAAATACCATCAACTTTTTTCACAGGGCTAAAACAAATTTTAATCCTAAATTGTATGGAACCAGAAAAGACCTCAAATACCCAAAGGAATGTTGCAAAAGAAACATAAGCTGGCGGCATCACAATTCCACACTTCAAGCTCTTGATGATTATAAAGCTGTAATCAACACTGTATGGTACTGGCACAAAAACAGACACATAGATCAGTGGACCAGAATAGAGATCCCAGAAATAGACTGTCAACTCTATGGCCAACTAATCTTTGACAAAGCAGGAAAGAATATCCAATGGAAAAAAGACAGTCTCTTCAACAAATGATGTTGGAAAATTTGAACAGCCACATGCAAAAGAATGGAACTGCATCCTTATGGTGTGAGAAAATGACCACTTCCTTACACCACACACAAAAATAGATTCAAAATGGATGAAAAACCTGAATGTGAGACAGGAATCCATCAAAATCCCAGAGGAGAACACAAGCAGCAACCTCTGTCATCTTGGCTGGAACAACTTCTTGCTAGACATGTCTCCAAAGGCAAGGGAAACAAAGGCAAAAATGAACTATTGGGACTCCATCAAGATAAAAAGCTTTTGCACAGCAAAGGAAACAGTCAACAAAACCAAAAGAAAATGGACAGAATGGGAGAAGATGTTTGCAAATGTCTTATCAGATAAAGGGCTAGTATCCAAAATCTATAAAGAACTTATCAAACTCAACATCCAAGGAACAAATAATCTTTTTTTTAATTTATTTTTTATTGGTGTTCAATTTACTAACATATAGAATAACCCCCAGTGCCCGTCACCCATTCACTCCCACCCCCCGCCCTCCTCCCCTTCTACCACCCCTAGTTCGTTTCCCAGAGTTAGCAGTCTTTACGTTCTGTCTCCCTTTCTGATATTTCCCACACATTTCTTCTCCCTTCCCTTATATTCCCTTTCACTATTATTTATATTCCCCAAATGAATGAGAACATATAATGTTTGTCCTTCTCCGACTGACTTACTTCACTCAGCATAATACCCTCCAGTTCCATCCACGTTGAAGCAAATGGTGGGTATTTGTCATTTCTAATAGCTGAGTAATATTCCATTGTATACATAAACCACATCTTCTTTATCCATTCATCTTTCATTGGACACCGAGGCTCCTTCCACAGTTTGGCTATCGTGGCCATTGCTGCTATAAACATCGGGGTGCAGGTGTCCCGGCGTTTCATTGCATTTGTATCTTTGGGGTAAATCCCCAACAGTGCAATTGCTGGGTCGTAGGGCAGGTCTATTTTTAACTCTTTGAGGAACCTCTACACAGTTTTCCAGAATGGCTGCACCAGTTCACATTCCCACCAACAGTGTAAGAGGGTTCCCTTTTCTCCGCATCCTTTCCAACATTTGTTGTTTCCTGCCTTGTTAATTTGCCACATTCTCACTGGTGTGAGGTGGTATCTCATTGTGGTTTTGATTTGTATTTCCCTGATGGCAAGTGATGCAGAGCATTTTCTCATGTGCGTGTTGGCCATGTCTATGTCTTCCTCTGTGAGATTTCTCTTCATGTCTTTTGCCCATTTCATGATTGGATTGTTTGTTTCTTTGGTGTTGAGTTTAATAAGTTCTTTATAGATCTTGGAAACTAGCCCTTTATCTGATATGTCATTTGCAAATATCTTCTCCCATTCTGTAGGTTGTCTTTTAGTTTTGTTGACTGTATCCTTTGCTGTGCAAAAGCTTCTTATCTTGATGAAGTCCCAATAGTTCATTTTTGATTTTGTTTCTTTTGCCTTCGTGGATGTATCTTGCAAGAAGTTACTGTGGCCGAGTTCAAAAAGGGTGTTGCCTGTGTTCTTCTCTAGGATTTTGATGGAATCTTGTCTCACATTTAGATCTTTCATCCATTTTGAGTTTATCTTTGTGTATGGTGAAAGAGAGTGGTCTAGTTTCATTCTTCTGCATGTGGCTGTCCAATTTTCCCAGCACCATTTATTGAAGAACTGTCTTTCTTCCAATGGATAGTCTTTCCTCCTTTATCGAATATTAGTTGACCGGAACAAATAATCTAATCAAGAAATGGGCAGAAGACATGAACAGACATTTCTCCAAAGAAGACATACACATGGCCAACAGACACATGAAAATCTGCTCAACATCGCTCAGCATCAGAGAAATACAAATCAAAACCACAGTGAGATTCCACATCAAGCCAATCAGAATGCCCAAAATTAACAAGTCAGGAAATGACAGATGCTGATGAGGGTGTGGAGAAAGGGGAACCCTCTTACAATGTTGGTGGGAATGCAAGCTGGTACAGCCACTTTGGAAAACAGTATGGAGTTTCCTCAAAAAGTTGAAAATAGAGCTACCCTATGACCCAGCAATTGTACTACTGGGTATTAACCCCCAAAATACAAATGTAGTTATCTGAAGGGGAACCTACATCCCAATGTTTATAACAGCAATATTCACAATAGCCAAACTATGGAAAGAGCCTTGATGTCCATCAACAGATGAATGGATAAAGAAGATGTGATATATGTATACAACAGACTACTACTCAGCCACAAAAAAATGAAATCTTGGAACGCCTGGGTAGATCAGTGGTTGAGCGACTGCCTTCAGCTCAGGTCATGATCCTGGAGTCCCAGGATCAAGTCCCACATCTGACTCCCTGTGGGAGGGAGCCTGCTTCTCCCTCTACCTGTGTCTCTGGCTCTCTCTTTGTGTGTCTCTCATTAATAAATAAATAAAATCTTTTAAAAAATGAGATCTTGCTATTTGTAATAATGTGGCTGGAACTAAAGGGTAAACATGCTAAGCGCAATTAGTCAATCAGAGAAAGACAATTATCATGTGATTTCACTCATCTGTGGAATTTAAGAAACAAAACAGAGGATGATAGGGAGAAAGAGGGAAAAAAAAAAGAAAGAGGGAAAAACAAAACCAGATGAAAGCAGAGAGGAAGAAAAACCGTAAGAGACTCTTAATCATAGGAAACAAACTGAGGTTTGCTGGAGGGAAAAGGGGTGTGAGTATGGGGTAACTGGGTGATGGAAATTAGGAGGGCATGTGATGTAATGAGCACTGAGTATTAAATAAGACTGATGAATCACTGACCTCTACCTCTAAACCTAATAATACATTACATGTTAATTAATTGAATTTAAATTAAAAAATAAGGGACCTGGGTAGTTCAGTCGGCTAAGTGTCTGCCTTCGGCTCACGTCATGATATCAAGGTCCTCAGATAGAGCCCCATTTCAGGTTCCCTGCTCAGCGGGGAGTCTGTCTCCCTCTGCCCCTCCCATTGCTTGTTCTCTCTCTCTCTCTGTCTCTCTCTCAAATAAATAAAATCTTTTTAAAAAATTAAATATATATATAAATAAATAATTAAAAATAAATAAATAATAAACAAACAAACATACAATAAAATCCAAGTTCGAGGGAGAGGAGGATTGCCCTTGAATCATAATTATCCTAAAGATTAACTTATAATAAATCATAAAAATGAATTTAACAATTAGGTATTTTAATTGAGCACGAATGAAAAGAACGTTTGGGTAAATAACGTAGCACTAACATTCTGTAAATACTGGTCCTACATGTTCTTTAAGAAACACAGAGATTCATGTACAAATAAAGCCCCATCTTATTTATTTGAGCAAACTGCTTTCTGTAGAGGCACAACTAGGAACTATATTAGGCACATTTTACTTCCTGAATAATGGCATTCTAACCCTTACCAACAGCTCCTCTGACTAGGATCTTGGTGGTTAGAACAGACCAAGTTATTATTGCTTGTGTGGTTGAGTAGGAATAATAACTCTAGAAATCACAACAGATTCAAATAACTGCAAAAGTTCAGGGAATATCAAAGGACTTCTATATCTGGTTAAAAGTCAGAGTCACATGGAGATTTTAACAGAGTAATATTACCTGATGATTCCTGCTCCCTAACCCCAGAAATTCAGAGAGGGTCATGACAGAGGACGCAGAGGACAGACATCAGCTATTGGGTCTCTACTTCTTGGGTACCCTCAGAAAATATTTCTCCTGCATACATTTGTGTCCATGCTCTCACCCCAGGAAAATAAGATTATATTTACTCATATTTCTTTTTTTTAATTTTTTATTTTATTTTATTTATGATAGGCACACAGTGAGAGAGAGAGAGGCAGAGACACAGGCAGAGGGAGAAGCAGGCTCCATGCACCGGGAGACCGACGTGGGATTCGATGCCGGGTCTCCAGGATCGCGCCCTGGGCCAAAGGCAGGCGCTAAACCGCTGCGCCACCCAGGGATCCCTCATATTTCTTAAAATGTTTTCTTAGCAATATCATTTTTTCTCTAAGAATCTCTCTTTATCTAAAAGGTAGTTCTACTTACCAAATGTCATGAAACACCAGTTTTTGTGGTCATATTTGAAGCATTTGTGCAAAAGGGATATCTTACCCCTGAGATAAAGGTTTGGGACATCATGGGATGCTTGGGTGGCTCAGCGGTTGAGTGTCTGCCTTCGGCTCAGGGTGTGATCCTGGAGTCCTGAGATCAAGTCCCGCTTTGGGCTCCCTGCATGGAGGCTGCTTCTCCCTCTGCCTATGTCTCTGTCTCTCTGTGTGTGTGTCTTTTATGAATGAATAAATAAAATCTAAAAAAAAAAAAGGGTTGGGACATTATGATCTCACCCATTTGCTCGGAAGTGATTATCATTTCACCTATAATTGCAGTGAGAGTGTCTTCAGGGAGAGTTGAAATTATCTCTGAAAAAAAAATTGTAACATAGACAAATAACTAGAAGCTATTAGTAATGATTAATTAATGCTTTTGAAAGAAAGAAAAGCAGGAAGCCAGGGGAAAACAAAGCTAAGTTGTCTGAAAACTATCAGGTGGAAATGGTCTCATGTATGTATGAAGTGAAAGAATGAAATGAAGCTTCTGTTTCTAGCCAACCTGAGAATTTTGCCTACAAATATGATTCTTACACTGCCCAATCGTATGCTGAAAGAGGAAAAGAAAGAACCATAAAGTGAAAATCACTAAAGTGTTAAAAATGAACATGAACAAAGTGAGGCAACTTTTTAAAAAAAGATTTTATTTTTGATGAATCTGTACACTGAACGTGGGGCTGGAATCCACAACCCAAGACCAAGAGTCACACGTTCTACCTACTGAGCCAGCCAGGAACTACCAAAGCAATTTTTATTCATTGCTTCAATAAACAGATGTTAAGCAGCTGAAGTGTGTCACACATCATTCTTGGTGTAAGTTTTCTATAGGGGATGAGAAGAAGGGGAAAGCTAGCAAAGAACTTACCTGTATTGAGAAAGATATTAGTAAATAATGAGTAATAAATAAATTATTCGCTATGCTATATGATGATAGGTGCCCTGGAGGGGAGTAAGCTGGACTTGGGGGGATTAACAGGGAATAAGAAGGTGCAATATTAAATAGACTAGGAAAGGAGAGTTCATGGCAAATGGAAACTTCAGGCAATACTTGAATAAAGATCAATTAAGCCATGTGGCAGTTTCAAACATATGATCAAAGCACAGGTATTGACCAATGTCATGTGCCAAGCAAAGCAAGCTGTCTATGGTCATGGAAGTAGATGAGTGAAGCAGAAGGTTTAAAGTAGTCAGAGAGGAACACAGGGTAAAGATCTGTGAAGCTTCTCAAGGTCCTGTAAGAATTTTGAGTTTTTTCCAAGTAAAATGAGGAGTGCTTCTGGGATTTTGGTCAAATATGGACATTACCTGATTCATACTTTGAAAGAGTCATGTAGGCGGGAGAGTTGACAAAAGATTGGAAAAGAAGCAGCATAAGATAAGCATCAGTTAGATGACCATTGCAGAATTCAGAATGGTGGGCTCTTCTCAGGCTAAGGGCAGGCATGGTGATGAAAAGGGGTCAGATTTATGATATGTTTTGAAAGCAGACTTAATCAGATGTCCTATATGGCTGGTTCTGTGGTATGAGGAAAAGAATGAGTCAACCATGAGCCTGAGATTTTTAGTCTCAGCAACTGGAAGGATGGAGTTGATATCAACTGAGAATGCAAAAGCTATGGTCAGCGCAGAGTGAAAATAATGCCCACCATGATACCACCAATGCTGGTGAGGATGTAGAGCAAAAGGAACTGGAATTGTAAAGCAAAAGGAATTCATTGCTGGTAGGGAGGCAAAATGGCACATTCTGGAAGACAGTCTGGCAGTTTCCTCCAAAACTAACATAGGCTTACCAGGCAATTTAGCAATTGCATTCCTTGGTATTTACCCAAAGGCATTGAAAACACATCCACACAAAAACCCGCACATGGATGTTTACATGCAACTTTATTCACAATTGCCAAAACTTGGAAGCAACCAAGATGTCCTTCAGTAAGTGAATGGATAAATAAACTCTAGTACATCCAGACAATGGAATATCATTCAGCACTTAGAGAGAAAGAGAGTGCTGTCATGTCATGAAATGACATGGAAGAAACTTAAACGCATACTACTAAGTCAAAGAGACCATTCTGAAAAGGCTACATAGTCCATACCATTCTGGAATAGACGAAGCTATGGAGACAATAGAAATATCTGTAGTTGCCAGAGGCTAGGCAGAAGGGAGAGACAATTAGTGGAGATTTTTTAGGGCAGTGAAATTGAAATTTTAGGACAGTGAAACTAATCTGTATGGGGGCACCTGGGTGGCTCAGTGGTTGAGCGTCTGCCTTTGGCTCAGGGCATGATGCCGGCATCCTGGGATCGAGTCCCACATCAGGCTCCCTGTGAGGAGCCTGCTTCCCCCTCTAACTGTGTCTCTGCCTCTCTCTCTGTGTCTCTCATGAATAAATAAATAAAATATTTTTTTAAAAATTTAAAAATAAAATAAAAAACCCTAATTGGTATGAACTTAGTGGTGGACACATGTCATTATACATTTGCCTAAACCCATAAAATGCACATCAAGAATGAACCTTTATAAAAACCATGGTCTTTGGATGATAATGAGTCATTGTAGTGTTATCAATTGTAATAAATGTACCACTGTAGTAGGAGATGCTGATGAGGGAGACTGCATATGTAAGGGCATAGGATGTATGTGAAATCCTGTACTTTGCTGTCAATTTTGCTGCAAACCTAAAACTTTTCTAAAAAAATAAGATTTGTTAAAAAAAATTTTTTAAAGAAAGCTCAGGAGACTTTTTTTTTAATTTTTATTTATTTATGATAGTCATAGAGAGAGAGAGAGGCAGAGACACAGGCAGAGCGAGAAGCAGGCTCCATGCACCGGGAGCCCGACGTGGGATTCGATCCTGGATCTCCAGGATCGCGCCCTGGGCCAAAGGCAGGCGCCAAACCGCTGTGCCTCCAGGGATCCCTCAGGAGACGTTTAAAGGTGTTGAGTCTGTGATGTCTACTAGATGTCCAGGAACAGGCTGCAAGAAGATCATTAGATAGAGGATTATAGGATTTTTGCATGGACATACAGGCTTAAAGGTTTTAAGTTTATAATGATATTTTCAACCATGCCACTGCATAAGATCACCAACAGAATGTAGATGGATTGTGAAGAAATAACTGCTGACTGGGGTCTTATTCATTACAATACTAAAAGAATGCTTTCTTACTTTAGCCAGCATATTCAGTTAAGAATTCAAAGCAGCAGCAGCAGCAACAACAAAACCCCATGGTGCGAAAGCTGCTGAAAGAAACAGCAAGGAAAATTTTAGATGTCATTATTCTGCTTTTAAATTCATTAAAGGGATGGAGTTCTGAAGACAGAAAATTTCATACAATGAGTAGAGAACTACATAGGAATTGAAGTAATAGAAACAAGAGAGAAAAAAATGCTTGTAAAAGTTTAGCAATAAAGGGTGAGGGAAAGAAATGGTAGAAAAGAAAATGTACTAGCTCAGAGTGAAGGGTAGTTATTTTATGAAGTGTACAAATTTTATTGGTATTTCTTGTCAAGATTAAGAGACTAAAGATCAGTGATGGGTGGTTTACCCATCAAGAGATTTGATAAATCAAGAACAAAACCCCTCAGAAGCTAAGACATGGGAAAGCCATCCTTGAGTGGGATGGAAGGATTGACTCTAAATTGAGGGGAGGCATCATTTCCATTTCAACACAAGGAGCCCATAAGAGATTTGTTTTAGATTTGAGAGACAGAGGATGTTTTCAAACAATACCAAATAATGATTTTTCTATTCTCTATATAAAGGTGGCAGAGTATTAACATAGACAAAAGTAATCCTGGAGGAACATTATAAGTAAAAAATAGATTTGGCATTCTTGAGATTTTAGTGAATATAATGAGCTAGGAATATCAAGATGGACAGGCAAGTAACAGAAGAGCAAAAGCAGCTACTGGAGTAGAGGCAGAGGCTACTGATGTAGAGTAGAGGATATTGGAGGATTCAGGTTAGGTCCTTGAGCAGGATTTGGGAAGCTTTTAAGTGACAGGTCAGTAATGACAGCTCTTTGAGTAGATGGACTGACCTCTTTATAGATAATTATTAGGATAATTCAGGATGGGAGAGGGGTTCTTGATTTTCTGGATTCCCCAACTAAATGATGTGAGGTTTGAAGGTGGTGGCAACAAGCCTAATAAGTAATCAAAATATGGAGTCTTTTTTAGACAATGACAACAGTGGAATGTTAGAGCCGTAATTGTTGAGTGCAGAGAGTTACACGGCTCTAAAGAGTAAATAACACATTTGTGTCCCAGATGGTGGATTTGGCTCCTCAACCAGCTTATGCTCCATGTGTAAATGGCAGCCATGTGCCACTGGGCCTACGTCTATTGGAGTAGGGTGCAAGTACACTTCTCTAATTGATTGGATCTAGTAGTTTTGCTGTAAGGAAAGCTTTCATTAGAATCATAAATAGGAATTATGTATTCTGCTACAAATAGCCTATGACATAATAAAGATACTACTGATTCCATATAAGAATTGAAGTGGGGGGGTAGCCCGGGTGGCTCAGCCATTTGGCGTCACCTTCAGCCCAGGGCCTGATCTTGGATGACCCAGGATCGAGTCCCAAGTCCGGCTCCCTGCATGGAGCCTGCTTCTCCCTCTGACTGTGTCTCTGCCTCTCTCTCTCTCTCTCTCTCTCTGTCTCTCTCTGTCTCTCATGAATAAATAAATAAAATCTTAAAAAAAAAAAGAATTGAAGTGAGGTTAGTGTACAAAGCAAAAAATAAGATTTCGAGAAGTCCTTACCATCTGGATGTCAGATTATATTGCAGATTTAGGGTATTAAAAACAACAAAACACCTCTGCTCTGCTTTGCAATGTGTGTTCTTAAAACCAAAGGGAACTAGTGAGTCACTTTTTTTTTTTTCATATGGTGACTGAGCAAATGGAAAATGGAGAATACAACAAAAGTTCTCTAGGCTGATAAAAATGTAGGTGGATGTTGTATAATGAGGAAGTCATCATCAGGGATATCATTAAAATTTCCATCACTGATGAAGAGTGTTAAAATTGGTCTTAATAGGTCCCTGGGTGGCTTAGTCGATTGAGCATCTGACTCAATTTTGGCTTAGGTCATGATCTTAGGGTTGTGAGACTGATCCCCATTTTGGGCTCTGCATTCAGTGGGGAGTCTGCTTGGGATTCTCTCTCCCTCTCCCTCTGCCCCTCCTCTTGATTGCATGTACACTCTCTCAAATAAATGTATGTATGTATGTATGTATGTATTTATTTATGTATTTATTCATGAGACACAGAGAGAGGCAGAGACATCAGCAGAGGGAGAAGCAGGCTCTCTGCGGGGAGCCTGATGTGGGACTTGATCCCAGGACCCCAGGATCATACCCTGAGCCAAAGGTAGACACTCAACCACTGAGCCACCTAGGTGCCTCTTAAATATTTTTTAAAAGCTGGTTTTAATACTCAGGTATCTCAATAATTTCAGTCAGAGAAAACATAAGCACTTTATATTTTCCTAATTAATTTTAGATAATCAGGGCTTAATAATGTCATGTTCACCATAATTCAAGTGCTGCTGATTTCCACCACTATAACTGGAAGAAATTAGCATGTCTTAGTCTTTTCCAAAAACATTGTTGGTTGCCACATCCTCCTCAGGGTAATCTTTGGGCCTACAAAAATCCTGGCATCCAGGCCACAAAATAGGACCACAGATACCTGTAGTCTTTCCTTATGCAATATATGGCCTTCTCTGATACCAAAATATGTTGTTTCAATACTGAGCGTTCAGTTCAATTCTGACAGTAGCTACTTGGGAGTTAGCACAGACCCCACAGGTTAAGGATTTAGTCCTACAACTGTCTCTTCAGATGCCAGCTGCAAATGGGGTCCATAGGCTACCCCCACTTCTACCAGGCTGACTACACATTTGGAGTTGCCTCGAGTCCGCATTAGGTTTGATAATTTGCAAGAATAACCGTAGAACTAAGGAAAATGCTACATTTACTATTAGTTTACTATAAAGGATGCAAATCAACAAAGAGATGAAGAGGCACATAGGGTAAGTTCCATAAGAACCCCAAGAGTAAGAACTTCTATCGCAGTGGAATCCATGTGTACCCCCTTCTGGCCAGATGGCATTTTGAGCCCTCCAAAGTCTGATAACCAGCTCCCATCCTGAAGTTCCTTTATTGGCCTCCATCTTGAGCCACTTCACCATCATACAAAAGACTCTTATTCAGTAAATCCCAAGGGTTTTAGAAGCTCTGTGTCAGGAAGTAGGGACAGACACCAAATATTTATTCTTTTTTTTTTTTTTTTTTTTTTAACCACAGATAGGAATGTAGATTAGGTAAAAAACTATAGTGAGAGGTAGTCTCTGACATTATACTGTCCCCTAGAGGTCCTCAAGAAAGCTGTCTACCTCTCCACAGTGGCAGAGCCCAATTTTGTTTTCAGCCCACCCTGCACAATGAATAAAAATCTTAAGGGTAAACGTGACTGAATAAGCCGTTTATTATTGCACAATCCAGAGCAAATGTGAGGCAGACAGGCCCCAGATCAGTGACTTGGAGGCTGGAAAAATCCATAAAAAAATATTGCAGAAGACACCAATGCCATAAAGAAGGTAAAACTTACATAACACTAGTGGTTCCTAGACTGGGTTCTTTGGGCAAAAAGAGGGTCAGGTCCATGCCATAACTAGTCAGACAAAAGGGAATGGGAATTCCCCCACCCCCACCCCGCATGGGTTCAGACTATGATTTCCACTAGAGATTGGGAAAGAGCACAAATATCTGTCTTTGAGCATGCTGAAGTCACATGCATGCCATGACCTGCTAGGTGTCAGAGGCAAGATAACTTCTGCCACCAAAGGCAGTGATATAATTCTGGCGAGGTCTGAGCTAGTCAGAATATGAAATGCAGGGCAGCCCCGGTGGCGCAGCGCTTTAGCGCAGCCTGCAGCCTGGGGTGTGATCCTGGAGACCCCGGATCAAGTCCCACATCCAGCTTCCCCGCATGGAGCCTGCTTCTCCCTCTGCCTGTGTCTCTGCCTGTGTGTGTGTGTGTGTGTGTGTGTGTGTGTGTGTGTGTGTCTATGAATAAATAAATAAAATCTTTAAAAAAAGAAGATGAGGAATATTCTTTTTAAAAAAAAGGAATATGAAATGCAGCTCCTGAAAACTTATTTTTTAAAAGTATTTTAATGTATTTATTTGAGAAAGAGAGAGAGAGCATAAGCAGGAGGGGAGCAGAGGGAGAGGGAGAAGCAGGCTCCCCACTGAGCTGGGAGCCCCATTTGGGGCTCGATCCCAGGACCCTGGGATCATAAAATGAGCTGAAGGCAGACACTTAACCAACTGAGCCACCCAGGTACTCCAGCTGCTGAAAATTTCTTATAACTGGAATGCATGTAGAGGGCTCCTCACAGAGGCTCTCTAATGCTGTCTCACTGAACAAAGAGATAGCATATTCTCTGAAGGTTTTTCCACATTTGCTGATTCATAAAACTTAATGTGGACTATGAAGTTCTTGGTGTTGAATCAGAGCAGACTGTTAACTGAAAACTTTCTCATGTTGTCTGCACTCCTGAGGCCTTTTTCTAGTGTGAAGTTCATGGTGTTGAATGAGGCTATACTTTTGGCTAAATGATTTCCCACATTCACTGCACTCATAGGGCCTTGCTCCTGTGTGAATTCTCTGGTGCTGAATGAGGCTGGAGCCTTGTCTAAAGGATTTCCCACATTTACCGCATTCATATGGCCTTTCTCCAGTGTGAACTCCTTGGTGCTGAATGAGGATAGAGCTTTGGCTAAAAGAATTCTCACATTTATCACATTGCTCCAGTGTGAATTCTCCGTTGTTGAATGAGGCTGGAGCTTTGTCTAAAGAATTTGCCACATTCAGCACACTCATAAGGCCTTGCTCCAGTGTGAATTCTCTGGTGCCAAACAAGTTTGGATTTGCACCCAAAAGCTTTCCCACCTTCACTATACACATAGGCCTTTCTCCAGTGTGAGTACACTAGTGCTGAACAAGTTTATATTTGAACCTGAATGCCTTTCCACATTCACTGAACTCAAAAGGCTTTTCTCCAGTGTGGACTGTCTTATGCTGAACAAATGTATGTTTGTAGCTGAAGGTTTTCTCACATCCACCATATTCAAATAGTCCTCCTCCAGTGTGAATTCTTTGGTGCTGAACAAGTGTACATTTGCAACAGAAGGCTTTTCCACATTCACATTTGTAAGAATTTTTTCTGTTGTGAAAGGCCCACTCACATGTAGTACTGCTGTGTACATTCAGTACTGCTTTGGGAGTGGCTTGATGCTGGAGAAGACCCACACTGGCCAAGAAGTCCTTTTTCAACCTCCTCACAGATGAAAGGCTTCCCTAATGAATGGCTTCTATAGTTCTTCACCAAGGAAGCCCTGTCCATGTCCCTACTACAGGGTTTTCTCCCACTGTGCTCATTCTGGTGTTGGTGAAAATTTGCACTGAAACAGAATTGTTTCCCACATGCCACACATGTGTAAGATTTCTGTCCAGTAGGTATTCCTTGATGCTCAGCCAGATACAAAATATCTTTCATGACATGAACACACATCTCACAGAGATGAACCTTCTGGGTAGATGGATCTGAAGTTAGGATTTGTGGCATTCTTCCCAGAAAAACATTCTGTCCAGAAGGTGCTGCCTCATTCTCTATGCCACACAATCTGAAAACAGAGAAATGCGAGAATTACATGTTATCTCTGGGGACAGGTGGCAGCCACATTTTACATATGTGCCTGACATACCATAGAATGAATAAAGCAGACTGTTTAGGATGAAGGAGTTGGAAGGCAAGACGAGCAAGGGACTGCTCTGCAATATTGGAATTCTAAAGGGTCACAGAAATAGGGAAGCCTTGCAAGATGAAAGAAGTTAAGAATGGGATGCAGCACAGTGAGAAGCAGGCAGTTTCCAACTCACTTCTCTGAGAATGACCTCCGAAAGGGCTTTTGCTCACATGTGAGTAGTTTTTGTCCAGGAATAGAAAAATGATTGCTAGCAAATAGCTGGTGTTCAAAGACTATTGAGGATATGTGCTCACCAGCTATTATCATGAGCCAATGCTGGGAACACTGCAAAGGCAGCAGTGGAAAGGAATGGGCAAATGATAGATGCAGGGAAGCTGGCAGCAGCCAGGGACTAGAGGTCAGAGTAAAAATGACAAAATAGTCAAGTATCAAGAATAGGGAAGAAAAAGGTGAAAACGACACGTGGCCTTTGGAAATGGCACTAAAACACTAGTTTGTCAATCGGAAAAGGACAAACATTATATGGTCTCATTCATTTGGGGAATATAAAAAATAGTGAAAGGGAATAAAGGGGAAAGGAGAGAAAATGAGTGGGAAATATCAGTGAGGGTGACAGAACATGAGAGACACCCAAATCTGAGAAACGAACACGGGGTGGTGGAAAGGGAGGTGGGAGGGAGGTTGGGGTGACTGGGTGATGGGCACTGAGGGGGGCACTTGATGGGATAAGCAACTGGGTGCTATGCTGTATGTTGGCTATCGAACTCCAATTATATATATATATATATCACTAGTTTGAACAAACTCCTGGTATTATGTGGACATAGCCCTGATGTCATTCCTGCCTCAATTGCCACTCAGCAGGGCCATCCCCCTTCTAGCCCCTCCTACCATGGCAAGAATGATACCATCCTATGAAGTACCCAGAACTCTCCCTGACAATGCAAATTGAGCAACTATATGAGAGTTGGATAATGCAAGTCCAAAGGGAAAGACAGGACATATAAGTGGCCAGTACTCGCCCAGAACAACTTATCGCATGACAAATCATAGAAAGCTAAACATTACAAAAAGAACCTCACATAAAGGTCTCACAAGAACAGCACATAATTAGTGTCCATGTCAGTAATGGTAATTCCTGGCATATGCAGATATGTAGAACTACCAGAAAAAGGGAGAAAACCTGATGTAAGTAGGTACCATAGATCTGTAGAAGTCACCCAGCCAGTGAGAGGGCAGGCAAGGTGGGATCCATCTGCTTGATTGCCAAGACTATCTAGAAGGATTACATAGAATCCTTTCCTACTAGAACTCAGGGCAGCAGGTATTGTAGCAGGGAGAGAAGAAGGCAGTGCCAACAATTCAGTCCTAGCAACAAGAGCACCTACCCAGGGAAAAAGGAAAGGATGTGGTGCCCATGGTCTGGATGGAAGGAGAGAGCAGTCCCTAGGGAAAAGCAGAAAGGCAAAGTTGCTACCCAAGTCACTATGGTGGGTGTGATGACCTTACCCAGAGAGGTTATAAGTGGCAAGTTCTCCAGCATCACGTCGTGGTACAGGTGTCTTTGAGCCTCATCAAGAAGACCCCATTCCTCCCAAGAGAAGTACACGGCCACATCCTCCAAAGTCACATTGTCCTGTCATGTTGATGAGAGATAAAACCACGGTCTCCCTCCTGAGGTCCCACAATCCACCCACACACACCTACCCCATGCTCATCCCCTCCCCAAGCTTTCCACCTCAGAGGAGAAACCAGGACCTGAAGCCACTGGTACTGCGCTTTCCTCTTGGTTCTATTAACCAATGTGCCCAGCCCTCAGCAACTGCAGGCAAGTAGGCAAAGAGACACCATCTACATTCAGGAACTGGATTATAGGGCGGCATCTCTTACTGCCAGGCAATTTCCCTGGAGTCCTCCATATCATGCTCCACAATAAAATTTGGGGTTAACCATTACCCTTAAGTCTCCAGTACTAGGGCCCAGGACTACTCCCTCTCTCCTCACTTCTCACATCTTTAGAGCCCATGGTTGCATCCCCACAGTCACTGCGAACTCCCTGTTCCACACCATACGCATCTTCATGGACTTGCTCCACACTACTTGGTACATGATGTCCAGAAAGAACTAGGCAAATTCAAACATGATCCAGTACTACCCCAGACCTCCAATGGATCCCAACACAAGGGGTAGCCCTGGATGCTGCTTTGAAGGCCTCTCTGCCTGTCTCTAATCCTTGCTTCAATATTTGTCGTATGGAACTATATGTGACTTTCAGAGACCCGTGACCTTCTTCTACTTTTGTGCTGCACTTGCTAGCCCCTCAGCAGCCACAGCACTCTTTCCACCTAACCCTCATTCAACGCTCAGTCATACTGGTACTCATACCAACCAGAGTGATTCTCACTGATGACCATACTGCCCCAGAACTTCCCCCCCCAAGAAAATACCCCAGAACCCACCAAAGCTCACCACAAAATAACAGTAAACCCATCTTATTTCAGTAAGTCATCCACATCTATCTCACGTCCACTCTTCCCTTGGCCGTCTGCCAAGACCAATCTCCCCACATACTCCCTTCATGGCCACTTTTCTTCTACACCCGAGTTTATGATACCCATAACCCCAACCGGGTGCCCAAGCAATAGATCCCACCTTCAGAACTCTTACTCTTCTTATTCTTTTTTTAAAAGATTTTATTTATTAATTTGATAGAAAGAGCAGCAAGGGGAGTGGCAAGCAGAGGCAGAGGAAGAAGTAGGCTCCCTGCTAAGCAACGACCTTGAGATCATGACCTGAGCTGAAAGTAGACACTTGACCGACTGCGCCACCCAGGTGCCCCCTTACTCTTCTTTATGACCCACTAGTAACATTACTGCCATGAGCTGAATTCCTCTTTCTAAATATGATCTACAGCTCAACCCTGGTGCACACACTAACCTCCATCCTAAACCCTACTCAAGATTTTGAGACCCATGTCCACTTGCCCACTTGATGCCACTACTCATTTGTTCTCTGAAGTATCTCAGAATCTTAACATGGCCAATAACAAAGCTCCTGATATCCTCAGTGAAAATCACTCTGACTACTGATTTTCCCATCTCAGTTGGTCCAACTTCCACCCTTCTTGCTGCTAAGACCAAAATTTTAGAGTCATCTCTGACTCCTTCCTTTCTCTCTCTCACCCTCAAAATCAGCCCTTCCTGAAAAATTAGATTCAGAATCCAACCACTTCTCCCATCTCCAACCAGCACTCTGGTCCACGGACTATCGCAGTAGCCTCTTCCCTGGTCATCCTTCCTCCTCCCTCAATCCCAACGTCTGTTTTCCACTCTACAACTAGATGAAGCCTATTTAGACCTGGATAAGATCATCTCCCTCCTCTGTTCCAAATTTCTCATTAAATCCAGTATAGTTGCCCAACTTCTCCAGCAGCCATTTCCAAAACGAACTCCAGTCCCCCTGCTCTTTGTTCCTAAGAGAAAGAAGACCTACTGTGCCCTGTTCCCACACTAACAAACATTTGCACATGGATAAGTGTCTACACCTCTTTCCATTGGTGGCCAGAAATAAGAACTCCATATAACCCTCAGCCTGGACTCAGAATGAATCTAGGAGATGACTCCCTGGCCTTGTGGTCTCTCCCAGATCCCCAAACCAAAAGAGCTGTCAGGAAAGCAGGTGAAGAGTCCCAGGACACCACAATCGCAAAGATGACATGGGCAGGATCCCAACCAGTGCAGGCCAGGGACACCCTCCACTTCACTGTGTGTTCCCTAAGTGCTACTTCAGCCTATGGGTCCTGTGGGCAGAAGCCAGTCATGGAGGCTGCGGACCATAGTGTATTTCAATGCGCTCGAACCTCCCCTGTACCTCTGCCCAGCCCTGGAGGCCAGAACTTGGGCTGAAAGGCTAAAAACTGTATTTCAGTTCTCAGTGCTCCCTCTTCCCAGTTCTATGACCCTGGACTCAATCACCCTCAGTCCAGTCTGTTCTCCCTCTGAGCAGCTCTGGGAAAACTTTTATTTATTTATTTTAAAGATTGTATTTGTTTATTAATGAGAAACACACACAGAGAGAGAGGCAGAGACACAGGCAGAGGGAGAAGCAGGCTCCATGCAGGGAGCCAGACGTGGGACTCCATCCCAGGTATCCAGGATTAGGCCCTGGGCTGAAGGCGTCGCTAAACCGCCTAACCACCCGGGCTGCCCTGAGAAAACTTTTAAAACCCTAATCAGACCGTGTCCCTCTCTTCTCTTCACAACCCTCCAGGGTCCTCGTAACTGAGGTACCACACCTCCGCCCGCCAGTCCCGGCGTGACCCCGCCTCACGCTCCCTGTTCCCCGACTGCAGAGCCCTCTCGCCCAGGCGCCTCCGCAGCCTCTCCCCTGCAGCCGGCTCCCGCACGCCAGCGCTCACATACGGCCCCCACCCACCGGCTCCTCCCTGTCCCGGACACCCGGGCCTGGGCCGCAGGGACGCGAGCAGACACCCCGCGCTTCGGCCTTGAGGGTCTAGGTCGGGGGAGGGTGGGGAGGGCCCGGGGGACGAGCACTTACCTGCGCCGCGGCCCAGGGCGCGGCCGCCGCCTTCCTTCGGGGGACAGGGGAGCGGACACCCGGGCTGGGGGGTCTCTGTCCAAGCCGTGGACCCCCGTCTGTGCGGTGGGAACAGCGCCTCCCCTCGTGCCTTTTCAGTCCCGACCCCGCCTGAAGGTGCTGGGAAACCCAGAAACACCCAAAAGCACCTTCACAACCGGACGCTGGAAGTAACTCCCGAAGCGCTGTTAGGCCCCAAGACCGTTAGCGAAAGGGAATAAAGGGAAAGGAGAGAAAATGAGTTAAAATATCAGTGAGGGTGACAAAACATGAGAGACACCAAACTCTGGGAAATGAACAAGGGGTAGTGGAAGGAGAAGTGGAGGGGGGGAGGGGTTGGGGTGACTGGATGATGGGCACTGAGGGGGGCATTTGGCAGGATGAGCACTGGGTGTTATGCTATATGTTGGCAAATTGAACTCCAATAAAAAAATAATAAAATAAAATTTAAAAAAGGAAAATGCAAATCAAAATTACAATGAGATAATCACCTCATACCTGTCAGAATGGCTAAAATAAAAAACACAAGGAACAACAAAAATAAGAAAATAAAAATAAGAGGCCGGAAGAGCTCTTATCTCTGGCCTTCATGGGCTTCATCCACAGCCTCTCGGAGCCGTGCCCTCTGGGTAATGCAGTAGAGGCGGTAGGAAAGATGTTTCCCACCAGAACCATCCAAAGGCTCAGAGATTCTGCAAGGGGTCTATTTAGGTTCCAGAGGTTTCCTTAAGGGATTTATGCAGACTTAGAGGGAGTGCTGTCTGCAAGTGATCAAAAATTCTTAGAAGAAACATGATTTCAGACCCCATGAAATTTAGCAGTCTCCCAGAGACTAAAAACAATATTTTAGGGGCACCTGGGTGGCTCAGTGGTTGAACATCTGCCTTTGGCTCAGGTCATGATCCTGGGCATCCTGGGATAGAGTCCCACCACAGGCTCCCACCAGGAAGCCTGTTTCTCCCTCTGCCTATGTCTCTGTCTTTCTTGAATATATAAATAAAATCTTTTAAAAAGCCCAATATTTTAGGTGCCTCCAAAGGCTACTGATACAAGTGGACATATTCCATAAAGTCATTTTGACATAAAATATGTACATTCTTAGCTGTAAACTAATAAACATCATCTTACTGTTCTTCACATGCATGAAACATCAACCGTTAAAGTGAGTTTTGTGAGTTTCTGTATGTTAGGTTAGGAACAAGAGGAAAAGACCCTAGATAGATTCAGGACAGAAAGATAGAAGAGTGATATAGGGCTGTCCTGAAGAAACTGCACAAGGGTAAAGTTTTGTCTCTCCTCCTCACAGAAAACCTCTCTCCTGCCTATATATTGTGATTGTGTCCCACCCAGTGAGGAACAGTTCAATCCACAGGATAGTTCTTTCCACATATTCCAAGGTATCCAAGTCCTTTCAGGAATGTGACATGTATTTCAAATGGAGAGCAACTAAACAAACACTATTTTGGTATGGGACAGTGGCTGCCGTTTTCACACTTGTAGCACAAGTGCAAAAGGGGCATCTGAACCCTAATATTATGGGGGTATCTGAATCTCAGGAGGAAAGGAGCACCTGAACTGCATGGTCTCATCATCTTGCTGGGAAATAATGATCATTTCTGCTGTTACTGATGGGAAAATTCTGCAAGGGGAATTCAGATTACCTCAGAAAGACAGTAGTGAAATAAAAATGACAGAGTTATTGATAATGTTTATGTAGTTCTTTAAAAATTGTGGCAGGAAGCTCTGGAGAAACATCAGGGAAGGGAGAAAAAATTTAAGACCTCAGTGAATTTGAGAAGTCACTTAGGTATGAGGGAATCCATTAAGCATGTGTCTGTGTTGGAACCTTGGTCACACTGAGGATTTTGTTTGCAAAAGGTGATTCTTTTTCATTCAGGAACACATTGAGCAATACCAGCATGGAGAGAGAGGTGAAGAGGGCATTTAGAGTAGCCAGAAGAGTAAACATAAATGGGGAATCCGAGGTGTCATGTTTACTCACTGCTCTACCAAGTGTGTATTGAGCACTTAGAAGTGTGTGTATTTCACGCAGGAGTTATGGCAAATACTTAGTAAGCAATGCCAAAAATAGAAACTAAAAATAACTTGATTAAATGAGAGTAGATAAAAGTATACAACTTCCCTAAGATGAAAGTCATTACAAAACGTAAAAATAAAAAAGGTGAATTGAGTCTACATTTGGTGAATCTCAGTGAATCCTAGATTAACACGCTATTTAGGAACTGCAGTCATTCACGGACAAATAAAGTCCTATCTCATTTCCTCCATCAAAGTACTTACTGTGAAGGCAATTAGGGTCTAAGCTGGGAATTCAACAGATCCAAAGTAAGTGCTGAATTCAGAATCTATCAAAGCACTTTTACATGTGATTACATGTCAGGGTCGCATGGAGAACTTAACCTACCTACAATTCCTGCTCATTCCAACTTGTGCAACCTTTCTTTTACTTTTTATTTAACATGACTTCTATTTCTCTAAACAGGAGATGAAGTTCAATCTACTTTGCACTGGCCACAGATATTTACTACAAATGTAATGTCACAAGCACAATAAAGAGAATCCTATACCCATAAACAAAAGAGAAAGAAAGTGGAGGTTTCCAGTCTCATGCTTAATCACTCACTTTTTTTAGAGACATGCTATTACAAACACCCAAACACAACATGGTCCATAAAATAAAACAATCAAACAACATATGCACACATTCTGTATGCCAGCATTTTTAAATTTCATAATTTCCTGAAGCTTCAACATCCCCACAAAGGCTGTGCACACCAGGGGACTAAACGTACCTGCCTGATAAGGCTGGCCCCCGACACAAATTCCCTTTCTTGCTTTCTCCTGCCCCTGACTCCTGTTGGGTCTTTCTCTGCTCTGTGTCTCTGTCTCTCTCTGCTCCCCTCCTGCTAGGTTGAGCCGGCTTCTTGGGCTCTCCTCCCATATGGCCCCTAGTCTGTACCTGGCCTCCCTCTTCTAGGACCTGGGAGTATAATAAATTCTTTAATTTCATGTACTCCAAGTGTAATTACTGTTGGAGTGATCCTTAAAGACTCCACAAGGGGAATTACTTCTCCATTTGATGATTCTGAACTCTGGTGAAAATCCCCAAGAAATGTCTTTGAGGAGCACTTACTGCTCGGCTCCCCCCCACCCCACCCCCGCCCCGCCCCCCGACTGTTTGCACCGTCCGGGAAGGCTCCCTGTTTCGGCCTTCAGGGCGCTGCCTGTCGCTGCTCTGAGATGCCCCTTCCTTCCAAGTGCAGCCAAGTCTGCGTCTCATAGTGCGGACGGTGTCCCGGTCCCAACAATGCATCCGGGATACGGCTCTCCAGCGGCGATTCAGCGGCTCTCCAGGGGCGATCATGATCCTCGGGGTCATGATCCTCGGGCTCCCGGACTCCCAGCCACCCGGCAGGTGAAGCGATACTTCTCAGCCCGCCTCTGGTGAGGGTGATTTCGGGAGATGTCTCGGCCGAGGAGCACGCACCTCCTCGGAGCCACACCGCTCGCGGGGCTGGAGCTGGACGGGAGGGAGACCGATGCGCAGCGCTCTGTGCTCTACAGTAACCCTTGAGGAGGATCGCTCGCCCCTCCCCTGGGAGCCGGTGGCGCGTAGCTCGCAAGATCCTACCCAAGGGCCCGGGGCCTCGCCCGGGGCCTCCCCCACCCCACCCTGCATCCCTCACGTGGTCGCTCGTGGTCCCAGCCCCTCTGAGGCCGACCTGGACGCCCTAGAGAGGGAACCTACCGCTTGGAGAAATGGTCAGATGGACAGCCAACTAGCTGCTTACAGATAGATAAGAGCCATTCTAAAAGGTTTTGCTAGGAGGAGGAGAAGGAAAAGAAAAGAAAGAAAAAGTAAAAAGGCAGGAAGGACTGATTATTCCGCGGTTGGGGCCTTCCCAGGGGAGGCAACTGCCTGGAGAGACCAAGGCTCTTTCTCCTCCCGTTTTCAGCTTATTAACCGGAGACAGGAGCAAAGCCTCAGGGCGGCGCGAGGGGAGGAGGTGGCGGGGGGGTGGGGGGAGTGTGCCACTTTTAGGAGGCCCAAGATGGAGAAAAAAAAAAGAACTTTACACTCCAGGCACTAAGCAAATGCAGGTGTGCCAAGCATAATGCTAGCTCTAGATTACTTATTGGTTTAAAAACAGACCCCTAAATGCAGGGGAAGAAAAAGAAAAGGTGATTAAATAAATTGTGTATGCACATGTATATATGACTAAAACAAGTTTCCATAATCTGACCTAATAGGATCAAAATTTTACATACTATAGAATTTCTATAACAAAACAGATCGACCTGGTGCAGATTGGCTTTCCTGCCCAATCTACACTCTAAAATAGAATTAAAATTTGCTGAAATGCACCAATAGACAAAACATTATGGACATAATCGTTACTGGGGCTCAAATTGTAGTTTTACCTGAGGGTCCCATTCAGTTTAAACATTGTACCCCTATAAACTAAAGAAAGTAACTAAATAGAAAATGTTTTAAATGGCCATGCCTCACTTTAGCTGTAGTCTTTTCCAAGGTTATAGTATCCATTGCTGTAAATTATTTCATATTGGGCAGAATGCTCTACATAATAAATAGAAACATTAAATTAAAGGCATTTTTCACACTTATAAGTTGACGGGACACATGAGACCCCATGAACACTCAGCTAAAATAGTTAATATGGCCCAATATAAGTTAAACCAGTGCCTTCAGGATTGAGATTTATTATATGAAACCTAATTAATAAAGAGATCATTATTCCACTGAGCCCCCAATCCAGAATTGCCTGCTATTAAATCTTGATTGAGGGGAGAGGACGTTCCTTGTGGATGTCTACAACCTTGAAGCTGTGGTCCCATCTATCAAGGGCCCACACTCAATACCCAGTATTATTAAAATTACCAATTCTACTCAATCAATAACTGGTGGATATTTTGCACTTATAGATTTGCTTAACATATTTTGTTTAGCTCAGCCTATTTTAACAGCCTCTCAAATGCAGTTTGCTTTCACTTCCAAAGGGACCCAATACACCTTTTCCAATCCACTCCTGGACTATCACAACAGCTTTACCATCACACATAATCTGTGCACAACCACCTTTCTCCACAAGCACAGATGTGACATTACACTGATGACATTCTCCTCCAAGGAGATTCAGTTGATGCACTTATCGTTTAAAAGATTTTTTAAATTTATTTTTTCATAAGAGACACACACAGAGAGAGGCAGAGACACAGCAGAGGGAGAAGCAGGCTCCATGCAAGGAGCCTGATGCAGGACTCGATCCCGGGACTCCAGGATCACGCCCCGGACTGAAGGCGGCGCTAAACCGCTGAGACACCCTGGTTGCCCAGTTGATGCACTTATTAATGACACTTTAGTCTGACATTTTAGTCCTTGGGGTTTGGTGACAACATATTCCTCATTTACAAATTTAGCTTATAAGTTAAACTCAACAGCCACTTTGGCTAGTGCCCTCAGAAACTCCACTAAGAGGCTTTGGCAACCTCTTTTCATGCCTCTTGGAGTGTCTGAACCAGTATGATAGATACTAGTTGTCCCAGAGCCTCTGATTAAAAAAAAAAAAAAAAATCCTTCTCAGCTTTGGGATATACATCATTAAAACAACAAATAACTGGCTACCTACTGAGCTTTGCTGGAAATAGAGACTCTTACAGGAGAACCTCTGACCCTCCAAAAATCAGCTTCCCATTATGTTCTAGGAAGCACTGGGCAACTACAGAGGCCTCCCTAAGATAGGATGGAACCAAACCTGGGCCATCTGGAATATTCCATTAGTCAAAGGGGGTGGCCTCTTCCATCCTCAGTCCCTTTCCAGATTCCAGAGTGCTAGTGGTCAACTCTCCCCTAGACCCCTTAGCCACCCAGGGAACCCCCTGGGATTGACTGCATGAACAGACATGGGACTTGGTAGACTATGTGAAGGACATTGCTAACCATCATAGGTGATGAAGCCCAGTGGAACGTCGCCGCTTTCCACCCCTTAGCTAGGTTGTCCCTGACAAAGGTAGAACTAAGGAACAGCACACTTGACCAGACTTCCCTCACTCTTGGGAGCCCAATGTGGGACTTAAATGCACAATCCTGAGATCAAGACATGGGCTGAGATCAAGAGTCAGACATTGAACCAACTGAGCCACGCAAGTGCCCCTTCACTCTTAATATCTCCACAACCCAGATGGCAAGTAGCATCCACCCTAATTAGAATTGTTAATGCTGTTGAGGCAACACAGAATAGATTGCATTGTAAATTGATAAAACCACAAGTTTTTCTGATGCTTCAGTATCCCCACAAACAAGCTATGAGCACCCCCCAAATGACAAGTTGCACCAGGATAATAAGCCTGGTCACTGTTCCTCTTCTTGCTCCCCTCCCCCAGCTGTGACCTAGGGACAATCACACCAGTGAAATCCCAAAAAGTGTGAGACTTTTTGCTTGTGTATTCCCTTCTCTCCCAATTAAGGCACTTGCTTAGGGGTCCTCACTCTCTGCTTGCTTGAGCTCCACATGCTTGCTTGAGCTGGTTCCCTGGGTACTTCCCCGTATGGCTTCCTGAATAGGGTATGGTGCCTCCTTCCTCTAGGACTTGTGAGTATAATAAATCCTCTACTAAGCCACAACCTGGGTGGCTCAGTCGGTCAATCCCAAGGTCCTGGGATTGAGTCCCATGTGGGGCTCCTGGCTCAGAGGGATGTCTGCTTCTCCCTGTTCTTCCGCCCCTCCCCCCTGCTTGTATGTGCATGCTCTTTCTCCATCTCAAATAAATGTTTTTTTAAAAATAAGTCCTTGGGCAGCCCGGGTGGCTCAGCGGTGTAACACCGCCTTCAGCCCAGGGCGTGATCCTGGAGACCCAGGATCAAGTCCTGCATTGGGCTCCCTGCATGGAGCCTGCTTCTCCCTCTGCTTCTCCCTCTGTCTGTGTCTCTGTCTCTTTCTCTCTTTCTTTCTCATGGATAAATAAATAAAATCTTTAAAAAAAATAAAAATAAATAAATCCCTTACTTTCATATGCCTCCCCAAGTATAATTTCTGCAACACTGTTGGAGTGATCCTTAAAGTTCCCACAAGGGGTATTTACTACCCCATTGACAACACATACACACACACATACACACTGATTCATTCACCTATCATAGGACAATAGATGTATACTCATAAATTACGAGCTGAGCATGCTCTTACACACCTTATATGTAAGAGGATCAAGACTTTGAGTTCAGTGCATTTATTTAGGAAGAAGACTCCAGATGCAGCAATAGTAGAGAAGACAGAGGTTAAGTATCAGGCACCCTAAGGACAGGAAGGTAAGGACTGAACATTTCAGGAACCCTTAGAAAATATGCTTCCTACTAATATTTATCAGGGTTCATATTGCAACCTCAGGAGAAACAAGATAATTAAATTTTCACATGGTATTTATTAGGTTTTCTTTTTCTCTTTTTCCTTTTTAAAAGAAATTCTAGTGTAATTAACATACAGTGCTATATTAGTTTCAGGTGTTCTAGGTTTTCTAGCAAATACCCTATTTCTGTGTTTTGCCTAAAGAGAAGGTCTGTTTAAATTACATTTCCTTGGAGGAACAGTGGCCATCATGGACACAGAGCACATATGGAAAGGGGGAATTTTTTCCTCAGGATAAAGGTTTGGGCCACCATAAGGTCAGCCCCTTCCTGGGAAGTAATTATCATCTCATCTGTAACTGCACTGACCATGCCTATATAGGGAGTTGAGATAATCTTCTGAGAATATCTGTGAAGTGTGTAAATTGCTGTATGTGGTTAATAAGTACTGATTAACTTATCCAGAGAGAACTGAGACAGGAGCAGCGAGAGCAAGGCATCACTGTGCCTGAAATGGCCAGATGAAAGAAACAGGGGAAGATGAGGGCAGCGAGACCTAGGCAGGGGGAGAAGGAAGCTGAGAACAAGGCAGGACTGTGTTTGTGGCCAAGCTGAGGGTTGTGTCTCCCAAATGGGATTATGTTTTATTTCTGAGAACCACGTGCAATAACAACCTGGAAGAGGAGAATAATGAGGGGAAAATTAAAAGGAACTGCCGGCGTTAGAGATGAACGTGGAGAAACCTTTAGGCACCCTTTGCATCAACTCTACACAGTACCTAATGCATCACCCATTATTCGCAGCATGTGAGAAAGATCACGGACGAAAACTAGAAAACTGGGACCAAACCATCGGGGGAAAGAATGGGGCAGGGGTGGGAATAGAAGGAGGTGTTGAGTGAGATGATCAGGGGAGGCCATATCGAGATCTGTTAGGCAAGACTTGAAAAGATGAGGGGGGGAGGCTCACCAGGGTAGTTGGGGAGGTGAGATCAAAGGGGAGGAAACAAGCAGCCAGGGCACAGGTGAGCAGGAGAGCAGAAGGAACTTACCAGAGAAGATGTTAGGGAAACGACATGGGGCCAAGTCCCATGAAGGTCCTCAGAACTCTGCAAGGATTTTGCGTTTTCTCAGAAAAGCTGGGAAACATTGCAAGGTTTTAACCAAAAGATTGACATTTTCTGACTCATTCACTGACAAAGTAATGCTGACTGGTGAGTTGAAGAGTTGACCATTTTTTTTCTGTCTTCACTTCTTGTACATTTCTTATCGAAAACTTATTGTTTTCCAGTTGGACTTGAGGGAGAGATTTTCATGCCTTTTCCTTCAATAGCTAAGTGGCTGTCTGCACTCTGCCCCTGTCTCATGGCAGGCTGCCACTTACTGCTAATGGGCTTCCTCCTACAAGTCCTGCAGGCCTACTGTTAGCTTGGGAAGCGAAAGTTTATGATCACTAAATGTGATGGTCACTTCCACGTCTTTTTAAAGTAGCCACTCTAGTACCTTTTTTTTTTTTTTTATGATAGGCACACAGTGAGAGAGAGAGAGGCAGAGACATAGGCAGAGGGAGAAGCAGGCTCCATGCACTGGGAGCCCGACATGGGATTCGATCTCGGGTCCCCAGGATCACGCCCTGGCGCCAAACCGCTGCACCACCCAGGGATCCCCACTCTAGTACCTTTTTGATGCCCTTAGGCTCTTTCTTCACTCCCCCATTTTTCCTTTCCCCCCTTATCTATCAACAGCTCATTTTCTGGTTCTTTTGTAAGATTCTATTTTTCTGCCCACATCATGAATGAGGATGGTTCTCTGAGGTCTGAAGAATCATTAATATTGATATTAAATTTGGAAGAGACCTTATCATGGAAGCACATAGTTCACCTAGACTATGTCCTTGGTCTGTAGTACGTTTTGAGGAACCTCTGTAATGTTTTCTAGAGTGGCTGCACCAGCTTGCATTACCTGACTTGTTAATTTTAGCCATTCTTACTGGTGTGAGGTGGTATCTCATTGTGGTTTTGATTTGTATTTCTCTGACGCCGAGTGATGTTGAGCATTTTTTCGTGTCTGTTGGCTATGTGTATGTCTTCTTTGGAGAAATGTCTGTTCATATCTTCTTCCCACATCTTGATTGGATTATTAGTTCTTTGGGTGTTGAGTTTGAGAAGTTCTTCATAAATTTTGGATACTAGCCCTCTATCTGATAAGACGTTTGTGAATATCTTCCCCCATTCTGTCCATTCTCTTTTGGTTTTGTTGACTGTTTCCTTTGCTGTGCAAAAGCTTTTTATCTTGATAGAGTCCCAATAGTTCATTTTTGCTTTTGTTTCCCTTGCCTTTGGAGACATGTCTAGTAGGAAGTTGTTCTGGCCAAGGTGACAGAGGTTGCTGCCTGTGTTCTTCGCTGGGATTTTGATGGATTCCTGTCTCACATTCAGGTCTTTCATCCATTTTGAATCTATTTTTGTGTATGGTGTAAGGAATTGGTCCAGTTTCATTCTTCTGCATGTGGCTGTCCAATTGTCCCAACACTGTTTCTCAAAGAGACTGTCTTTTTCCATTGGATATTCTTTCCTGCTTTGTCAAAGATTAGTTGACCATAGAATTGAGGGTCCATTTCTGGGTTCTCTATTCTGGTCCATTGATCTATATGTCTGTTTTAGTGCCAGTACCGTACTGTCTTGATGATTACAGATTTGTAATGGAATTTAAAGTGTGGAATTGTGATGCCACCAGCTTATGTTTTTTTTCCAACTTTTCTTTGGCTTTTTGGAGTCTTTTCTGGTTCTATACAAATTTTAGGATTATTTGTTGCAATTCTGTAACAGAAGTTGATGGTATTTTGATAGGGATTGCATTGAATGTATAGTTGCTCTTGGTAGCATAGACATTTGAACAATATTTGTTTTTCCAATCCATGAGCATGGAACATTTTTCCATTTCTTTGTGCCTTCCTTAATTTCTTTCGTGAGTGTTTTATACTTTGCTGAGTACAGATCCTTTGCCTCTTTGGTTAGGTTTATTCCTAGGTATCTTAAGGCTTTGAGTGCAATTGTAAATGGAAGACTCCTTAATTTCTCTTTCTTCTGTCTCATTGTCAGTGTTTAGAAATGCAACTGATTTCTGTGCACTGATTTTCTATCCTGCCACTTTGCTGAATTCCTGTGTGAGTTCTAGCAATTTGGGGGTGGAGTCCGTGGGTTTTCCAAATAGAGTATCATGTCATCTGCAAAGAGTGAGAGTTTGACTTCTTCTTTGCTGATTCAGATGCCTTTTATTTCTTTTTGTTATCTGATAGCTGAGGGTAGGATTTCTAGTACTATGTTGAACAACAGTAGTGATAGTGGACATCCCTGCCATTCCTGGCCTTAGTGGGTGGAAGCTCTTAGTTTGAAAGAGATTAAGAATGATATTCTACTTGCTGTGGACTTTCACATAATGGCTTTTATGCTATTGAAGTATATTCCCTCTATCCCTACACTTTGAAGAGTTTTAATCAAGAAAGGATGCTGTACATTGTCAAATACTTTTTCTGCATCTGTGAGAAGATCATATGGTTCTTGTCCTTTATTTTATTAATATAGTGCATCACGCTGATTGATTTGCAGATGTTGAACCACCCCTGCAGTCCAGGAATAAATCCCACTTGGTCGTGGTGAATAATCCTTCTAATGTACAGTTGGATCCTACTGGCTAATATCTTGGTGAGCATTTTTGTATCCATGTTCATCAGAGATATTGGTCTGTAATTCTGCTTTTTGATAGGGTCTTTGTCTGATTTTGGGATCAAGGTAATGTTGTCCTCATAGAAAGACTTTGGAAGGTTTCTTTCCATTTCTGTTGTTTGAAACAGCTTCAGAAGAATAGGTACTAATTCTTTTTTAAATGTTTGGTAGAATTCCCCTGGGAAGGGATGCCTGGGTGGCTCAGTGGTTGAGCGTCTGCATTTGGCTCAGGGCATGATCCAGGGGTCCTGGGATCCAGTCCCATATCAGGCTCCCTTCAGGGAGCCTGCTTCTCCCTCTGCCTATGTCTCTACCTCTCTTTGTGTATCTCTCATGAATAAAGAAGTAAAATCTTAAAAAAAAAAAAAAAAAAAAAAAAACATTCCCCTGGGAAGCCATCTGGTCCTGGACTCTTGTTTCTTGAGAGATTTTTGATGACTGCTTCACTTTTTTGCTGGTATGGTTCTTATTCAGGTTTTCTGTTTCTCCCTGTTTCAGTTTTGGTAGTTTATACATGTCTAGCAATGCATCCATTTCTTTCAGATTGCTCAATTTGTTGGCATATAGTTGCTCATAATATGTTGTTATAACTGTATTTCTTCAGTGTTGGTTGTGATCTCTCCTCTTTCATTCATGTTTGTATTTTATTTGGGTCCTTTGTCTTTTCTTTTTGATGAGTTGAGCCAGGAGTTTATCAATCTTATTAATTTGTTCAAAAAACCAACTCCTGGTTTCCTTGATCTGTTCTACTGTTCTTCTGGTTTTTATTTCATTGATTTCTGCTCTACTCCTTATTAATTCCCTTCTCCTACTGGATTTAGGCTTTATTTGCTGTTCTTTCTCCAGCTTCTTTCAGTGTAAGATTAGGTTAAGTATATGAGACATTTGTTGTTTCTTGAGAAAGGTATTACGATATACTTTCCTCTTAGGACCGCTTTTCCTGGATCCCAAAGGTTATGTTTCATGGAACAGTTGTGTTTTCATTTTCATTCGTTTCCATGAATTTTTTAAATTCTTCTTTAATTTCCTGGTTGACCCATTCGTTAGTAGGAAGCTCTTTCGCTTCCATTTATTTGAGTTCTTTCCAATTTCCTCTTTTGATTGAGTTCCAGTTTCAAAGCATTATGGTCTGAAAATATGCAAGGAATGATCCCAGTCTTTTGGTACCAGTTGAAACCTGATTTGTGACCCAGATATGAGTCACATTCTGGAGAATGTTCCATGTTAACCCAAGAAGAATATGTATCCTGTTGCTTTAGGTTGGAATGCTCTGAATATGTCTGTGAAGTCCATCTGGTCCAGTGTGTCATTCAAAGCCCTTGTTTCCTTGTTGATCTTCTACTTAGATTATCTGTCCATTGCAGTGAGTCAGGTGTTAAAGTCTCCTACTATTATTGTATTATTATCAATATGTTTATTTAATTATGTTATTAATTGGTTTATATAATCGGCTGCTCCCATGTTAGGAGCATAAATTTTTACAATTGATAGATCTTCTTGTTAGGTAGACCTTTTTTTAAAGATTTATTTATTTATTCATAAGAGACACAGAGACAGAGGCAGAAGCAGAGGCAGAGGCAGAGGCAGAAGCAGAAGCAGGCTCCCCACAGGAAGCCTGATGTGGGACTCAATCCCAGATCCTGGGATCATGCCCTGAGCTGAAGGAGATGCTCATCCACTGAGCCACCAAGATGTCCCTAGATAGAGCCTTTAATTATGACATAGTGTCCTTCATCTTGTATTACAGTCTGGTTTAAAATCTAATTTGTCTGGTGTAAGGATTGCTATCCCAGCATTCTTTTGATGTCCATGAGCGTGATAAACGGTTTTCCACCTCCTCACTTTTAATATGCAGGTGTCTTTGTGTCTCAAGTGAGTCTCTTGCAGACAGCATCCATGGGTCTTGCTGTTTTATCCAATCTGTTACTATGTGTCTTTTGATTGGGGCATTTAGCTCATTTGCATTCAGAGTAACATTGCAAGTATGAATTTAGTGCCATTTTATTACCTGTAGAGTCACTGTTTCTGGATCTAGTCTCTGCCTCATTCTGGTCTATCTTACCTCTTCACTTAAAGGATCCCTTTTAATATTTCTTGTAGGGCTGGTTTAGTGTTCACAACTTCTTTCAGTTTTTCTTTGTCATAGAAGCTTTTTTGTATCTCCTTCTATTTTGAAAGACAGCCTAGCTGGATAAGGTATTCTTGGCAACATATTTTTCTCATTTAGCACCCTGAATATATCATTCCAGTCTTTTGTGGCCTGTCAGGTCTCTGGGCATAGGTCTGCTGCCAGTCTAATGTTTCTACCCTTGTAGGTTATGGACCTCTTGTCTTGAACTGCTTTCAGCATTTTCTCTTTTTCTCTAAGATTTGCGAGTTTCAGTATTATATGTGGAGGTGTTGTTTTATTGATTTTTGTGGGGGGGGTCTCTGTGCTTCCTGGACTTGGATTCCTCTTTCCTTCCCCAGATTAGGGAAGTTCTCTGCTATAAATTGCTCCTATATACCTTCTGCATACCCTCCTTTCCTCTTCTTCTGGGATGCCAATTATTCTAATATTGTTTTGCTTTATGGTATCACTTATCTTTGGAATTCTCCCCTTGTGATCCAGTAGTTGTTCATCTTTCCTTTTTCAGCTTCATTCTCCATCATTTTGTCTTCTATATCACTAATTCTCTTTTCTAATTCATTTATCCTAGTAGCTAGAGCCTCCATTTTTATTGCTTCTCATTAATAGCCTTTTTTATTTCAACTTGATTAAACTTCAGTTCTTTTATTTCTCCAGAAAGGGATTCTCTAGTGTCCTCTACGCTTTTTTCAAGCCCAGCTAATATCTTTATAATTGTTAATCTGAACTATATGTCTGACATCTTATATCCATACTGATTAGGTCCCTGTCAGTCAGTACTGCCTCTTGTTCTCTTTCTTGAGGTGAGTTTTTCCATCTTGTAGTTCTGTCTGGAGAAAAAATAGATGAACAAGAGAACAAAATACTAAAAAGGCAACAACAGCCCCAGAGAAATATATTCTAAACAAATCAGAAGAGACCTGAAGCTGAAAAAAAAAAAAAAAGTTTAAAAAGAGAGAGAGAGAATATAATCAGACAGGTGAACAGAACATAGCAGTACAGTGGATCCTATGTGTATTTTGGTCTCTGTGTTAGAAAACTAGATCCTATAATTGTGAAGACCCATCTGTCAGAGAGGGAAGAATTATAATGGTGAGAGGCCCCTGTTTTGAAATGTGGCTGGGAGGGGCAGCCTGTACTCACTAGGGAAAAGTGGCAGGAATAGATTTTGGGAAACTCAGCATTTCTGTTTCCTGACTCTTTGTAGTGGACATGACCACCCAGTACAACATGAAAGAGAGTTGGAGAAGCAGATCGAATGGGTTTCTTTAAGGAAGGGACCTGTGGAGCAATCCAAACATGATGTCTGACCTTCACTTTCAAGTCATATCCAGAGTCACACCACTTTCACCTTCTACTGTGCAGCTCTTATCATCCCATGGTGGGGTTGGCTCCTGCCTGGCCTCCTCTCCTCCTGCCAGTTTTCTATCCTCAAAGCAGCTGTCAACAAGGACCCTTTTATAATTGTCTGACCACATCCCTCCTCTGCAGAAGCTCCCTGGTGGCTTCCAAAGTCATTCTGCCAGAGTACACACCACCCTTGGTGAAGGACTTACCCACTCCTCAAAATGTCACAGACTCACAGTTTCACAAAATACAATAAAAATGAGTGAACAGAAATGTGAAACCAACAAGAAAACAAAGGCATACAAAGTGCAAGGGCTTTTATGTCATCAGATTCAAAGGACGTGAAACATCTGTAATGTGCTCTGAGTTTATATACTTACTCTCTGCTTAGGTACTTTCCTCACCAAAGACAGGAGCAAGTGTGGAGAAGGACAGTGCCCTTGGACCACCCTCTAAGTGTCACAGACACAGTGTGAAACCAGCTTCCTGACAGTGGCCTAGAGCCTGTTGATCTGACTCCAGTGGTCTGTCTGCAGCAGCCCCCTCTGCCACAGCCTCACAGCTCCCCCCATAGCTCCCACTGGCAGCCTCACTCCCACCTTGCATCTTTATTCTCCCTTCCCTTTGTCCATGGGAAAGGGACCCATAGTTCTCCTCACTTCTCTCCAGGCCTGCACTGGATGTGTTTCGTCACATCTCAGTGCCTCATTCCTACCAGGCAGTCTTTAGTCACTTTCTTTGCTTTATTTTTCTCCATAGAAATGACCTTCATCAGAAAAACTATATTATTCTTACTTGTCTTATTTCTTATCTGTCACTCTCCATAGAGTTTAACTGACTTACAGATGAAATTTTCCTTTCTTCTTCTTCTTTTTTTTTTTTTTTGTCTATACTGTATCTTGAGTGGTTTATATTAGATCTGGGCCCTTGGAAGTTCTCATTAATTGTGTGTCTATTTGAAATGAATATTCCAAATGTGAGAGGGTGTGGCTTAAACTAACATGGCAGCTGCAGGGAGGGCAGAATTAATTGAACTGCAGAAGGGTATATAGGGCAGAAACATCAAGACGCCTTCAGGGTCCAGGAGGGGTGGTGATCTTTCAAGGTAGAGAAATGAAAAGTTATAGGGAAGCACAGATGACAGCAAGTTCCAGAGTCCTGTTCCAAAATATGGGGAAGTCGAGGTGATCTCAGACTTGTCTGGATGAGAGCCCAGAGCCGAGGACAAGCTAAAGAAAGTGGCTTCATTTACCACCTACAGGGCCTCAGGACAGTCATTACTTTCCTGTACTACCTCCCTTTTGTGGTGCTGCAGTAAGCAGTAATATCAGGGCAAGAGGATTTGAGGAGCATTCAGTCAGGCTGACCAGCTGCCCCTGGGCTGTTGTGCCATCCTCTTTCAGCCCACAGACCTTGGGATGACAGTTTAGGTGATGCCTGCACCCTGGCCAAGATATGCTGCAAACCGATGACCTAGTATACTGGGAGCAGGGCTCCTTTCCCTCCCCCCTCCCCCTGTTTCATACTCACTGCATCTGCCAGAGCACTTGCCTGACCTAGGCCTTTCCTCCATGAACATATGAGGCAGAACAACTCATACATACATAGATATGGGAACAACACAAAAAACCATAGTGAATATGACATCTGGAAAACAGTGATGTCAGACAAGTACAAAGAAATTCAAACAAGCAGATAAAATAATTGAAGAAGGTTGCCTGGACGGCTTAGTTGGTTAAGTCTTGGTGTTGGCTCAGGTCATGATCTCAGGATTGTGAGATCAAGCCCTGTGTTGGGCTCCACAATCAGTGGCAAGTCTGCTTCAGGATACTCTTTCTCCCTCTGTCCCTTTCCCCGCTTGCTTGCTCTCTCTTTAAAATAAATGAATAAATCTTTTTAAAAAATCACGGAGATGAAGAGAAACAAAGACCATAGGAAGAAGAAGATATGTTTAAAAAAATAGGAAAATATTTATCATGGAAAATGTTTATAAAGATAGGACTAGGTAGAATAAATAGGAGAATGAGATATTTAAAGAATTAACTAGTGAGTCAGATGATAAGATTGAAGATGATATCTGAAAGGCAAAGGATACAAGAATCAAGTCAAAGCATAAAAGAGGAAAAGGTCTGGGCAGTATGACTGGCTCAGTGGTCTAGTGCCGCCTTCAGCCCAGGGCATGATCCTGGAGATCCGTGATTGAGTCCCATGTCGGGCTCCCTGCATGGAGCCTGCTTCTCTCTCTGCCTGTGTCTCTGCCTCTCTTTCTCTCTGTGTCTCTCATGAATAAATAAATAAAATATTTTTTTTAAAAAAAGAGGAAAGGTCATGATCCAACTGTGGGAAGGGATATTCTTCTGCTTTATGCTTCTGAATCAGTGGCTAACACATAATGCTACTAAATATTATTGCGGAATACATAAAGAAAATGAGAGTTACCAAGATCTAGATGCAAGTAGTCCCCAAAAGAGGGGAAAATTTTGTGATGACCCAGCAGAAGGCACATGGGTAGGAGTTTCAGCGGTTTAAGTTGGGCCTGGACACGAGATCCTGAAGTTGCTGGACTCTGAGGCATGTGAGAGGAGGTGGTAGAAGAAATTCAGGGATGAGGCAGAAAGACGCACACTATGTGTGAATCAGGGGACAAGAACAAGGGATGTACAGGTGACCATTGTTGTGGGTACCATGACGATGTGACCAGAGGATGTATGTACAGAGGGTGGCAGGAGTGGCAGAGAGAGGCCAGAATTTCCACACTGGGAAATGGTGCAGCTCATATAAAATGAAGCAGATGGGACAGAGTCTGAGACAGAACAGGCGGGAAAGGGAGATTGATAACTTTGGTGGAGATGACCAGTGAGAATTGAAAAGCTCTCTCCCATCTCCTCAATCTTTTTCCATTTAGTAGAGTTCAGACAGTTGTGGGCACCATGGCAATGTGATCAGATCATAATGACCTGTCCTTCAGCAAGGATCTTTTAGTTTAGCTTGGGAGGAATTTCCCTAAACTCCTTATGGTTTTCTGTCCACTGACCCTCCTCCCACAACTGTGTTCCTTGGCTATAAATCCCAACTCTTAAAAAAAAGTTGAAGTTGAGTCCAATGTCTTTCCCCCCTACTTCAAGTTCCCCTTATCCCAGCACCTGTGGGATGGTCCTGAATAAAGTCTGTGTTACTGTTTCTACATGTGTCACAGTAAAATTTTTCTTTAACACTCTGTGTATTCCAAAGAATACATTTCCCTTGCCTGTAGAGTTCATTATTCTGTCCCATTCACTGAGAAACACTTTTATCCATTTAATATGTCTTACTTGATATCCTGATTACATTCAATTCCTTTAAGAAAAAAAAATTCCTTTAAGAATACAACATCAATCTCAAAATAAGATCAATGCAAAAAATGCTATTTTGCTATGGTACAGTGGCTCCAGTGTTCCACGTTGAAGTTGTATGCGAGGGATTCTTTCTACCTGGAGATACTGGGAGTATCTTAAATTCATTATTTCACTGCTGCAAACTGATTATTGTTTGTCCTGTGATGCAGGGAGCGTTTTGCACTAAGAATTGATATAATCTCAGAAAAACAGCTATAAAATACAAATTACAAAGATCTACTACCAGCGTCCTTGTAGTGCTTCAAAGGTAGTGGCAGGAATAGCTTTGGTGAAATATCTGTAGAAGATGAGAAAATGTATGACCTCGGAGAAGTTTTAACAGTGATGTGTGAGATCAGATTAAGCTGAGCAAGGACCAAAATGGGTATTTTGAAATTTTGTCTCCAAAATACAAATCTCCATTCTTGTAAAGTCTGAACAATATCAACATAGAAAAAAAGAGTTAAAGGGGACATTTAGAGTACCCAGAATTGTAAAATTTATAGGGAAATTGAGATGTCTTGTTTATTCCTGGTCTCACTGATGATCAATGAAAAAATTTGGTTTTAGGCACTTATTGTGCGTGGGAAACATTGAGTCCTAAGAGAGACAAAAACCCTTGCACTCTGGGATCTGTGTTGTCAAGGAAGAAAGACCAGGAACAGAAAAAATAGTAACTACAGAAATATGTACTATGCTAGAATGGAGCAGATAAAGTGGAAGGGGAAAACAAGGTGAGTCTCCTGAGAAGTCAAGTATGGAATGTAATATTACTCAGCCTAATAAGGGAGGCCTCCTTAATAAGAGGAGAAAACACTTGAAATTTTAAGAGATGAGCTTTGTGGATATGTTTGCAACCCCATTCTGGGCAGAATAAACCAGTTGTCTAGGTTATTCAGTCAGTGCAGGCTTCACAGTTCTTAGCAGTGGACAGCATGGGACTCAAGTCCAGTTGGCCATTCCTTTACCTTGGCTCACTACAGTTCTACTCCCGGCATGTGGATGAGAAGTTTTGGTTCTGTCTCTCAGAGCCTGCAAATCTCCACCATGTTGGACTGGGACAAGGAACCAGTCAACGTCACCTTTCCTAGAATTCTGATTTTCAGTCTGATCCCTAGACCTTAACCCACGGTGTTACCTAGGGACTCTTTTGAAATTTACATTCCAAATCCGGAACCCAGATCTACTGAATCAAGCACTTTGTGGATCAGGCCCAAGTATCTGTATTGTAACAAGCTTCCAAGTGATTCTGATACATATTCAAGAAATCTCCACCATTCCACTGTGTCATGCAGAAACATGTACCTGCATTTCTTGTGATTACTGACATTCTGTCTAAATCTGTAGGGTTTTTTAACTGAAGTTGGCAAAAACAAAAAGAGTGCCTGGGTGGCTCAGTGGTTGAGCATCTGCCATTGGTTCAGGTCGTGATCCTGGGGTCCTGGGATTGAGTCCCACATTTGGGTCCCCACAGGGAGCCTGCTCCTCCCTCTCCCTATGTCTCTGTCTCTTTTGTTAGGTCTCTCATGAATAAATAAATTTTTAAAAATCTTAAAAAAAACATAGAGAAAAACAAAAAATACATATTTGTTTTCCTAATACAAACGAAGGTATAAAATGTCTTTTATCTTTTACTGAAAGAGTCCTATACCATATACAATTATAAAGTAGTATGTCAAAGATCTAAGATAATCAAATCTCCTGAAGAAAACAAAGTTTGCAGTATGGTATCCTTCTAAAATGGCTTTTGCACATGGATTCCACTGTGTGTATGTCTATATGTTAAAAAGTGTTCCTGTACAAGCTGTTTTCCTTAGTAAAAATAAAGTCATATTTTGTATACATATCAGCACTCTGCTGTCTCACTTAACAATGTATCTTGGACAACTGAAAGCTACTTCAACCTTTTACACCTGCTACCTCCTAAAGGCCACACTTAGACTTTGAAGACTGCTTGTATCTCACTGCATGCTCCATAGCTGCCCAGCTGCACGAGGGAGCTGGGCCTACCTACTGATCTTCCCTCCGGCCTATCAAGGTCCCTCCTCAACAGCCATGGAAAACTGTGTGCAGATGCTCAAGGTCATTCCTTGATGCTGAAGAAGTGGAATTTGTGAGACTAGCCTTGGCTCACGGAAACACGTATCTTGGGAAAATAAAAAGTGTAAGGGTAGGGGTCAAGAAACGAATTCTTGGGTGACCCCCTGGTTATCCATGGTATGGAGCAGAGCTGTGTTGCACTCAGTTACTAAAGGTAAAGCTACCAGTGGAACTTACAAGGGGATCCAACTGCTGGAGACTTGGTTTTATGGATGCATTTTTAAATATGGAAAGGAATAAGAAAAAGTATGCAATCCCTTGATTATTGTTACATGTAATAGTTAAATGTAATTAAAAGAGAGGGCTGGCAGAGAGAAAGCAAGGAAGGTGAGGTCACATCCTCCTTTCAGGGCATTTCCCAAAGCTATACATGGGTGGGGAGCAAGAGAGTAGAGGGATAGAGGCAACAGAGATCATAGCCAAGGGATATGAAGGCAACAGTAAATCCCACTGCTTAGTGCTTGGGGGAGGAGATTCCCAGGGACAGGACTGATGTGTAACCTCAGTCTGGGCTCTTTAGGTCCCCTTCACAGAAGTAGAGACCATCACTCTTTCTGCTCAGAGGTCAGGTGCAGACAGGTGACACCATCCACTGAATTCCATGTTCCTCTTCCAGAGGCTGAATCCTCAATTCTCACTCTAGAGGCTAACTCCCTCCAGTGTCACTCCACTGTGACACCTGGCAGTGTCCTTGCATGTGGGACAATCTTGAGCACCTGTTGAAGCTAGCATCCATCTTGTTAGTTTGGATGAAAGAAGGAACACTGTAAGTCATATTGTCTCCATGCACAACTGGACTGGTCATGGAACATGTAGACACAGGCCCAAGAGGTATGAATACTTGCTCATCATTCAAAAGAACATAAAGGAATGCAACCCTGCTAACTTAGGCATGGATAAATGGTTAGTTTAGGCACATACAAGCAGCTGATCAGCACTATCCTAAACACATAATCACCAGATGTACCTAATGAAATCTGTAATATAAGAAATTAATATATTTTTCAGATTTTAAGTCTTGTGAGATAGAACAGACCTCTGTGGGACCAGATGAAAGGGCACCAGAAGTAACATCTGTTAACATGACTTCATGGGCTTCCAGTCAATAGCATCCACCTTTTCTGGAGACCCCTCCTCCCATTAGGGAGTTCAGGACTTCAAGCATTAGCTCCCTGTTCTCCTGGGTGGTGCCACACCAATAAAAGACCTGTTTTTCTTCACTTTGGAAACTTTTATTGGCTTGCTGTGCATTTGGCAGATGAACTGTCCTTTGGTTTGGCTACACTCTCTTATGGACAGGATGCAGCCAGTATAATGTGGTCCTTGCTTCTGCCTTCTGGACCCTAAGGAAGGCACTCCAACCAAGCAGCACCCCAAACATAAGGATCTGGAAGCTAAGGCCTGTGTCAGTGTCACCAACCTCCTGGCCTTAATACCTTTAATACCTGCTCCAGTTCTCAGTACAGGAGACCCCTGAGAGTGGCCAGATGGACAAGGGACTACCGTCGAAGTCTTCACAGAGTTTTCTGTGGGCCTGGAAGAAGGATCTTGGGACCCATAGGAGAGATTCGTAGCTGAGCCAGCTGGCTAGCCATGGAACAAAAGGACCACGAACTGCACAGCAGTCCTTTAAAAGAATCAGATTTAGGTCTCATATATGTGGAAATAAGGAAGTGTGGATATAAAATGAGGAAGTGGCTTTAGGTTGTCCAAGATATATATTAAGTGAGAAAAGCATAGTGCAGATTGGTATACAAAGTGTGTCTTTACTTTTGCCACAACAAACAACTTTTATAAAAACAAATTGAATTAAGGACCCAGACAGAATGACACACACATGTGCAGACACAATTCTAAAAGGATAACACTATACAGTAAGCCTCAGCTTTTCTGTATATTTTTGTAATTCTGTCTACTCTGTCTACATTGTTTCTTTCCTCCACTGATACTGCACAATGTTTTCAAGAATGAAGAAAGAGTTCATTTTGGAGAAAATCTTCAGAGTGATCATTCTAGTCATGCATTCAACCTAAATATTCCTATTCTCAAGACATCACTGCTAAATCTTCTCTGAGGTCTTAACTTTTTCCCCATCCACTGATGTCTCACCAATGCTCTGGCTGCCACCACCTTTGAATCACTACATAGCCATTGGTAGTAGCTTTCTGTAATTTTCATTTTGCAACTATAGTTTTGAGGTAATACTGTAAAACCAATTCTTCATGCAGAACTGTCCCTGCGGGGTGTCTGGGTGGCTCAGTCGGTTAAGTGTCATCCTTCCATCCAGGTTATGATCCCAAGGTCCTGGGATGGAGCCCTATATTGGCTGCTGAGAGGGGAGCCTGCTTCTTCCTCTTTCTCTCTCTCTCTCTCTCTCTCTCTGCCTGCTGCTCCACCTGGTTGTGCTCTTTCTCTCTGTCAGATAAAAAAAAAAAAAAAATCTTAAAAAAAAAAAAAAAAAGACCAGTCCCTGCAAGAGAAATGATTAATCACTTCCAAACAATGAGATGAAATCAGGGGTTTGGTTTTTTTTTTTTTTAAGATTTATTTATTTATTCATGAGAGAGAGAGAGGCAGAGACATAGGCAGAAGGAGAAGCAGGCTCCTCAGTGGGAGCCCGATGTGGGACTCAACCCGGCATCCCAGGATCATGCCCGGAGCCGAAGGCAGACGCCCAACCGCTGAGCCACCCAGGCGTCCAGAAATCAGGGTTTTAAGTACCCCAATTCTTTGGAAAAGAAGAGCTACCTTTGCATACATGCCCCATCTTTGTACACTGCAGCCATTGTTCCCTTCCAAAAAAATTATTTTTTTTTTTTTGATGGATGGTAGCTTCATAAAAGGAACTAGGTTTATGCTAGGATGTAAAGTAAGATATTAAATGGATAAAAGTCTTGTTCAATGAATTAAACACAAAAATTAATAATTAGACTAGAAAGATGTTTTCTACGGATGCATTTCTTTTTTAAAACTTTTGCTTCAGGGTTGCCTCACATCCATTCTATATCTTCTCTGTCATGTCTCTATATGAAGTATTTTTGCCTTGTTCCTGACCAAAAATACACAGACTAACAAAACTGTCTCTAATGCTTCTGGGTGTACTTGACTTTGACGTTACCTAGGTTCTGCTTCCAGGAACACATTTTGTATGTAAACGACTCTATAGAATGATATGTGCATTTCGATCTGTAGGTTTTGGGAGCATATAAAATATTTTTAGTTTGGGACCACGCTGAGCATCAAGGAGTCTGAAATAATGTCTCTAAACCACTCTCCAGAAATCCGGGTACGGATCATTGACGGAAGAGCCAAGCCCTTCTGGCCTGGGACGTGAGACCCCAATTGCCAGAGCCCTCTTGGGGGCGTGGCCTTTCCTCTCAGAGGTCAATGGGAGTGTCCTATCCTCGTCCTGTGTGTCTGCGAACTACATTACCCAGAAGAGCGCACGTCGATGGACTACATCCCTGACCTATGAAGGTAAAGAAAAAGAATCGTTTCTGCATATGCGCCTAAAGTCGAGGCGGGACTTCCGGCCTCATCCCCCTGGCGGTCTTTTTGCCTCTTTCATAGCTGTCCATCTGCTAATGTTCTGGAGCGCAGGTTCAGGGTCCGGGTGACTAACCGAGAAGGTGCTAAGGGAGCCGCTGTCCCCGCCGCACAGACTGGGGTCCACGGCTCGGCGACGCCGCCCAGACTGCCCCGCACGGGGTCCAGGACAGAGACCCCCCAGCCCGGGTGTCCGTCCGCCCCGCCCCCCGAGTCCGATGGCGGCGGCCGCGCCCAGGGCCCCGGCGCAGGTAAACGCTCGTCCCCCAGGCCCTCCCCACCCAGACCCTCAAGGCCCGAGCACTGGGCGCCTGGTCGCGTCCCTGCGGCCCAGACCCGGGTGTTCCGGACAGGGAGGCGCCGGTGGGCGGGGGCCCGCGTTCTGAGCGTCAGCGCGCTGGCGTGCGGGAGCGGCCTGCAGGGGAGGGGCGGGCTGGGGCAGAGGCTGCAGGGGGCCCTGAGGCGGGAGGACTCTGAGGTCGGGGAACAGGGAGCGTGAGGCGGGTCATGTCAGAACTGGCGGGCGGAGTTGCGGTACCTTCGGGTAAGGACTCTGGATACCAGGAGGGGTTTTGTCCAAAGGAGAGACACCGTCTCCGTTAGGGATTTAAACTTTTCCCGAAGGCGGTTCAGTGGAAGAGTAGACCGGATGGCCTTGAAGAGGGCATTGAGGCCGTGGGAGGTTGGATCTTAGTTCAGGTGGCACAGTCGGCAAGAGGGGACACAGCATTGAGGCTCAGCCACATGAAGTCACCTGTACTCCAGGGCCAGGGAAGGAGACGGGAAACATGAGCCCAACAAACCCTGCACCCTTTCCCCCACTGCCAGCCTCTGCACAGGTTCCCATTCTGGCAGAGGGGCTCCCATTACACAGGTCGGTGGAGAATGTCGCAACCACTCACTGGCCTTGGCCACCACCCACATGATCTCTGGATTATGGTGTCCTGGGGCTTTTAAGTGTCATTCCCCCAGGCCTGGGTCTGGGGGTCCTGGGGAAACCCCAAGCACAGGGCCCTAAGTCCATGGCAGGCTTTATATAAAAATGTTCCTATTTCTGGCAACTGTTGCACCAGGAACTGGTTCCACGATATGCAGATGCCTAGAGGTGTAACTGAACCGAGAGTGTGCAGAAAAACACAGGTGTCCTTTTGGGATGCCTGAGTGGCTCAGTGGTTGAGCGTTTGCCTTTAGCCCAGGGCGTGATCCCGGGCTCCGGGATCCAGTCCCACATCGGGCCCCCTGCGGGGGGCGTGCTTCTCCCTCTGCCTGTGTCTCAGCCCCTCTCTCTCTCTCTGTGTGTGTGTGTCTAAAAAAAGAAAAAAACCACAAGTGTCCTTTTAGGTGGGAACAAAGAGCAGGGGGACAGGAGTCAAGACGAATGACTCAGCAGTTGGGTGTGTCTTTTGGAGGTGATGGGGAGGTGTGAATTGGAGGCAGAAAGTGATCTTACAAGGTCTTACCAGACCCCACCTCACTGCAGAGTGTAGAACAGACTGTGAGACAGAAGAAGGAAGGAAGATCAGGCTACTGCCAAAGCTCAGGTGAGAGTTAAAGGACCGGAGTTGTGGTTTCAGAAAAGTAGTTGGATTCTGGATGCATGTTTTAAAAGGGGCAACTAGATTCTCTGATGAGGGAGGAGTGAAATATAGGACTCAGGGATAACCCCAGTGTTTTAGGTCTGAGCAGTTGTAGAAGTGGAAGGTCCATTATCTAAGATGAAGAATATAGTAGAAGTAATACTCTTTGTGGGGAAGGGGATGTTAGGAGCTTTGATTGAGGTAATTGACAGTCTGGAGTGTTTCAGAAACCACTGAATGGGTGCATGGTGGGGGTAGTTGTATACAGATCCAGGAGTCTGGGGAAGGGTTCAGAGTGTTCACGATTGGGGTGGGTAATTGTTGGGTTATGATTGTAAACCTATTAGGGGACCAGGTGCAGGAGAGTGGGGACTGTGGACTGGTCCTCTTGCCTAGGTACCTTGGTGATGGGTTGAAGCTTCACAAACACAAGTGAGGGGATCCCTGGGTGGCACAGTGGTTTAGTGCCTGCCTTTGGCCCAGGGCGCAAACCTGGAGACCCGGGATCGAATCCCATGTCGGGCTCCCGGTGCATGGAGCCTGCTTCTCCTTCTGCCTGTGTCTCTGCCTCTCTCTCTCTCTCTCTCTCTCTCTCTCTCTCTGTGTGTGTGTGTGTGTGTGTGTGTGTGTGTGTGTGACTATCATAAATAAATAAAAATTAAAAAAAAAAAAAAACAACACAAGTGAGGCAGGTAAATGGCCCTGAAAGGAGTGTGTGTGTCAGGGATAGGATATTCTGGCACATGGCCAAGGCTTCCAAGGCAAGGGTGGGCATGAATGAGGTGGACAAGGAGGCAAGAGATAACTGAGGCAAGATGTTGTGTAGACTGGATTGGGTGCTTATTCATCACTCTGTGCAGTCACCAGAGCCTTGTGAGGACTTGTTGGGGCCCTGTTTCATTCAGCCAGGAAGATAAGGTCAAGGGCAAATGGCAAATGTGGTCATTTGTGAGAGTCAGTAAGGCTTGGGGTCGACCACTGATGAAGCTAGCCTTTGAATGAAGGAAGTTGTGATTGCTTTGGGGGGCGGGGGGTGGACACAAAGTGCAGCATATGGTGGAATAGGGCCATGGTTTTCTGAGATCCTCATGTCTGAGGCAAGGAACAGACTCCAGAAGTGAAGCCTTCGTAGAAGGATTTAGGGCTGTGACTGCTAGTGGGCATCCTGGGAAGTCAGTAGCATTCAGTCCTGTTTGAATTTGCAAGGAGTCCTGTGGATGCTGTTGTCAGGTTTCAGTGCCAGGTCTAAAATTAAGACCCAATATTATGTGCAGCACTGATGTCTAGAAACCTTGAGGATCTCAAATAGCCACAGTGCTGCTTCTCCTCCCACTCTGCTCCCAGAAATAAGATCTCCTAACCAAACAGCGTTTTTACCAAAGGGATCTGAAGCAGTTCCTGCTTATCCCTCTGTAGTTGGTTTCAGTTCTCTACCTGCTCATGGAGTTACTAGGATAAGTCAGCAGCATCTTCCCAGGGGAGACAGGAGGACCTCTTTCTATTGATATTACAAAGCTTGGGTCTAAAAACCACTAGCTGTTCACTCTTTCCCAGAGTGGAACCCCCATGTGGCCCTGTGTGGCTTGTGGCATCCTCCTCTCCCACATTGTGAATATGTATGGTTAGAAAAGTGCTGTCAATTTCATCTGTCCAGTGTTAGGTGTCTATGTTTGGCCATCCCTGTAAACCTAGCACTCAATCCCATCCTCACTAGTGGGGTGAAGAGGAGGTGATTGAAGTACAGTTATGTATAATTGTAAAGCCAAAGAGATGCCTAAGATATGCAGGGCAGTAAGCTGGTGGTAGCCATGGGCATATGGCAGTGTCTGGAAAAGTGGGAGATATGCAATCTAAAGAATGATGTGTACTTATAGAGGGAGTATGCCTGATGCCCCAGGCCCTGGTATTGAGAATTGCATGGTTTGTCCATACTAGGGGAATTGCTTAGCAGAAAGGACTGAGTGGGGTGCCTGGGTGGCTCAGTCAGTGAAGCATCTGCCTCTGGCTCAGGTTACAATCCCAGGGTCCTGGGATCCAGCCCCACATCAGGCTCCCTGCTCCGCGGAGGGCCTGGTTTTCTATTTCCCTGTGACTATTATTCTACCTACAATGCTCTCTTTCTCTGTCAAATAAATAAATAAAATCTTAAAAAATGAAACGAAAAGAAATGAGTGAGTGCCTCTGTGCCAGACCTTTGTTTGATACCTTTTTATCCACCTGCCTTGTCTTGTCACTGATGGCCGGTGCCTATGATCAACGGGCCTGTGAGGAGACAGCGGCATCAGCAGTGCTGGGGCCTGGTTTCTCTTCTGTGTTGGATACTTAAGAGGAGGATGAGTGAGGGGCAGGTGTGGAGGGGATGGATTGCCATTTTTTAGGGAAAGGCTATTTATGGTTTCATCTGTCTCCATCTTACAGGGCACTGTGACCTTTGAGGATATCGCCATGTATTTCTCCTGGGAAGAATGGGATCTTCTTGATGAGGCTCAGAGACACCTGTACCAGGATGTGATGCTGGAGAACTTAGCACTTATAACCTCCTTGGGTAAGACCCTCAACCCCACCTTTCTGCCCTGAACGATTCTCTCCCTTTTCCTTTTTTGCCAAGGGCAGGTCTGTCCTCCCATCATGATCATGGTCTCTGTTTCTTTCCCCACTTCCTCAAGTAGGCAGTGTACTGGGCTGGGCTGAGATGTGTGTGCACTGCTACTCCTTGAACAGCCCTGACACCAGCTACTCCTAAACCTCTCAGAAAAGGAACCGGGGTCAGGAGTGTTCCAGTCGGCCCAGGGGATCCCACTTTTCGTGCTTTCTCCCCTCCAGGTGACATTCAGTTACAAAGCACCTGAGTATCCAATTTCTCCAAAGGTTCCACTTTCTACTCTCTTCCTCTGGCTGACATATCCTCATTCCTTTTCGTGCCATAAATTGCCATCACTGACCATCACTGTTACATAGACCAGTTTGTTCTTGCAAGACCCTCTTTGGAAGTTTTCTTTCCTGTATGCTGCATGTGCTGAGCTGTTCTTGGCCAGTGCTCGGTTATCTCCCCAGTCTTTCTCTTATTAGTACTTGCATCATCCCAGGACCACGTAGTTGCTTGTCTTGTGGTTGTGGTGGAGAGTCCGTTGTGGTTCACACATTAGATACGAACCCAGCTGCAGCAAGATGGGCTCAGAGGAAGCCTGGCTCTGAACAGGGCTGTGTACACATAACACCAGAAACTTATCCCACATGACTGGTCTTTTGTTGGTAATGAGAATGGTCCCCACACTTCATATCTGCCTTTTCTTCCCCATTCTTCACACTTAGGTGACTAGTCAACTGTTGTTCATCGCTTATACTCTTACTTCCTGTCCAGGCCTAATCTGCACCTCTCTGGACTCCACATCTGGACCATTTTAGTCACTACTCCATTTAGGGTACTCTTCTCATTGGCTCCTATGTATTGTGTCATGAGGTGTATGTACATTCTTGAACTCTGGCCTCTCTTTCACTATTGAATTCTCCTGGGCCTGAACACACCCTTCTGCACAGCAGACTAGGTCCTGTTGAAAGTTATGTGTAGACCTTGTCTCTCCCCAGTGTGTTTCTTTCACCTCACAAATGCTCCTGTACCCCTGTTTTGTGATCATTAGTGGCCCAAGGCTGCTGAATTCAAACCTCAAATCCTGTAAACAGTCTTGTGGACTCATTTCTGGGTTTGTTAGACACACTTGTGTACCAGCTGCCTACCCATGAAAGTCACTGTGCACTTCACCAGCATTTCCTGCTTTCAGGTTGTGAGCATGGAGCAGAGGATGAGAAGGCCCCTTCTGAGCAGAGCGTTTCTGTAGAAGGAGTATCACAGGTCAGGATTCCCAAAACAGGTCTTCTTTCCCAGAAGGCCAACCCCTATGAGGTGTGTGGTCCAATCTTGAAAGACAGTTTTCACTTGGCTGAGCACTGGAAAACACAATTCAGTGAGAAACTATATACCAATGGGACACATGGGAAAAGATTCTGTTTCAGTGAAAACCTTCATCACAAAAAGCAGCACGTGAGAGATCAGCCCTTTGGAAGCAACATAAGCAGAGCTTCAGTGGTGGTCAAGAGTTGCAGATTGCAAGTTTCAGGGAAGCCCTTTATCTGTGGGGAGGTTGGAAAGGACTTCCTGGCCAGCTCAGGATTCCTCCAGCAACCAGCCACACACACTGGAGAGAAGTCAAACAGTGGAACTGAATGCAGGATGGCCTTCCCCAAGGGAAAGACTCAACACCACTGGGGAGACTGCACAGAAGCTTTCAGCCACAAGCACACATTTACCCATCACCAGAGAGTCCGCCCTGGAGAAAGATGTTACATGTGCAGTGAATGTGGGAAATCTTTTAGCCATAACTCGAGCCTTATTAAACACCAAAGAGTTCACACAGGAGAAAGGCCTTATGAGTGTGGGGAATGTGGGAAATCCTTTAGCCAAAGCTCCAACCTCTTTCAGCATCGGAGAGTTCACACTGGAGAAAGGCCTTATGAGTGCAGTGAATGTGGGAAATCTTTTAGCCAGAGCTACAGCCTCAATAACCATCGGAAAGTTCACACTGGAGAAAGGCCATTTGAGTGTGGAGAATGTGGCAAATCCTTTAGTCAAAGATCTAACCTCATTCAACATCAGAGAATTCACACTGGAGAAAAACCTTACGAGTGCAGTGAATGTGGGAAGTCCTTTAATCAAAGCTCTGCACTCTTGCAGCACCATACCATTCATACTGGAGAACGGCCCTATGAGTGCAATGAATGTGGGAAATCCTTTACCTACAATTCCAGTCTCTTAAAACATCAGAAAGTCCACACAGGATCAAAGCCTTATGAGTGCAGTGAATGTAGGAAATCTTTTAGCCAGAATTGCAGCCTTGTTCTACACCTGAGAGTTCACACTGGAGAAAGGCCTTATGAGTGCAGCAAATGTGGAAAATCTTTTAGCCAAAGCTCTGCACTCCTTAAACACCATAGAGTTCACACTGGAGAAAGGCCATATGAGTGCAGTGAGTGTGGGAAGTCCTTTAGACGAAGCTCCAACTTCAGTGACCATCGGAGAGTTCACACTGGAGAAAGGCCTTATAAGTGTAACCAGTGTGGGAAATCTTTTAGTAAAAGCTCTGGCCTCACTCGACACCAGAGAATTCATACTGGTTTGGGCATCATAAATGTCTTGAATGAGAAAGCCATTAGCCAAAGGCCTTATTACCTCATTGATTACCACAAAATTCACATGGGAAAAACAACTTAGATGTGTAGCAAATGTATTTCCTTGTTCAGTATAACAACACTCAAGGAGATCTCTTTTGAGGGTGCCATCTGCCTAAATTGAGTCTCATACATCCAAACATCAAAATAAATTCCAGGTATGGGGACGCCTGGGTGGCTCAGTGCTTAAGCGTCTGCCTTCGGCTCAGGGTGTGATCCTGGGCTCCTGGGATCAAATCCCACATGGGGCTCCCTGCATTGAGCCTGCTTCTCCCTCTGCCTGTGTCCCTGCCTCTCTCTCTCTGTGTCTCATGAATAAATAAATCAAATCTTAAAAAAAAATTCCAGGTATGTTGAGCATAGTCCTGTGTCAGATTTTTATTACTGTTGGTTCTGTAGCAGCACCCGTTTACCTCTACCACCTGCAGATGTCCACACGTGCATCATTTATCTACCCTGACCTGTTCAGGGAAGTTAACCTTGGTATTTGCCCATTCACTGGTAAACGTGTGGGAAGCCAGAGTACTCATTCCTTTCTCTCTGATTAGTTAAGGCATGGATGGCCCAGTTGTGGTCCAGAGGACACCATCTGAGTTCTGCTGATGACCTGAAAAGTCACCTTTTTTAGGGATATTATTGGTCTGGTGACTCTTGTGATGGCATTTCTAGCCCCCAAGTCACCAACCCAGGAACAGCCTTCCTCCATTAATCTGATTTGTGCTATAACAAAGCCCTTATTGTGTAAGTCACCTTTATTTTGAGAGTTATTCACTCTATGGGATGGATTTGGAGCAACAGAAAGACAGGAGAAACAGCTCCTGTGAGCACCCCAATGTTTGTGTGCATCAGAGGGCTGGAAGAGTGGTAGTCCTCTCTCTGGTTTGGCTCTTGTTTGTGTTGTTGCCCCATGCCTCAAAGGAAATTACATTGGATTTTGTGGTTAAATTGTAGCCTGGGTGGCAGGACATTTTGTGGTGTCAGAGCTCCCCCTGAAGGGGTGCAATGGTGACAACCTCCAGTACTTCTGGGAACAACATAAAATTGTTCTTTGGTTTGCTGGGAATATGGCATTGTGCTCAGCACTGGGGAAGAAATCTGTTCCCAGGTCCTGCAGAGGAGTGATGGACACCAATGTCCAGAATTCTGTGTGGTGGTGCCAGTGGCTGAAAGATTATAGGAGGAATCCTAATTGTACGCAAGTAGTAGATGAATAGAGAGTACAGGAGACTGCACCAAACTGGTTGAAATGTGCCTTTTTTAAAAGGGCACTTGTGGGCAGCCCGGGTGGCTCAGCGGTTTAGCACCTGCCTTCGGCCCAGGGCATGATCCTGGAGTCCCCGGATTGAGTCCCACATCGGGCTCCCTGCATGGAGCCTGCTTCTCCCTCTCCCTATGTCTCTGCCTCTCTCTGTGTCTCTCATGAATGAATGAATGAATGAATGAATGAATGAATGAATAGGCATTTGCTTGTTTCAGTCAGTATGGCTGTGAAAGATGAGCAGGTCCAGTTCTCAGATTCTCCTGAGCTGTGAGTCTTGTGTAGTTGAGGGACTTGTCAGGAAATAATCTGGGAGGTGGGGGGGCTGCCTGGGGGGCTCAGTTGGCTAAGCGGCTGGCTCTTGGTTTCCACTTGGGTCATGATTCAGGGTTGTGAGATCAAGTTCTATGTACAGATCAAGTCTCAGTATGGAGCCTGCTTGGGATTCTCTCTCCTCCCTGTGCGCTCCCTGCCTCCTCATTCACACTTTCACATGTGCGCTCTTCCCCTGCTCCCCCCACAAAAAAAACTAAGAGTTTTACAGATTCCTGTAGTTTATCTGCATTGTTCACCATCAGGCCATTGCTGCACAGGAAGGAAAACAAAGGTAGAAGGAAGATCTGAGTCCAACAGTGCAGGCTTTGTTACCTAGCCTGAATTCCTGAGGACTCATGTGGAAATGGGTTTCATTACTCCCCTGTATTTGCTGCCACTGAGGCAAGGTGCTGACCTCGGCATTATAAGGGATATGGTAGGGTCAATATAGGTTTGCCAAACTTTATTTTTTGAAACCAAAGAATTTTTTTTATAATTCTGTTAATGTCTTCTTGGTATAGTTAATAAATTGTCCATATGTAAACTGTATCATTTGATGAGTTTTGACATTCATGTAAACCCATGAAACCATCTTCACAATCAACAATGTGCATGTCACTCCATATTCACTCATGCCCTTTAATTATCTCTTTTTCTCTGCCCTCCAGGAAAATGTGGCTTTACTTTCTTCTTTGGTTCATATGTATTTTCTGTAATTTTACATGAAAATAAAATGTTTAGTTTTTTTTTCTCTGGGTGTCCTAATCTGATATATTTATTTTGAGATTTGTTGATGGGTCTATATAATTAGTTCATTCTTTTAATGTTGTCAAGAAATGTAATGTTCTATGGATAAACCACTATACATCCTTTTCAGATATTTGAGCTGTTACTAGTTTTGGGCTTTATCAAACAGTTGTATAGATATTTATGATTCTTCATATGGATATGTTTTAATTCTCTTGTGTTAACTTAACCTCAGAATGCAATACCTGAATTACAGGGCTGTGATTTGAGGACTGTTAAACGAGGATATCATCATAAAAACTCCTCCCTGTTAGTTCCCTATGAAAAGATGTTCGTTATGGGCTGAATTGTATGTTCCCAAATTCACATGTTGAAGTTCTAATCTCTAGTACCTCAGAATGTCATTGTATTTAGAAATAGGGGTTTTTTTTAAGTAAAAATAAAGGCAATTCTGTGGACACTAATCCAGTGTGATTAGTGTCCTTAAGAGGAAATTAGTACACAGACATACAGGAGAAAGTCCATGTGAAGACACTGGGAGAGGGACACCTGGGTGGCTCAGTGGTTTAGCACCTGCCTTCAGCCCAGGGCGTGATCCTGGAGTCCCAGGATTGAGTCCCACGTCGGGCTTCCTACATGGAGCCTGCTTCTCCCTCTGCCTGTGTCTCTGCACCTCTCTCTCTCTCTCTCTTTCATGAATAAATAAATAAAATCTTAAAAAAAAAAAAAAAGACAAGGAGAAAATGCCCACCCACAAGCCAAGGAGAGAGGTCTCAGGAGAAATTAGTGCTGCTGACACCCTGATCTCAGCTATGTAGCCTCCGAATATGTAAGAAAATACATTTCTGTTGTTAAAGCCACCCAGTCTGAAGTAATGTGTTATGGTGGCCTTAGCAAAGTCTTATAGGGGCCATCAGCATCTAGGAAGGAGAGGGTCTGCAGGGTGCCCTAGGGACAGAGGGAGGAAGCTGATTGGGATCCTTAGAGTACTTGGAACCCAGAAAGAAGAATGGGCTTGGGATTGATTCCTCCATCCCCATCTTTCACTGGAGATCACAAAGAGAAGCTTTCTGCCCTGCCTGGGTTTAGCTTCCAGCTGTATAAAATGGAGATGATGAGCAAACCTGCCTGTGGGGCTATTTGAGGGTGTAAAGAACTCATGGCCTAGGAAAGGGGCTCAGATGGAGAGTCTTTGAAGAGCGATGATTGTCCTAAGGGTGGGGAGCCAGTGCACCAGTGCCTTTGGAGAGGGGGACAAAAGACCACTGGGGGAGAGTGTTGGGATATTTATTTTTTTAAGGTTTTATTTATTTATTCATGAGAGACACAGAGAGGCAGAGACATAGGCAGACGGAGGAGAACCAGGCTCCATGCAAGGAGCCTGATGCGGGACCTGATCCTGGGAATCTGAAGGCAGATGGCCCTGAGCCGAAGGCATATGCTCACACTGAGCCACCCAGGCATCCCAGTGTTGGGATATTTATACCTGAGGGGGACTTGCAGGGGCTGAGGTTGACATAAGGGGGTGGGTAAGGTTCCTACCTGGCTCTTCCTGAAGCTCTGGTCCCTACTGGCGTGGCAAATAGCGACTGCATGGCTTGGACCAGGCAAACATCACCATGGAGACCTGGATAAGTGGTGGCCACACCTCAAGGGCCCTTTGAACACTTTCAAATGGATTTTCTACCCTCCATGGGACTTAAATGTTTTGGTTATTTTATGTCTATTTGCAGAATGGATTAAAGCATTTCTTTGCTGAAAAGCTACAGCTCTTCTAGTCACTGAAAAGCTGATTTTGTTTCCAAACCCGGGTCATCCCAATGTTTACATCTACATCAAGTGATCATGTCACACATTTTACGGGAAACTTTATATAAGAACTCTATAAGGCAGTTGCCCTGACTCAAAAACAGCACTTCTTTTTATCACTCAAAATCTAGAAAAGTTGAACAGACCACTGGCATTATTAACATCAGCAAAACTTTCAGAAACCTTTGAGCTCCCTTGGCCAAAAGTGTTCCCTCTAGACCTATGGCCATGTAGTCCACTCATTCAGTTATCCTCCTATGAATCACTAATGTGGAAGACCCATGCATGTGTCGAGGGATTTCATTTCCAATACTAGTCGCTGCTCCGCTACATGCAGACATGGCAAAATATTACCAGGTGTTCACATACTATATCTAGTGCTATCACGAACTGATTAAGGCCACTTCCTGAAAATATGTTTTAAAGAGCTTTTTTATGATCTTCACCTAGTAGATTGCATTTATCAGAATAGACCTCAGAGAGTAACTACTCTTAAGTCTCATTGGAAGGAATCTACCAGGTGCTATTCACAACAAATAAAGCAGTGAAACTCCGGGATATCACTCTGGTTCATGTTTCACAAATTTTGGAATTCCACACAGTTGGAAGTCTCCTCCAATCCAAGACTGCAAACAGGATTCTAAGCTGATCTTCAAAAGCAGACAGGTGACTCAAGACTTTCAGAACAAACAGATGCCAGCTTCCACTCAATATCTCAGAGCAAGACATCTAATAAATTACTGTTTTATTTATTTTATTTTATTTTTTTTATAAATTACTGTTTTAGTTTTTTAATCTGCCTGCCTATAATTGTTCCTCTTCTCATTTTCCACAGACCCCTTGTCATCACCACTAATGGCCCTTTTATTCGTTCTTCTATTATAAGTTTAGGTTAGGTCAGAACATACTCATTCTAACACCTTTATTAGATTATCCCTAACAGTAGCCACTGCCCTCAGTCTTACTGCTGGATATGCCATTCATCACCAGCCTGCCATAATAAAACCTCTGGGCCATGCAGGTTGCATCAAATGAGACTATAGGGAATTACAGTGGATGACATTTCCACTTGAACAGACATGAAGGTTAATTTTACATAAATCAATGTGTGACATTGCTAGTGTCCTTCTCTCCCAGAAAAATAACTGATTATTTCAATCTATTTATCAGACCCCAGGTGATTCTAAGTTTGATTTCAACAATCTTCATAGAGCAATGTGCCCAATACTTAATACCTGGAAGAGAACGATAGAGATCCAAAAATGTAACACAGTCATGTAAGCGCCTAGTTCTGACCTTATGTCATGAAATCCTTTGTTCTCAGATGTCTATGTGCCCATGACAGATAATCACTTCTTTTGTGGCCAGGACCCGTAGGATTCAGACTACCACCTCGTGTACTGTAGGAATAATATCCTGAGACTTGTCCATACATGAAGGACCCTAGTTCTATAAATCACCAACGTTGGAAATCCAACTCATGTAATTTCCAAAATGAGGTCTATTCTATTATTCAGCACACTGAGGCAATTACTAATTCATTATTTATATGAACAATGTGAGCAGTGTTGCCATCAGTGGGAATCCTACAAATGGGAAAAACTAATAAGCCTAGGACACTTTGGTGGCTCAGTGGTTGAGCATCTGCCTTTGGCTCAGGTCGTGATCCTGGGGTCCTGAAATCGAGTTCCGCATCAGGCTCCCTGGAGGGAGCCTGCTTTTCCCTCTGCCTATCTCTGCCTCTGTGTGTCTCTCATGAATAAATAAATAAAATCTTTTAAAAAAGACCAATAAATCTATCACTAGCCTTGGCAGAAGTTTTAAATGACACCACTTCTGCTCTAGATGTAGTAAACATTTATCTCAACTCATTGACACAAGTGATGGACAGTCTCATTGCTCTAGATTTCTTGTTGACTAGTCATGGTGGAATCTGTGCTATTGCTAATACTTTTTTGTACTTGGATCTATGAAACAGACAAGGGACTATTAACTGCTTGCTTTTGTCCTAGTGATCATGATACTAGTCTGCTTGACCAGAGTCTTAAATGTTTCTGTGCAACGGCACTGTTGTCAGATGATCACCATGATGATGCATCAATAAAAAGGTTAAGCCAATCTTGCAATACCATTATGAAGATGAACAATCTCTAAGCAGTGAAGATTTGAATCTCGCATTTTCCCCAAATTGGTCAACTTCTCTGACCAGAGTGGGACTGAGAGAATATGGAAACAGACAATTGCCAGACCACATAGAAAAATAGAACTCAGACCTACAGTTGCTGGTAACCAGCACAGAAAACCAACTCATTATCTATATGACCAGCCTGAGATGTCAGCTATCTAGAAGTGAAACCTATAGGAAATTATACCACTATACCTAACAACAATTCAGGACGCCAAAGGATGACCCCAGTAACAATGGTGTCAGAGCCAGGACATAATTAATGATGGACAAATTCCTTCATTTTTGTTTGCAACATAATACCGACCAGAGAAGACCAATTATGTACCCTTAACCAAACATGTAGGATGCATATTCTATTTAGCCCACCTACAGCTTCCCAATCAAGGCATACCTGAAGTCTTACCTTTTTAAACTGTAAGGCTTTACCACTCCTCTGCTTGCCTTTGAGAACCTGCCGAAATGCAAGTGATGGGTCCTGACAACCTTGTTGCAGCAAGGTCTGAATAAAAAGCCCTTGAAAGTTCTCATTGGTTGGTTCATCTATTCTCCATAGCTCTTAGATATCGTCCTCAAAATATATGTTGTAAATTGATTTAAAATAATTTTGACTGTGACTTTTTTACAAGGATTTATTAGCAATAGTGTTAAGTTTACTTGTTGCCTTTCACTTTCATCTTAGGTTATTGACATTTTGGCAATGGATCTATCTAAGAATGTACCCTTATCTAAACATCTTTCAGGGAGGCAAGTTTGAGTGTAAACTGCTTTGGAGCCTCTCCATATCAAGTATAGAAAGAGGGTCATCAATTAATCAGAATTTTATTTCCTTTTTGTCCTGCAAATAAACAATATTGCAGGGGCCACTTAGGAACTCTGGCATTAGGTAATTTATGATAAGCGCAAACCTTCATCACTGGTGAATCCTCCTAAACCTGTCCCTCTTTGTCCTACTTTTACCCCTGCTTTCCTTTCTTTTCCTTCCCTCTACAGTATTCTGAATTGGCTGAAATGCCTCCATGTCCCTTGAGTTTGTAACTTCCTTATAGAGGAGACATTCCTGAAAATGGACATCAACCTGGTTATGTTAAAATCTGTCGCATTGTCAAAGACTTCCCAAATCCCAAGTAGAAGAAGTTGGCTAAGTCATTCTTCTCCTGTGCATACACTCTCCAGGAATCAATCTATCTTCTGATTGAGCCAAGAGATGCAAAAACATGGTTGGAAAGAGTCCAGTAGGCCTGACTTTAAAATATGTCAAGATTAATGAAACTTTAATGTTTAGGGATGCCTGGGTGGCTCAGCAGTTAAGTGCCTGCCTTTGGCCCAGGGTGTGATCCTGGAGTCCAGGGATTGAGTCCCACATTGGGCTCCCTGCATGGAGCCTGATTCTCTCAGCCTGTGTCTCTGCCTCTCTCTCTCTCTCTCATGAATAAATAAATAAAATCTTAAAAAAAAAAAAAAAAAAAGGGCAGCCCCTGTGGCTCAGTGTTTTAGTGCCGCCTGCAGCCCAGAGTGTGATCCTGGAGACCTAGAATCGAGTCCCACATCGGGCTCCCTGCGTGGAGCCTGCTTCTCCCTCTGCCTGTGTCTCTGCCTCTCTCTCTCTCTCTCTCTCTCTCTCTCTCTCTCTCTCTGTGACTATCATAAATAAATAAAATTAAAAAAAGAAAAAATGTTTAAAAAATAAAAGAACTAAAAATGCTTTGAAACATTTACAAAGGACGCTTGATAATGTGCACATGAAGTATCCTTCATTCCATCTGGACCTTTCTGTTTCTAGAATGTTCACATGGCTTCCTAGCACCATTCTTTCTCAGGCACTTTCTCTTTTTTGGAATACTCTTCCCAACACTCTACATTTTGTAGATCATTGCACAATATTTATTCCAGACATAAAAAATATATTCTCAAGAATTGTTTCCTTGAGCCTTCAGGCTAGGTCAAGTACACTGGTTATACTTTATCATATTCACCTAGTTGACTTTCCAGCACTTATAGTAACTTAAATTTTGTAATAATTTATAGAGATGTATGTTTATAAACTGTGTACTGGCTCAGCTATCTTTTTTAAAAATTAATCTAGCTGGCTGTCTCAGTTGGTGGAGCTCAGGTCATCATCTTGGGGTCCTGGGATCCAACTCCGCTGTGGGCTCCCTGCTCTGCCTCTACCCCCTCCCTCTACTCATGCACTCACTCTGTCTCTCTCAAATAAATAAATAGAATATTTAAAAAAAAAAAAAAGGGTACCCTCTCTGGACCAGGAAGAAAGAAGATATTGTTATCAGCCTAGAGAAAGCACCAGAGAAACCTATACTCAAAACCTTACATTAGTCTCCTCCCATATATTTCCCTTCTCACAAATGCCAACCTGGGGGCAGTCCCGGTGGCGCAGCGGTTTAGCGCCACCTGCAGCCCAGGGCATGATCCTGGAGTCCCGGGATCGAGTCCCACATCAGGCTCTCTGCATGGAGCCTGCTTCTCCCTCTGCCTGTGTCTCTGCCTCTCTCTCTCTGCATCTCTATGAATAAATAAAATCTTTTAAAAAATGCCAACCTGGGAACCCTAAAGCTGCTTTTCTTTTGACATTTCTCTACAACTTAATTGTTCTTTGTTGATGCTATAGAAACTGGAATTTTGAGCCACCATTTTGAGTTACTTCTGGTTTAAGTTTCTCCTGGAGATGTGCACTGCATGGCCTACTAAACTTCCTCTCTCTCTCTCTCTCTCTCTCTCTCTTTCTTTCTCCCCCTTCCTCCTTCCCTCCCTCTAATATGTCTTTCTGTTACATGGACCTCAGCCAAAAACACAGAAGGGTAATAGAAGGAACATCATTTTTCTTTTCCCTACACCTGCTGAATGTAGACATAACACCAAAAAAGTCTTCCCTACCCCCTCACCAATTTTCTTTACATCCTTGGGGTTACACACAGCCTAAGTACGTGGGCCTTGATGGAAGATTTGACAGCAGCTTTAGTTGCTCTGCAGTATTTTGTTTTGTTTCTTTAAGATTTTATTTATTCATGAGAGAGAAAGGGAGGCAGAGGCAGAGGGAGAAGCAAGCTCCTCACAGACCAGGGAGCCCAAAGTGAGACTACATCACAGGACCCTGAGATCCATGGGAAATTGTCTTCCTTATGTCAGGAGAGTGACATTCCTGTCAAAGACAGGAAGCTGAGAATAAGAAAATTCTGTACAGCCCTTTGAATCACTGTATTTGTATCTTTGGAGTAAATCTCCAGTAGTGCAATTGCTAGGTCATAGGGTAGCTCTATTTTCAACTTTTTCGAGGAACCTCTATACTGTTTTCCAGAGTGGCTGAACCAGCTTGCATTCCCATCAACAGTATGCGAGGGTTCGTTCCCCTTTCTCTTCATTCTCACCAACATCTGTCATTTCCTGCTTGTTGATTTTAGACATTCTAAGTAGTGTGAGGTGATATCTCATTGTGGTTTTGATTTATATTTCCCTGATGCAGAGTGATGTTGAACATTTTTTCTTGTGTATGTCTCCTTTGGAGAAATGTCTTTTCATATCTTCTGCCCCCTTGATTATTTGTTCTTTGGGTGTTGAGTTGGTAAGTTCTTCATAGATTTTAGGTACTAGGGATCCCTGGGTGGCGCAGCGGTTTGGCGCCTGCCTTTGGCCCAGGGCGCGATCTTGGAGACCCGGGATCAAATCCCACGTCGGGCTCCCGGATCATGGAGCCTGCTTCTCCCTCTGCCTATGTCTCTGCCTCTCTCTCTCTCTCTCTGTGTGTGACTATCATAAATAAATAAAAATTAAAAAAAAAAAGATTTTAGGTACTAGTCCTTTATCACAGTGTCTTTCAAAATAAAACATACTCTTACCATAGGATCCAGCAATAAATTGGTATTTATTGATCCCGAATGAGTCAAAAAAGTATGTTCACACAGAAACCTGTGCACCAATGTTTATAACTTTATTCATAACTGCCAGAACTTGGTTGGAAGCAACCAAGATGTCCTTCAGGAGGAACCAACACATTGTTCTGGTGGAGGATGTTGATAGGCTCATGTTGGGGTGGGATGGGGCTCTGAGTGCATGTGTGTGTGTGTGTGTGTGTGTGTGTGTGTGTGTATTTGGTGGGCAGGGAGCAGTGAAGGCAGAGCAGAGAGCATATGGGAAATCTCTGTACTCTCTGCTCAGTTTTGCTAGAAACCCAAAACTGTTCTTTAAAACACACACACAGGGACACCTGGGTGGCTCAGTAGTTGAGCATCTGCCTTCAGCTCAAGGCATAATCCCAGGGTCCTGGGATCAATTCCTGCATTGGGCTCCCTACATGGAGCCTGCTTCTTCCTATGCCTATGTCTCTGCCTCTCTCTCTCTCTCTCTCTGTGTCTCTCATGAATAAATAAATAAAATCTTTCTTTAAAAAAAAAAAAAGAATGCCTGGGTGGCTTAGTGGTTGAGTGTCTGCCTTCAGCTTGGGGTGTGATCCCAGAGTCCTGGGTTCGAGTCCCATATCAGGCTCCTTGCATGAAGCCTGCTTCTCCTGTCTCTGCCTCTCTCTCTGCCTCTCTCTGTGACTCTCATGAATAAGTAAATAAAATCTTTTAAAAAATAAAAAAACACACCCATAATAAAACCTATGTGTTTTTTTTAAAGATTTATTTATTTATTCATTCATTCATTCATGAGAGACACACACAGAGAGAGAGAGAGAGAGAGAGAGGCAGAGACACAGGCAGAGGGAGAAGCAGGCTCCATGCAGGGAGCCCAATGTGGGACTCGATCCTGGGTCTCCAGGATCACACCCCAAGCCAGAAGCGGAGCTAAACTGCTGGGCCACCAGGGCTGCCCAAACCTATGGGTTTTTAAAAAACTATTCCAGAGACAGCTGGGTGGCTCAGTTGGTTGCATGTCCAACTCTTGGTTTTGGCCCAGGTTGTAATCTCAGGATCATGAGGTCGAGCCCTTGCATCAGGCTCCCTGATTGGTACAGAGTCTAAGATTCTGTCTCTCCCTCTCCTTCTGCCACTTGATCCATGTCCTCACACTTTCTCTAAAATAAATAGATAAATCTTTTTAAAAATTCCAGTACTACCACATAGCTGGTCCTCTTTGAGATCCCAATTTGTCTGAGCCACTTCAAAGTCAAACCTCTGTGACTACTTGCCTTTTCAGCATGGCTCCTTCCAACCTCTTCACCTGACATCCGTTCTTCACTACACTCAAGTCATCCACCAGATTGCTCCAAAAACTGCTCTCTCTTGCCATAAACACCAATGAGTTCTGTGGCGAACATCTAATGCCCACTTCCTATTTACCAGATTACTGGACATTCTAGCACCTGTAGGAGAGGAAAACGTCTCCTCTACCCTCTTAGACTCTGGTTGGACCTAAGATAGGAAATGACTTAAGACATTAATAGGAGAAAAGCATACACATTTTAGTAAGTGTTAAGGTACAAAGGAGGGAGCCTTCAGAAGAGAATGAAAACCTGAAGAAGTGACCAGAGCAGGAAATATTTATACCTTCAAGACAAATAATCAATAAATTTGTGAAGATCTGACAAGACAAAGGGTTGGGGTAGTTCATGGTGAAGAAGTGAAAGATAGAGGCTAGTTTAATAAGGTTTGTTGGTATGGATTGTTCATCCCAGTTCCTGCATCCATCTGCCATCTCTGGTGACTAATGATTTCTTCCTCCTTTGTGGTACACGAAGGGTATCTTTTCAGAGCATTCTTCTTGCATCTTCTATATCTTAAGGCTCATGAATATGAAAGACTCCATGTGCCAAAGAGGCACCTTTTTGGAGTGTTACGTTCTGGTTTCCTTCAGAAGAGTCCAGGTAAATGGCCCACTCATCTTATTTTTCCTTAGGACACTCTCATCGCTGGCTCTTGACAACCAAAAGCTTCTCCTTTAATTCCTGCCTTTCTTGATGCCCCTCCATAGCACTGTTTGCTGGCATAGGCTCCTCTGCCTGGGTGTTAAAATTTAAAGTGCATCCATAGCTCAACCCAGGGCCTTACCAGAGTCTGTCATTGTTATTTATTTTTTAAAAGCAATCTCTAGGTGATCCAGTCCATTTGTAAGACATTAATAATGAACTCTCTAAACCCCAGATTCCATCTCCATTCAGATTTGGATATACAACCACCTGACTGGTTTTCTGAATTGGATGCGTCATAACACACCATATTAAAAATGGTTCAGCTATAAAATCATGGCCTTCTTCCTTCCTTGCCTTGGCTGTCCCAGATTTCCCATATGAATGGCTTTTAGTACTATTTACCTAGTGACCCTGTTCCATACTCTGGAAGTGTTTCTTTATCCTGTATCTCCCCATACCATAGATAATCCATTGCCTAGTCCTGCCTGTTTCTTCCCTTGATATGTATACCCAAACATTTATTTCCATTTCTGTGGCTACTCCCCACAACTATTTGTTTAACCACGTGATCCTGAAGGACATCAGGGTTGTTGCCAGTTCAGGGCTGTGGTGAACAGAGCTGCTAATAACATTCATGTCCAGGATTTTCTGTGAACATGTGTTGTCAGGCCCAGAGATGGAGTCCTCCAGACCAGCCTTGGGTTTGATGCCTCACTTCCTAGAAGGACTTCTAGGACTCCACAGAAGCTGACCTCCTGGAGGTCAAACTGATACATGGCCCAGGGCCACCACCATAAAATCACATTATTAGCCTTAAGTACCCAAGAGCCCAGCTAAACAAGACAGTCACTAGGTATGACATTCCAACAGTTTAGGGGTTTCCTCCCAGGAGCCAGGAGAGATCAGATGATTCATTGGAATGTGTAGGTTCTGAATATCCCAGACCTGCTCAGGCAACCCTTTACTGCATAATCTGTTTTCATTTGTCTGGGATCAAAGCCCAGAGGTTGAGATTCTGGGTTGTAAGACACTAATAAGTTTGTAGTTTTTGTTTTTGTTGTGTGTTCAAAACTGCAACACTGTTTTCCAGAGCAGCTGTACCATTTTACATCACCAGTGATGCATGAGTGACACAATATCTGTACAACCTCACCAGCGTTTTGATACTGTTCCCCCATTTTGTTTAAGGCATCCTGATGGATGTGTCCTGATATCTTGCTATGATTTTTATTTGCATTCCCTGGAAACAGCTCGCATTTTTTCATGTGCTCATTTGTCATCCAACTGGATCTCTTCCTCTCAGGTGAAATGTCTGTTCTGTGTCTTTTGTCCATTTTGCATTTGAAGGGGTTTTTTGTTTAAGAAAATATTGATGTGTTTTGAGAGTTCTTTACACATTCCTAGTGAATGTTTGATTTATAAATTTTTTCACAGCCTCTGTACTTTGTTGTTTTGTCCTCCTCAAAGATGTTTTATATAGCCTAGATTTTTAATTTTGATGACTTCCTCTGTCTCCATTCTTTTTATGGATCATCTTACGGCAAGTGTTATAATCTCTTTGCCTGACCCTATATCACAAATTTTTCTTAGAACTTTTCTCCCTAAGTGTGTTCTAGTTTTACATTTCAATACATATTGAATTGCAATATCCATTTTTGAGATTATGTTTGTGTGTAGGAGGCTGAGTGTTTAGGTCAAGAGGGTTTTGGTTGGTTGCTTGCTTACATGTTTTCCTGTTGATGTCTGATGGCCCTAATCCCATTTTATGGAGAAGCCATCTTTCCTCTGTGAATTGCTTTTGCATATTTGCCAAAAATCAGTTGGGCTTGGGCAAATATCAATTTGCAAGCTCCTTGGGAGCTTCCTGGGTATAATCTGAAACGAACCCCTATATACAGAGGGCAGGAAGAGACCAACCAAAGGGTAAGGCCACCCAGATGGGTAGATGGCAGGTTTAATAAGCAAGGGAAATAATATATGAGGCTTGTCTTGGATGCCACCAGAGGAGTAGATCTCCTTACCTATCCACCAAATCTTGACTGCGTTCAGTCATATATACCATCCAGATGGTCTCAACAACACTATATTCCCCCTAAGGCCGTGTCCTTGAAATAGCTCCCACTGGGGACAGTAGGCACAGCATACATTCCAAGGACAGGAGAAGTGAGGAAACTCCAATTGTTGGGGTTCAACTCAAGGGTAAATCAGACCTTCTCCAACAGTCTATTTATTTGAGTTTCTTCTTTTCTATTGATCAGTGTGTCTGTCTGCTAATTTTATTCTTGTCTTTTGAAATTACTGTAGTGATTCTACTTTGGCACACCCATTTTTAAGAGAAATACTTCTTTTTGTTTGCTTACAGCAAAAAAGTTCTACGTTTTTTATTCACAGAATAGTTCAACCCTTCATTTCAAACACACACACATAGTGTTGCATTGCATGGATGGGTAAGTACTGTATTTAGTAAACTGGCTATTTATGCTCCTTAATTTTTTTTATTATTATGGTAAGTAACACCGAAATTTATGTTTTTAAACTACATTTGCACTGATATTCCAAACATGTATTTGTGTCTTTGGATTTCGTTGTATACGCAGGGAAAGATCTTCTAAGGTGTCGTCTATCAATCAACTTCGAGGCTTCTGGGCTTTGTCTTCATGCTTTATCATTTCCTCCGCCGGAAATGATAGAACTAAAACGATTCAACCGTCCCTGGTCACTCTGCAAGCACTTGCGTGTTTGTGTTTGTTTGTTTGTTTGTTTGTTTGTTTGTTTGTTTGTTTTACAATGCCCACCCGCAAAAGTTTTCTAAGCCCTCTCGGGAGCCTCGGAAGCGCTCGGGCTGCTCAGGGAAGACCACGCCCGTCAGCGGGGCCTCTAGGGCTCCCGGCGTGCGGTCTGGGGACTTTGAGGCGGACGCCCGAGGCAGGGCTGGAAAAACGCAGTCCAAGATGGGGCGGAAGGAGCTCAGACGTCGGTGCGGCAGGCAGTGCTCCCTCGACGGCCGGCGGTGATGATCCGTCCCGCTGACGTTCGCGCGGTTCTCGGGCGCCATCTGGTGGGGGCCGCCCGCGCTTAGACTTTCCTCCCTCCGGAGCGCCGGCGAAATCGACGAGGGACGGGATTCGGTTGCGACACGCGAGGTAGGGTCACAGGAGGCCGGCGGCGCTGGCCGGATCCTCCCGGTCTCGCCGGCGCGTCGTCGCCATCTATTCGCTGGAGATTGGATGCGCAGCTCCACGGAGTCGTAGCTGCGGTGAAGAACGGACTTGTGGGGCCGCAGGGGCCTCGAACAGCCCCTGCTTGCGGGTCCTTCGCCCCCAGGAACTGGCTGCGATCCCGCGGGGGAACAAGAGAGAGAGACCTGCACCCAGGGCCGGCTGCTCCTGGAGGTGGATACAGGCGGGGACCCTGCCGGGAGGCCGGGATAAGTTGCCAAGGGCCCGGCTGCGGTTCCTCGTGGGGTCCGGTGGTTGGGGACGCTTCTGCGGAAGTTCTTCCAGGTCCCAACGGGTAGACGTGCATGGACGGCCACACCCCACGCGGGTGGGGAGAGGGCAGGCCTTGGCGGTGCACGTACCCGCGTCGGTTCCAGGCGGTTACGCTCGGTTTTCCGAGGTTTGTTTTGATCCAGAAGTGAAGACGGTCACGGGGTGTGCAGGGTGGCCAGGCTGAGGGACCAGGGCCGCCCGCGGCTCTGCGTGGGGACGGGGAGTTGGGGGTGCCTCTGCGGTTCTCCTCAGGCCCCAATCTGGAAGCGGGGACTCGCAGGCATCCCGCGAGGGAAGGGGATCACCTAAGCTTTCCAGGTCGGTGGTACCTCCGTGGGACTCACGCTCCGATCCAGGACCCCAGTGGATGGGCCCCAAATGCACGGGCAGCTGGGAAGAAGGTCTGCAACCTCTATAGCGTTGGGGGGTCTGTGCCCATGCTCCAGGGTCAACCAGATGGCCGCATCTGGAGTTGTGAAGATGGGGTCCTGCTGGGGACCAGTGGTTGACCTACGGTTACAAGAAACCCACGGAATCTGTGAGTCCGCTCCATCTCCGAACAGAGTAATTTTTTTTCACGTGAAATTGACACTTTTTGTGGCTGTGTAGCCGGGGTCAGGGGTCTCGGCAGCTAGCAAAAGAAGCTAGATCTCAGATCGCGTGTGGGAGCTTTGAGGCTTGATTTTGTTCCTGTTTGAGCTGTTCGCCTGAGTCATCCGTGAGCTCAGGCCTCCCAAACGTGGTGCAGGAGGTTGGGGGTGATGTCCTGCTGCAGGTACTTGGTTGCCTTCGCAAACCTGCTCTGCCATCCCTCATGGTTCAGGGCTGTCAGGTGACCGTCTCCAGACTACCGATCTTTTCTCGACAACACAGGGCTGGGGGCCAAAACAGGCCCAGGACGCTTGCCCCTGCTGGGCACCCTTCAGGCTCCTGGAGCCCACCGCAGGGGGGAGCGGCTCTTCCGCACTAAGCCCAGCTCCAGGCGGAGGGGAGACGAATATTGGAATATCTGCGGCCTGGGACACTCTTCCTCTTTCCCCGCCGGGGTAGGGGCGGTGCGGGGCCCAGCCAGCCTCGCTCTACTCTCGGCCACACTCGGGTCAGGGCCTCGTACCAGCAGATACTTCCCTTCGTTTCCTGGTTATCTCCGCGGTGGAGACGCCAACCTGCTGCCCTGTGTGCTCCCCGAGGTCCACTACCAGGGGGCCGTTCACAGTGGCCCCTCAACCACTTGCTCTCCCGTGCGTCTGAGCGGGAATCGGGAATCGAGTGGGCGAGGAAGATGCGCCATTCCCATGTGGGGTGGGCACCTCGCTTGGCTGCACCGGTGGCAAGCCGGAGGCGACGATGTGGGGTTCGACAGCCTTGTTCCGGAGTTTTACCGCTTCTGGGAATAGAGTCTGAGCAGCGAACGGATGAGCTCCCAAGGCAGCACAGTTCCTCAGCCGCTGAAAGGCCCCAGTGCGCTCACCGGCAACAGGGAGTCCCCAGCCCGTGCGTCTGGACATCTCTGCCGCCCTGCCCGGCGCTGACCTGGGGGGATGCGCAGAGACCATTCCCCCCAACTTTCAGGGCCCTGACACCCTTGCGGCCACCACCCCCCATGCCGAGTACCACTTGGGGGCACGCCGTTGCGAGTGGGCAAAGGCCTTTTCCCGCCGTTGACCCCACAGGGCCCTCGGTGGGGGCCGAGCACAGCTTTCCCTGTCGTGAACTGTGAAGCCGCCTCCAAGGCCGGGCATTGCCTGCCGAAGCTGGACCAGCAAGGGCCGTGCGTACCGGTCTCCTTTTCGGGGCCCTGAGTCTGTCTCCAGCACCCTGACCCCTGCTCTCGGCTGCTCCTGGCCCCTGACCTGGCGGATGGCTAGTGAGCCCGGCTCGGGCCACCTCGCTGGGGGTGTTTCCCGGACACAGTCCCAGAGCGGAGCTCCGGGTGGCCCCACAGCGGGGCCACCAGGCAGGGAAGGAGGGTGCCGAGGCCGACGTGCGCCCCAGGTATCCCCGGATTGCTTCAGCGGCTGCCGTTGAGGCGGGCGTGCGCCCCAGGCATCCGCGGACAGCTCCCGTGGCTGTTGTTCAGACCACGTTGGCCTGAGCGCAACCGAATTGGAGGTTCTTCCTCCGCCTTCTCGGTGTGTGCGCCCGTTCCTCTGAGTCTTCCTGTGCGTTTCCTGCCCGTCAGCGCTGACTCTCCGTCTGCCAAAGGACCCGCGTGAACCCCGCCTGCTCCCGCAGCCAGCCCTGGCGCGCGGATGTCACCCTGGTCTTCCCCCCACACACACCGGCTGGTAGCATCCCGGGTGCGGTTGGCATGATGTGGGTGGGCCCCGCGCTGCGGGCGAGGTGCACGTGGTCGGGAGAGCTCTCCAGGGCACGGTGGCGGCTGGGGTTGGGGGAAGGGCTGAGCCTCCAGACGTGCAGGGGTCACAAAGGCCAATGTGGGTGTTCTTGGTGCTCAGAGCCCCCACCCCTTCGTCCTAGAGCCTTTTAAGGCCTGAAACTCTCGAGTGCCCAGTGGCCGACTTACAGCCGCGGTGCTGCCAATCCGCGGGTGTGGCTCGAGGCCCCTTGTCCCCTCACCGCCCCGTCCCTCCCGCCTCGCTGCCCACCTGAGGCCGCGGTCCAGGGCATCTTACCCTGCCCTCCCCCCCCCCCCCAGGCTCCCTCCGTGTCGGTCTACTGTCAGTTCGACAGCGGCGATGTGTGGGCAGCAAGGACGCTTCTCTCACCGCTCCTTCTGCTGAGGGAACGCGGGTGGAGTCCTGTCCACCCGTCCTGGTTCGAGGGCCCGGCGCTCCCGGGACTGGGCCGTGGGCTGACCTTCGTCCGTGCGAGACGCTGGCCTCGACGGGATCGCCCGGCACCCCATGGCTTCTGCGCCGCTGTCGGGGCAGCTTCGTGGGAGGAGGGTGTGCTGGTGCTCAGTAAAGGCGCGAGAAACCCCAATCTCGTTCCCCTGGTTGCTTGTTTCTCCCCTGGAAAAGAGCGTCTTCTAGGGCTTAGCGCGCCGGGTATACAGGCCCCTTCCCTCCTATTGCAGATCGTGGTGGCAGTTCTTGTAACTCTCTCGAGGTGGTGATGGGGGATCCGGGGAGGGAGCCAAAAAAAACTGCCACCAAGTCGGAGGGCCGCAGCGGGGGCTCACGTACCCCGCTCCCAGCTGCAGACCTGGGGTGACGTCGTGGAGGACGTTTGGGGGGCCGTGTACTGGGAGCGAGGCCGCTTTTTAGCTCCTTCAGCAGGCGGGCGAGGATGGAGCCGGCAGCCGTGGGGATGCCGCTCTGGGCGGTGGAGGACGACCAGCTCCGAGGTGGCCTTGCAGGGCGGAGGGAGCCGCTGCCGTCCCCACCCCTGGCCCCTGTGCGCCTCCCCCTCCAACCCCTGCTTCTGCACCCCTCCCCAGCCACGTTCCTCGCCGCCCCCCGAACCTCCGTAGACACTCACCAGGCCGGCCCTGCATCTCGAAGCCGGTGCCTGTGGACCGTGAGACCCCAGACTGTGGTCGACGAGGGGTGGGGGACTTTCATCTTCTGTTCCCAGAGGAGGGACGCTGGAGTGTTCGAGGAAGGACTGGAGTGAGCACGTTTGCCAAAACGGTTTGTTGAGAACGGCAGTCCCATCCTCGCTCTGTCCTGAATGATGCCCTCGGACAAAGCGACGGTGACCCCGTGAACCCTCCACCCAGGCACCTGCAGGGAGAACCAGCTCTCTGCCCTTCAGGCGTGCATGGCTGCGAAGCTGGACCCGACGCATGGTCAGCATTCGGGTGGAGCTGGTGGCTTGGCCTAACATGGGGGCCACACCCAGGCTGGACACGGGCAGCACTGGCCGTTTGCTCTCCCCCCATTGTTAGGGGGTGGTGCTTGGAGGATGGAGTGGCTAATCCAGATACTGGAGACTGGAATGAGTACTAGGTGTGACCCCCGCGGCCAACTGGAATGCGGCAACTTTTTAGGGGAACAAGTGGTGTAGTCGCCCATTCCCCCAGCTTGAGCCCTAACATGTGCGGGATGCTCTCTGGTGGGCTGCTCGTGCTCCACTCGCTGAGCCCTTAGGTCGAGAAGTGCCACTGCCTCTGGCTGTCGAATCCGAATTCCCGGTGCGTAGGGTCACAAGTCCTGCCCTTTGTACACCAGCCCGGGCAGGTTAGGGAGCCCCCCAGATGGGCCGCGGCCGTGGCAGAGCGCTAACCTAGTCGACCTTGAGAGGTAGGAGAGGTCTCAGTTTCTGTAGGTGAACCTTGAAGGGGCGGGAGCGATCGCTGGGCGGTGCCTGAGGCCTCCCCCGCCCGACCCCGGGCGGTCCGCGGCCGCAGGGGCGAGTCATCGCTCTTCCCGCCTCTGCAGTCACTAGCTGCTGTGTCACCCCACAAGGCATGTGTAGTTTCCCACGTTCGTCATCCCTGCCCCTGCGAACCGGGTCGTCCGTACCGCAGGTGCGTCCTGAAGCGTAGGCTCGCAGGGCGCTCCCTTCTCCCCCGTGGTTCCGTCTCCATCCATCTGCCCGGATTCCCCCGAAGCTCTCCACGCGTTGGGGCCCCGGCGGGACATCCCCCACCCCAGCCCTCCTCCGCACCCCAGCCGTGTCTGCTTGCTCCCGGCTTTCCACCGAAGCCCTGCACCCTCCCGGTAGAGAGGCTAGGGCGCGGGTGCAGGGAGAGGACGCCGGGAGTCGACCTCAGAAGCAGCCTGGTGCCGGTCGAGGGGGGCATGGGAGGGGCCTCGCCTGGTGTTGTGTAGTTTAGGTTGACATGGCAATTTGGAGGCCTGGTGGTCCCCTTTCCGCCTCCAGTTCGAGCGGTGTGCCCAGGGGAAGTCGGGAGTTGGGGGGAGACCGGACTGTGGCGAGCCGGCTGCGCCCTCCGGAGTTGGAGCGCTTGGGGAATGCGGCCCACAGCGCCTGGTGGTGTGGGTGTGTAGGTTCCGGCTGAGGCTCGACGCTAGCGCGAGAGCCGATCGTGAAAAACGGTCTTGTGGGGAAGCTGGAAAGCACTTGCTGCAAGAGAACTTGAGAGCGTGAAGCGCTTTTAGAGCCAAGCGCATTCCCCCTCCCCCCCCACCCCCCGCGCCCGTCCCGTATTCCCGGCGGGGGGGCTCGGGCAGGCAGGGCACCAGGCGCGCCCCGCCCATGGTGCTTGCTGCTCACCAAGGGGCGTTCGCGGTGATGGGTGCATGTTGGAAGGTGGCCTTGGGCGTTTGGGTCCTGGGGATTGTTACAGGTGACATGAGGGTGTTGGAGGGCCGGGGTGGCTTCACACCGGGCCAGCTTGGAAGCCCAAGCCCATTCCATGTGAGCGAGTCAGGGCCTCGCTGGGAAGCCGTGGGGGCTGGGACGCTGCCTGGGGAGGTGGGGTCTCAAGGCTCCCACAGCCAGCCCAGGGCGCAGCCACCCCCCAGTTTGTGGAACTGAACGTGAGCGCCCGGGGTTAGGACGCAAGAGCGGAAGGACAGACCTGGGCGTGGGAAGGCAGAGGGTTTGGTCTAGCGACGCCCTAGGGCTTCGTTGGGAACTTTACATTTGACAAATTTGACAAACTTGACATGGACAGTAAAAACGAACTCGCGGGGGCGGGGGCGGGGGGCACCTGTGTGGCTCAGTGGTTGAGCATATTACCTTTGGCTCAGGGAGTGGTCGCGGATCCTGGGATCTAAGTCCCCATCAGATTCCCTGCCAGGAGCCTGCTTCTCCCTGGGTCTCATGAGTAAATTAAATCTTAAAAAAAAAAAAAAAAAAAAAAAAAAAAAGATGGCTTTCGCTTCATTTTGGTTTTCTTTCCCATTTTTTTAATGTTCTCACCAGAAGTCTATTTGCAAATACACCTTTAGGATTCTGTAAACCACTAGCTCCTTTATTATTTTTTTTTTTTTATGATAGTCACAGAGAGAGAGAGAGCGCGGCAGAGACACAGGCAGAGGGAGAAGCAGGCTCCATGCACCGGGAGCCCGATGTGGGTCTCGATCCCGGGTCTCCAGGATCGCGCCCCGGGCCAAAGGCAGGCGCCAAACCGCTGCGCCACCCAGGGATCCCCCACTAGCTCCTTTAAAGGAAGCTTGCATACAAAGCTTTTTTATGGTTTAATATATTACAGGTATTTAAAGAATATGCCTTGCTATTTTTGCCCTTTTAGTGCTGCTTATTTGACCCAATTTAGAGAACACGTGAAAGTACTGGTATTAGGGGGACACCTCGGTGGCTTAGTTGAGCCTCTCTGCCTTTGACTCAGGGTGTGATCTGGGATCGAGTCCCACATCCAGCTCCTGCAGAGAGCCTGCTTCTCCCTCTACCTCTAATGAATAAATAAAACCTTTTTTAAAAACGGTATTCGTTTTAAAACAAGGTAGGACACATAATGTTATGTTCTTATGATCAATACATTGGGTTGGATATGGGTCAATTATAAATTCCTTCCACTTTTAATGCAAGAGAACAGATCAATTGGGGAAAGCAATTAACAAGACAGAAGGATTTTTACAAATTGTTTCCCAAGTACTTAAGCTCTTAAAAAGTGTATGTATATATTTGATTATTTTAAATCCCTACAACGTACCTGCCCAGGCTCTGAGGAAGCCCCATAAACATGCCACTCTGACAATTCCCCCTCCTACACCAGTGGTTTAAGGGGATTGGGGGTGGACTGGCTTGGGTTGGTTATTTTTGAGCCTGTGTTGCATCTTTAAGGAGGGAAGCAAGAGGATTTTTCTAGGTCCTTAGGTTCATGGTGTGGGACACACAGCATGTAAGTAGGGGCTGAGAATGGAGTGTGGTAGGTTGGTAGGTTTTACTCTTTACAGGGTAAATTTCAGCGAGGAAAAAAGGGGGTGTAGATCAATGTTTGCTGCTGGCCCAATGGATCTTTTTTAGTAACTTAAAAAATCAGCAAATAGACTTCTTTGGCCCCAAAAGGGCCAGGTGTCCCTGTTCCTTGGTGCTGTTGGAAACCAAAGAAAGCTTAGCCTTTTATAAGTTGAAGGCGATAATATAACACTCATGCTGTTGAACGATGAGGTTAGACAAACGCAGAATTTCCTGCTCAGGGTCTAAACTAGGAACCAAATTCTAGGGTGTGCTATCATCTTCATATCGTGCAGTGAGCTGGGGCTTTTTTTTTTTTTTAAGATTTTACTTATTTATTCATGAGAGACACACAGAGAGAAGCAGGCTCCATGCAGGGAGCCCGATGCAGGGCTTGATCCTGAGACTCCAGGGTCATGCCCTGGGCATGAAGGCAGGCATTCAACATCTGAGCCACTCAGGTGTCCCATCTGTGTAGGATTTCTGAGTGAGATCTGTCTTGGTGTTTCAGCCACAATCTTGGGGCAGTGGTGTTAGTTTTAGAAATGCTACCAAAATGTCTACAAATTGGGGAAAGGGAGCAGTGAATGTGGTATGGATTCCCCAGTTTGCATATTGTAGTGTGGGGTTTTTTTGTTTTTTTTCCTTATATATACTTACAAATCTGCCATTTCATGGGTCTGGGGATAAGACAGTTTTTCAACTTTTTACCCTACACAAAGCAGCATTTTTAGCAGCAACATTCACTTTAGAGAAGTCTCCAAAGTTTATATCCATCACACATTTGTAAAAATCAAGAGTGATTTCTAAGTGGTTAAAGGGGCTACAGGGTAATACAGTAAGGGAAAGACAATGACTACATGGGGGAAGGATTCATGGGGGAGGGTTGTTATATATATATTTGAAGTTTTATTTGTGGTGAGTGAGCAGCATAGATTAGTAGTAGGATGAGTAAAAACATCTTGGTTCTTTCAAAATAATTACTCAGTGTAAAGGAAACCACAGTTAAAAAAAATAAACATTTGAGTCTAATGTAAAAAATACAAAATAATTTACTGTGGGGGAGAAGTTTTTTAAAGGGCACAAGGAAAAGGAGTTTATATAGATTTACCATCTCCAGTTTTGTATACAACTTTAAATATGTGCAGTTTTACAGCATGTTAATTAACCTCAATAAAGCTTTACTTAAAAATCAAATAGAGGTCTTGGGTCCCCCAATTTATTTTATTTTATTTTATTTTATTTTATTTTATTTTATTTTATTTTATTTTATTTTATTTTTGCACAAGGAGTCCAATGCCCTGCATCACTGAAAATTTCAAGATAATTTCTATTTGGGTCTGCAGCTGATCAAAAAGCTGCAAGGCCCCACCAACAGGATTTTTATCTCTATCCTATTGCCATTTTCTTGCCCGTGCAGTAATATCCTTGAGACAGACTAGAAAAATAAGATTGACAATGGCCTCAAGTTCCTCAGCTATAGAAAGAACATGCACGTGGAGTGTATAAACTGAACCACAGGCATGGTCACTGGAACACCTGGGGATGCAAGTTTCAGTAGACAAATACATCACTTCCTGCAGTCCTATTTCTGTACACATCACCTGGCCCCTATAAGTAGTCTTACAAACAATAACACCAGAAAAGTGAACCTACACACGAAGGCACATGATTTCTTTGCAGTATTTGGGGAATAGCTCCCCCACAATAGTGCTCAACATTTGACAGCCCTGGAGAAAAAGAACCACTCCCCTAGGAGCTCTAAAGGTGGTCTTAAGAGAAATATACTGTTCTCATGGCACTCTAGGCCTGGAAGGTAAAAAGTATTATCAACCCCTTAGCTTTGTCAAAACTGGGTCAGAACCCTAATGAGGAAGAAAGAAATTGCTGTGTAACCCCCATCCCCAATCATTCATGATGGTCAAGAGAGAACACCTCCCTTGACTACTACACCCACTGAGGAACCTGGCAGAGCAGAGGGCTATGCAGGGCTCCAGAAAGCTTGCCCATAAACCTACAAGTCTTGGGGAATCTGCCAGTGTTGGATGTTCATAGATGTGATGTTCAATTTCCAGGAGATGGCTCCCTCACAGTGAGTCTTGCTCTATGAAATATACCACATTCTGTGCAGGGTCTTCTGGTACCCAACCAGGTTAGGCCTGTAGATGAAGGTTTTCCACCTATATGTGCTGCACATATGTAACACAGACCTGGGTTATGAACATTTTGCCACACTCATTGCATTCACAAGGTTATCTGGTATGAAGTTTTCGGTGTTGAATGATGTGGGAGCTTTGGCTGAAGGATTTCCCACATTCCCCACACTCGTAAGGCTTTTCTCCTGTGTGGACTCTCCGGTGCTGGATAAGGTTGGACTTTTGGCTAAAGGATTTCTCACACTCATTGCACTTATAAGGTCTGGCTCCAGTGTGAATTCTCTGGTGTTGATTGAGAGTGGACCTGTGGCTAAAGGATTTCCCACATTCCCCACACTCATAAGGCCTTTCTCCGGTGTGAATGCGCAGGTGCTGAACCAGTTTGCATTTGTAGCTGAAGGATTTTGCACATTCATTGCATTTATAGGGCCTTGCTCCACTGTGAATTTTCTGGTGTTGAATGAGGTTGGAGCTTTGGCTGAAGGAATTCCCACACTCACCACACTTGTAAGGCTTTTCTCTTGTGTGAACCCTCTGGTGTTTAATGAGAGTAGAGCTGTAGCTAAAGGCTTTCCCACATTCACCACATGCATAAGGCCTCACTCTAGTGTGAATCTGCAGGTGCTGGACAAGTCTGAATTTGAAGCTGAAGGCTTTTCCACATTCGCTGCATTTATAAGGCCTTGCACCAGTGTGAATTCTGTGGTGTTGAATGAGGTTGTAGCTTTGGCTAAAGGATTTCCCACATTCGTTACACTCATAAGACCTTGTTCCTGGGTAAGCTCTCTGACAATTACTAAGGATGGAGCTTTGGTTAAAAGGTTTCTCACAGTCATCCCAGTCATGATAACTTTCTCTAGTGTGAAGTTGCTGAGGCTGGAAAAGTTTATGTTCATAGCTGAATGATTTCCCAGTGTCACTGCATGTGTGAGGACTTTTCCTACCATGAAAGGACTCCCCATGTTCAAAGCTGCTGGGCGGTTTGGCCCCTTTGAGGGTGGCCTGATGCTGGAGAAGACTCAATATGGCCAGGAAGTCCTTCCCAATTTCCCCACAGGGGAAAGGCTTCCCTGACACATGCAATTTGTAGCTTGTCACAAACTCCATGTCCCATCTGAATGGCTTCTCTTCATTGTGCTTCTGGTGCTGGCGAAGATTCGCACTGAACCACAACTGTTTCCCACATGCCTCACAGGTGTACGATTTCTGCCCATGATGTGATTCTTGGTCCTCAGCCAGGTACAAAATGTCTCTCCCAAGCAAGACACACTTCTCACAGGGCTGAGCTTTCCAAATGGATGGATCTGGACTTGAAGTCTTGCCCAGTGACATTCGTTGCACAGAAACTGCCGCCTCATCCTCCATTCCATACCAACAACCTGGAAATACAGAAATGCCAGTGTGATGTGCATATTATATTATCTTTGGGGGAAGGAGCTGACTTCATCATAAACATCTGCTGGGTACACTAAATAATAGGTCACTGCATTTGTTTTCAAGAGGGTGTTGGGGTTAGGCTGATCAAAGGGCTGTAGTCCTGGAACTCTAAAGTCACAAGACTTGGGGAGGCCCCATAGGAAGAAGCAGGGTCTCCAATTCATTCCTCTGCCAATGGTCTTCACTGGGGCTGTATGTAAGTTTAGGTCCAGGCCCAGGAATATCTAGTTGCAACTGATTAGGGATCAAAAACTGAGGCAGAAGGAAAGAAAGGTAGAAAGGAGGGGTGGGCACTGGCATCAACACACTGGTAGGCCATCCTGTGAGGGGTTCTTGACTCCTCTAAACCACAGTTGAATTAACTGGGATTTGGATGACACAACGACAGGACAGGCAGAGGACTGGCCATGCCCCAGAGCAATTCTGCATACGACCCAGGAGAGGAAACACAAATAAATACTATATGAAGACCCACAGAGGAACATCTAAAAATAGCCCCTGGGCCTCCAGGTGAGGAGGAAGAAAACCTGGGAAAGTGCCATGGATCTGGATAAGAGTGCTGGAGGCTGATCCATCAGGCTCATGGGGGGTTTGCAGGCTCAACCAGAGGGCAAGTGCTGAGCCTAGACCTAGTGATGGCAGTGACCACAATCCAAATGTGAGAAAAAGAGCAGAGTCTAGCCCAGGGCACTGGGGTGGGCATGAGGGTCTTACCCAGTGAGATCACAAGTGCAAAGTTCTCCAGCATCACATCATGGTATAGGCATCTCTGAGTCTCATCAAGGAGACCCCACTCTTCCCAGGAAAAGTATACAACCACATCTTCAAAGGTCACACTACCCTGCCATGATGGGGAGAGATGAAACCACAAACATCCCTTCTCCATAGGACCCACATTCCAGTCCCCCCCGCATCCCACCCCACCCCAATCTATCCCATGTTCCTCCTCCTCCCAGGGCACCCAACTCAAAGGATATACCAAGCCCTGGTGCCAGTAATGACTATGTCCAGCCCTCTGCAACAACAGGCAGGTGGGCAGATAGAATCTTAAGTTCATGGCCAGTCCCCAACCATGCAATTTCCCTGAAATCCTCCACAGTGTATCTACCAGGTATCATAAAACATAGCCTCAACCACTGTTCCTAAGTCCCTAATACCAAGGATCTGGGGCCCATCAGCTCATATACCTCTTTTATACCTTTATGGCATCAAGAGTTCTTGGCAAGTAGCACCCCACTTCCTAGGGCAGCCTCAAGTCTCCAGTGTTCAAGGACACTAATCACATGGGATTTAGAGCCTACCTGAAAAACCTCACTTTAGGGCAGCCCACGTGGCTCAGCGGTTTAGCGCCACCTTCAGCCCAGGGTGTGATTCTGGAGCCCTGAGTCAAGTCCCATGTCAGGCTCCCTGCATAGAGCCTGCTTCTCCTTCTGCCTGTATCTCTGACTCTATCTGTGTCTCTCATCAATAAATAAAATCTTTTTTTTTTTTAATAAATAAAATCTTAAAAAAAAGAAAAACCTCACTGTAATATCCACTATCTCTAAATATTGAGAATTAATAAGTAAACATAATACTAGGTCTAGTAATTAACAGATGATGACCTCTGCCCTTGAATTAGGCTCATCTTCCAGGTTCCAAGTAAGGTTGCCACAAATAGGCAGCAGCCCCCTCTTGCCTCTACATCCTGCTCCAGTCTCCTCTTCTGTAAGTCTTCCACCCCTTACGTGTGTTTGAGAGGTTATGCAGTACACACCCTCTTCTTCCTGGCCTCTTAATCTTCTCTCCATCATTTGAATTTGCCTTCCTAATGTGACACAAAGGTCCACCTATGCATCTAATGCTGAACCCCAACTCAAATTTACAGACTTTTATATCCAGCTGCCCTCCTAATGCTCTGCATTGTTTTCTAAAGATGTCAGACTCAACATGGTTGCTGAGACAAAAGCCCTAGGGGTCATCCCTGTCTCCTATTTCCTACATTAGAAAATCTGGTTCTACTTTAAAAAAGGAATTTAGGGATGCCTGGGTGGCTCAGCGGTTGAGCGACTGCCTTTGACTCAGGGCATGATCCCAGATTCCCAGAATCGAGTCCCACATTGTGGTCCTTGCATGGAGACTGTTTCTCCTCCCTCTGCCTGGGTCTCTGCCTCTCTGTGTCTCCCATGAATAAATAAATAAAAATATTTAAAAAAAAAAAAAAAAAAGGAATTTAAAATCCAACATTTTCTCTCATCCCCAGGGCTGTAATTTACATCTATGTTGCACCCACCCCTAACCTTCCCTTTGTGTTTGCTGCAGTAACAAAGCATTGGTAAGGTAAGATCCAAACCATCATAAAGAAAGAACACCTGCATTTCCCTGAATACTCAAAGCTCAGCCATACTGGTACCTGTACCCCATGAAAACCTCATTTTACTGGCTTTTGCTACACCTGGATGTCTTTCCAGGGTCCTGGACACCCTCCCCTTTATGGGTAGCTTCCAAAAGTACTTCATCAGTAGAGCTCTGGTCTCCACTGCTTCTCTGACCACCTCTCTGCCTGTGAGTCCAGGCATGCCTCTGCCTCACACCCTGCTTACCGTGTAGACATAAAACTGACACCAGGTTTCCCCCAGCCTGGAGCCACAACAGTGGCGCTCAAGACACAGGGCCCCCTGACATCAGAGCCTGGGCAGGGAGCAGGCACCCTGCCCGCAAGTGGGTGGCAGGAAGGCCTGAGAGAGATGAGACAAGTGTTTACCTGAGCTGGATCCCTGGGCTCGGCCGCCGCCATCAGACTTGGTGGGTGGAGCGGGGCCAGGAGCAGCCCAGTGCTGCAGGGATGCCTCCTCTCCAGCGGCACCAGTCCTTGCCTCGTCCTGACCCTGTGCTCTGGAACCTCCAAACAGGAAATGGACCCCAGAGCTGCCAAAACAACTGCCACGAGGACCCTGGAAGTCCCACTCTGATGTGATGGCACACACAGAAACGCCCGTCTCCTGGACCTTCATTGGCTCCACGATGGCGTCACTTGGCACGGGGTCCTCTGGGCAATGCAGTTGTTACCGCTCTGCAGGCTTCTGCAAAGGGCGCAGCACATCAGAACCTTCTGGAACACAGGCAAAGCAGCACCACAAGGGGCACTGGGAAGTGTTGTGCTGGCTCTGAGTGCGGGGTTGGGAGGTTGTGCCCAGATTCCAGGGAGTTCCCGACAACTGATCACTTGAATGTTTAGCAACACTGATGCTAATTCAGACTTTACAATAGCAGGCTTCCAGATGCTCTCCAAAGGTTACAAATCCAAATGGATGTGGCACTCCATAGAGTCACTCATAATAGTGTGTCTGACCTCTGGAGGGAACTGGGAATAATGTGACCTCATCTCCTATATTTTTGTTTTCTCAAGGCTCATTGTTCAATCAGTGCTTTTGTCCAACATCAGAAAGCCACTGGTATTTGGTCCAGTTTTATAGTCACTTACAGAAGGAGAGTGAGGGAGACTGCTCTAGCTTCACAGCCAGAAGCAAGGACACACTTGATAAAAATGAAAGTGATTCTAAAGCTTTCAAAACCATATTCTCAGTGCAGAGCTTGCTCTAAACTTTGCAAATGGTAGGGCTATTAAGAGAGTAGGTTATAAAATGTAAAGCTTCGGGGCAGGCCAAGTGGTTCAGCGGTTTAGCACTGCCTTTGGCCCAGGGCATGATCCTGGAGACCCAGGATCGAGTCCCATGTCAGGCTCCCTGCATGTAGCCTGCTTCTCCCTCTGCCTGTGTCTCTGCCTCTCTCTCTTATGAATAAATAAAATCTTTTTAAAAAGTAAATAAACAAGATAAAATAAAACGTAAAGCTCCAAACCAGATTCACTCATATCAGTTGGGCTCACTAGCTTATATGGCTTTACGTAGAACCCACTGTAAAAGCGATACACATGCAAGGACTGAGAATAAATGAGTTCTCACTTCTGGAGAGATGGCTCGGAGTTACAGAGTGCATCTGAATTAAAGGAGCAAATAAAACCATATATCTTATCTCCTAGGGGGGTTAAACAGATGAAGATATCCATTAAAGATATTGTGAGGGACATACTCCTGAGTTGAGGTGCCAAAGAGCACACCTACACTTACTGTGTCACAGTGATTTGCTAATCTGCAGGTATATAAATGATATGGCATCAAAGATTCTATGTAAAATTGAGGCACCTGGGAAAGACAAGCTCTCCCACAAGTCTGTGTGTGCATACATACAAGCACAAAGAACATTACCCAAACAAGTAAATTATTGGGAGTAAGAAACAGTAAGTGCATCAAGAATTTTTTTGGCTCTTAAATTAGAAAATACTCTAAAGCTCATCTCTCTCTTGTGGAACAATTAACAGGTTTGATATTTCCAGGTAATGAAGCCCTCTTTCAAGGGCCATCTAGAATTGATAAATGCTGTGGTGTCTGTTCTGACTGCACCATCTTCAGGCTTCCTTAGTCCCTAAGACACGACAGCATTGAAATTATGAAAATTAATATTAAAACGACCTCTATCGGGGATCCCGGGTGGCTCAGCAGTTTGGCACCCGCCTTGAGCCCAGGACGTGATCCAGGAGTCCTGGGATCCAGTCTCGCATCAGGCTCCCTGCATGGAGCCTGCTTCTCCCTCTGCCAGTGTCTCTGCCTCTCTGTCTCTGTGTGTGTGTGTGTGTCTCTCATGAATAAATGGAATCTTTAAAAAAAAATAATAAAAAATAAATTAAGAACGACCTCTATGTATTCAAGTGGAAGGAAGAATAATACATTTTTCAGTTTATTTTTTTTAATCTTTTTTTTTTTTTTAAGATTTATTTATTTATGATAGACATAGAGAGAGAGAGAGGCAGAGACACAGGAGGAGGGAGAGGCAGGCTCCATGCCGGGAGCCCGATGTGGGACTCGATCCCGGGACTCCAGGATCGCGCCCTGGGCCAAAGGCAGGCGCTAAACCGCTGACCACTCAGGGATCCCCAATTTTTCAGTTTAAATCAAAAGATAGAAATGAGAGCAGCCCCAGTGGCTTAGCGGTTTAGCACCGCCTTCAGCCCGGGATGTGAACCCAGAAACCAGGGATTGAGTCCCACATCAGGCTCCGTGCATGGAGCCTGCTTCTCCCTCTGCCTGTGTCTCTGCCTGTGTGTATCTCTCTCTCTCTCTCTCTCTCATAAATAAATAAATAAATAAACAAACAAACCTTTAAAAAAAATAAATTTGTCAAACTGTGTTGAAAAAAAAAAAGATAGAAATGATTAAGCTTGGTGAGGAAGGGATGTTGAAAGCCAAGATAGGCCAAAAGCTAGCTAGGCCTCTTGAGCCCAACAGCTAGCCAAGTAGCCAAGCTGTGAACACACACACACAAAAACCCTCAAAAAGTCTTTGAAGAGAATTAAAAGTGCTACTTCAGTGAACACACAAATGTTAAGAAAGCAAACAGCCTTACTACTGATATAAAGTTTTAGTAGTCTGGATAGAAGATCAAAGTGGCCACAACATTCCCTTAGGCCAAAACCTAATCCAGAGCAAGGCCCTAACTCTCTTCAATTCTAGGAATGCTGAGAGGGGTGAGTTGGCAGAAGACAAGTTGAAAGCAGAGGGTGCTTCATGAGGTTGAAGGAAAGAAACCATCTCCCTATCATCAAAGTACAAGGTGAAGCAGCTAGTGCTGATGCAGAAGCTGCAGCAAGTGATCCAGAAGATCTAGCTAAGATCATTCATGAAGGTGGCTATGCTAAACAATACAGTTTCAATGCAGACTAAACAGCCTTCTATTGGAAGATGCCATCTAGCACTTTCAGTAATGTGCTGTCAAAGTGACGACCATCTAGTACTTTCGCAGCTAGAGACATCAAGCCTTGCTTCAAAGGACAGGAAGACTCTCATTAGGGACCAGTGCTCATTTATCATTTTGAAAATCCTAGGGCTCTTATGAATTATGCTAAATCTGGGGATCCCTGGGTGGCTCAGCAGGTTAGCGCCTGTCTTCGGCCCAGGGCATGATCCTGGAGTCCCGGGATCAGGTCCCACATCAGGTTCCCTGTGTGGAGCCTGCTTCTCTCTCTCTCTCTCTCTCATAAATAAACAAATAAAATCTTTTTTAAAAAAAATTATGCTAAATCTATCCTGCCTGAGCTATCAATGGAAAAACAAAGCCTGGATGACAGCGCATCTGTTTATAATATGGTTTACTGAATATTTTAAGTCCACTGCTGAGACCTACTGCTCAGTGTACCTACCTCGTCACTCAAGAGCTCTGATGCCGATGCTAACACAACATCCATTCTGTAGCCCCTGGATCAAGGAGCAATTTTGACTTTCAAGTCTTATTGTTTATGAAATACAATGTGTAAGGCTAGAGAATTAAGTTTACCAGAGAAGTAAACTAAACTGAAAATTCCATTCTAGCAGCCATTTATGGGTGGCAGAGTCAAAGTATGAATGGGAGTTTGGAAGAAGTTGATTCTAACCCTCATTTAAGACTTCTGTAAAAAAAGTAACAATAGGATCCCAGGGTGGCTCAGCGGTTTGGCGCCTGCCTTTGGGGCAGGGCGTGATCCTTGAGTCCCGGATCGAGTCCCACATCGGGCTCCCTGGGTGGAGCCTGCTTCTCCCTCTGCCTGACTGAGTCTGCCTCTCTCTTTCTCTCATGAATAAATAAATAAAATCTTAAAAGAAAAAAAAGAAAGTATTTCTTAATTAAGGTCTGTATATGGAAGCGGGGAAGGGGAGTTAGACATAAAAGACTACACTAAACATAATTTTTAGGGACACCTGGGTGGCTCAAGCAGTTGGGCACCTGCCTTCAGACCACGGTGTGATCCTGGAGTCCTGGGATCGAGTGCCACATTGGGCTCCCTGCATAGAGCCTGCTTCTCTCTCTGCCTATCTCTACCTCTCTCTCTCTCTGTGTCTCTCGTGAATAAATAAATCTTTTTAAAAAATAAAAATTTTAAAAAACATAATTTTTATGTATGCACTAGGAAACCAAAACCTTCATTTGACTTGCTTTATTCCAGTGGTCTAGAACCAAATCTGTGCTTGTAGTGTTTCTGGTGATGGGACTAAAATATGCTGCTTTGGCATAAGAATCAACATAGGCAGAAAAAAGCTTTCCTGGAGCATACATTACATGATACAAGCAGAAACTTTTTAGAAAAGAGGAATATCGACAATCTTCCCTCCTTCAGAAAGTTGAACTGAGATCAAACTACACAAACTAACCTCTAGCTTTCTCACATTTTTACTCTCTTCTGCTAAGAGTATAAAGGGAAAGAGGTCCCTACTCAAGAAATGTAATCTTTTCTCTATCATTCATAGCATTAGATTAAAAATGATACTTAGACAATTTAGACATTTTTATTCACCATGGTCCATATGCATTGACCCTTCACCCAATGTTTATAAGATACATATTTTGGGTACTAGCTTAAAATTCAGATCGGCACGGGATATTTACTGTCAGAACTCCCAAAACCTGAAAAAGCCATACATTACATTTTCATGAAATTCTGTCTTTGAGTAAGTGCTTACACAATGGTTTCTTTTGTATCCTACAACTATTATTCAACACTGAATGCAAAATTCCCAGCAGATTAACTGCCATAGTTTATGAGACTATAAATATTTTTTAAAGTGTTACTAAATATACAATTGAGTGTTCTGGAGGGAATTTAAGAGCCCAGAGACTCTATTTGGAAAAAGATGTTTTCTATGCCTCCAAAACAGAACCAAGGAATGGGTTTGTCACTGCTAATGAGTACAAAGGAAGGAAATGTTGAGAAACATGAAGACAGAAGGGAAGACAGGTGGTTGTGAGCCGACAGATTGGATTCATAATCAGGGTTATCCAAAAGGATAAAAGTGAATGAGTAAAAGGAGTCAAACATTCTCACCAGGATCAGGATGGTGTATATGGCTCTGGCTTCACAAAAAGAGAGTTTACTGCTGAGAGGGTACTGAATCCACTGCTTGTATCTGTAAAGAACAAAGACGATGTGGAGTCAAGCCCACACCATGAGGCTCAAACATATTACATCGATATTACAGATGCTGTAAATTTTCTATGCCTCCCTAAGCTTCTCAATCTGTCTGTAATATCCCAGGGAAAATGTATTACATTTCCCCCGATACTTATGTTTCTGCTTTTTTTTTTTTAAGATTTTATTTGTATTTATTCATGAAAGACACACACACACACACAGAGACAGAGAGAGAGAGAGAGAGAGGCAGAGACATAGGCAGAGGGAGAAGCAGGCTCCATGCAGGGAGCCCTATGTGGGACTCGATCCCGGGACTCCAGGATCACGTCCTGGGCTGAAGGCAGGCACTAAACCACTGGGCCACCCAGGCATCCCAGTATTTCTGCTTCTTAACACAACTGGCACTCTCATAGGAATGTCTAAAAAGAAGGGTGAGGAATTTCCAAAGATCTGAACTCTAGTCTAAGTGAGAAAGATAATATTCAAACTTAAGTTAGTTGAAACTACCTTATCAATTTAGAGAACATGATTAAAAGCTAATTTTAGTTGAATAAGAATTTAGTGACAAAGAATGAATAGTGGGTCATTATCATTATACCAGAAAATTTCTTTGTTATGTGAACATAACAAATTGTTTCAACTAATAATAATCATAAAAGCAAGTCTTTCATAATTACAAAGCTACTTCACTGGATTGCTTTTAATAAAGATTAGTATCAAAGAATCAAATTAGTATCTATCAACCAGGAATTGAATAAATCCTCATGAGCATTAGGCAGTTGTGGATATGATCAATAAACTTTCCCTACTGCTTAAATTTCAGGTCATCATCTCACATTAAAAAAGGTATCAGAATATCATCTGTAATTAGCTCTTTTTCCTCAACACTGGAAGATAAATTGTATGGAAAATGTATGGTTATATACCAGATTTTTAAAAACTTAAAAGAATGGTATCTAAGAGAGGAGGGGGGAAAAGTAGAGTAAACAGGATGAAAGATTCCTTTTGCATATTTATGATGAAGTATTTTAAAATACAATTCCTAAAAAAAAAATAAATGAAGCTTATATTCACAAAATCTTTACTCATTATATATAGCACAACACTAGGAAGAAACTTCAAGGATGAGTAACTGAATAAATTCTCTAACATCTGTACAATGGAAGACTACTCAACAGTAAGGAGTGAATAACTGACACATGCAATAACCTGGATGGACCTCAAGCATGTTAGGTTTAGTAGAAAATAAATTCATAGAACTATAGAGATGGAGACTGGATCAGTGCTTTTCAGAGGATAGGGAGGAGATAGAATGTGAATTAGTGTGAATACAAATAGCATGAGGAAGTTTTTACGGTCCCAGACCAGTTTGGTATCTTTTTTTTTTTTTTTTTTTTTTTTATGATAGTCAGAGAGAGAGAAGGAGAGAGAGGCAGAGACATAGGCAGAGGGAGAAGCAGGCTCCATGCACCGGGAGCCTGATGTGGGATTCGATCCCGGGTCTCCAGGATCACGCCCTGGGCCAAAGGCAGGCGCCAAACCGCTGCGCCACCCAGGGATCCCCAGTTTGGTATCTTGATTGCATTGGTGGTAAAGTGAATCTCTGTGTATGGGAAAAATTTTGTAACACTACATGCAAGTTAAAAAATGGTGAAAACTAAGTAAAATCTATAGCTATCTAATATGTCATCATTTGGGGAGGCTGGGTGAAGGGAACATGGGGCTTTTAGACTATGTAATTTCCTGAGATCTATAAATATATATCTATATTTACTTAAAAATAAAAAAGCTAGGGCAGCCCCAGTGGCGCAGCGGTTTGGTGCTGCCTGCAGCCGGGAATGTGATCCTGGAGCCCCAGGATCAAGTCCTGCGTCAGGTTCCCTGCTTCTCCCTCTGCCTCTCTCTATGAATAAATAAATAAAATCTTTAAAAAATAAAAATAAAATTAAAAAGCTAGGGACACTTGGGTGGCTCAGTGGTTGGGCACCTGCCTTCAGCCCAGGTCATGATCCAAGAATTGGGGATCGCGTCCCGCATTGGGCTCCCTGTGAGAAGCCTGCTTCTCCCTCTGCCTGTCTCTGCCTCTCTCTCCTGTCTCTCATGAATAAAAATCTTTTACAAAAAGATTTTTTTTCTTAAAGATGTTTTATTCATTAATTTGAGAGAGAATGTGTGTGTGCACACAAATAGGGGAGAGGGACAAAGGGAGAGGGAGGAGCAGACTCCCCACTGAGCAAGGAGCCCAATGTGGGGCTCTATAGCCCAGGACCCAAAGATCATCACCTGAGCCAAAGGCAGATGCTTAACCGGCTGAGCCACTCAGGCACCCCAAGAAAAGTTAATTTTAAATTAAAAAATATGGGCAGCCCAGGTGGCTCAGCGGTTTAGCACCGTCTTTGGCCCAGGGTGTGATCCTGGAGAACTGGGATCAAGTCCCATGTCGGGTTTCCTGCTTCTCCCTCTGCCTGTGTCTCTACCTATGCCTGTGTCTCTACCTGCTTCTCCCTCTGCCTATGGGGGCCTGCTTCTCCCTCTGCCTGTGTCTCTACCTCTTTTTCTCTTTATTTATTAAATAAAATACTTAAAAATCAATTAATTAATTAATTCAACAATATAACTCATATTAACCACCAAATAGAAAACATTTACCTAACAATGTTGTAAAAAAACAACTTATCTTCAGGGCATCTGGGTGGCTCAGTTGGTTGAGTGTCCAACTCTTGATGTTAGCTTGGGTCATGGTCGGGGGGGTCATGAGACTGGGCTCTGTGCTGAGCCTGTATAAGATTCATTCTCTCTTTCGCCCTCACTTCCTCCCTCCTTCTGCTCACACTCTCTTTTCTCTCTCTTCTCACTAAACAAAACCCAGTTTGTTTTCTAATGTATATATCTACTTAGAGCTGTCCGCTTCTTTATCAGTATACCTTTATACATCTATTGTCTCCAAATATCATTTTAACTTAAAGAAAATAAGGGTTGTGGAGGAATAGACAAAAGGGGTGAAGGGGAGTGGGAAGCACATTATTCCAATTATGGAATGAATAAGTCACAAGGATGAAAGATACAGAATAGGGAAACAGTCAATGTTAGGCTGCCTAGGTGGCTCAGTTGGTTAAGCGTCTGCCTTCAGCTCAGGTCATGATCCTGGAGTCCTGGGAATGAGCCCCATGTTGGGCTCCCTGCTTGGTGGGGGAGGGAACCTGCTTCTCCTTCTCCCTCTGCAACTCCCCAGTTGTGTTCTCTCTCTCTCCCTCAGAGAGTGTATGCACAAGAGGTGGGAGCAGAGAGAGAGAGAAGTATACTTCCTACTGAAAATCAACAGGGCTTAACTATGGTAATGGGAAAGCCAGAAGGCTATAGGAAACTGAGATTCCATTCTTAAAGGTCCAACATACTATAACACACAGTCTGAAACCCAACACAAAAGGCAGCAGTTTGAAAAGTACCTGAGTCATAGATGAAGATTAACTAATTTTGGAGCATGTGCCAGAGGAGCAGAGATGTGTAGAAGCCTTCTCAAAGAAAAGAAGTGCTAGTAGGGGCTATTCTTCTGGTTCTCCTTCAGCCTAACTGGCTGGATGCTTGTGACAGCCAGTTCTGACCCTCTCCCTCTATCTTGCTAGCACCTCCACCCTAGCATTCCTTTGCAAACCCACCCCACCTAAGCTACCCATCCCCAGCAGGTACCCTTCCAAAGCAATTCCTGTCCTGCGACAGCCCATAGGCAGCTCCAGCTGGGTCAGGCATCTCTCCAAAGCAACTTCTACCCTTGGGAGGAGAGACTGGTCCAACCCACCAGCATACCAGCAGCAGCTACAGGATGGTCTCTCAGCCAGCCACAGCAGGGACTAGCCCTGTCCACTAGTGTGTTTGCAGTAATCACGGCTGGTCATTGCAGAGAGATGGGCTGAGAGCCAGCCCCACCCACCAGCATACCCACAGCAGTCCCAGACCAGTTATAAAAGAGCTCATAAAGCATACACAGGAGACACACCCTGGAGTGAATTGTTTTGGTGACTGGAGGGACTGCACTCCTGGGACCCACAGGATGCCTTCCACATAAGGGGTCACTACCTTCAAGACCAGGACCTGTGGCTGACCTAATACATACAAACAAACAAGGAGTCAGACAAAATGTGGAAAGAGGAATATGTTTCAAATAAAACAGGACAGAAAAAAGAACTAAATGAAACAATCTATCTGATGAAGAGTTCAAAGTAACAGTCCTAAAGATGCTCACTGATCTTGACAGAAAAGTAGATGAGTTCAGTGAGAACTTCAAAAACAAGATGCAAGATATAAAAAAGAACCAGAGATGAAGAATACAATAAATGAAATGAAAACTACACTAGAGGAATCAACAGACTAGAGGCTGCAGCAGAACAGATCAGTGACGTAGAAGATATGGCAGTGAAAAGCACCCAAGTTGTACAACAAAAAAAGTAATTATTTAAACTGGAATAAATTAAGGGAACTCTGGGGCAACATTCTCATTACAGGACTCTCAGAAGAAAGAATGGGTACTGAAAACTTCCTTAACCTGGGAAGAGGAAAACTAACATCCAATACCAGGAAGCACAGAGAGCCCCAAACAAGATGAGCCCAAGTAGATCCACATAAGACACATAATAATTAAGATAGAGAAAAACCTGGGGTGCCTGAGAGACTCAGTCAGTTAAACCTCTGACTCTTGGTTTCAGCTCAGGTCATCATCTTGCAGTCATGGGATTAAGCCCTGAGTCAGGCTCTCTGCTCAGCATGGAGTCTGCTTCAGATTCTCTCTCCCTCATCCTCCCACTCTCTCTCAAGTAAATAAAATCTTTTAAAAAATAAAATAGAAAAAACACTAAATAAAGAGATGATCTTAAAGCAAGAAAGGAGGGTACTTGCATGGCTTAGTCGGCTGAGCACCTGCCTTCAGCATGAGTCATGATCCTGGAATTGAGTCTCACATCAGGCTCCCTGCTCAATGGGGAATCTGCTTCTCCCTCTGCTTCCCCCACCACCACCCCCACTCATGATCTCTCCCCCTCACCTTCAAGTTAATAAATAAAATCTTTTTTTATGATTTTATTTATTTATTCATGAGAGACAGAGAGAGAGAGGCAGAGACACAGGCAGAGGGTAAAGCAGGCTCCCTGGAGCCTGACGCGGGACTCGATCCCAGGACCACAACCTGAGCTGAAGGCGGCACTAAACCGCTGAGCCACCCACGCTGCTCAAATAAAATCTTAAAAAAAAAAAATCAAGAAAAGCTAAGAGTTACATATCAGCAGAATTTTCAGCAGAAACATTTATGGTCAGAAGGTAGTATCATGATATATTCAAAGTACTGAAAGGAAAAAAACTCTACAACCAAGAAATACTTTGCCCAGCAGGATTATAATTCAGAATTGAAGGAGATGGGGTGCCGGATTGCTCAGTCAGTTAAGCAACTGCCTTCGTCTCAGATGATGATCCCAGGGCCTGGGATCAAGCCTCACATTAGGCTCCCTGCTCAGCGGGAGTTGGCTTCTCCCTCTGCCACCCCCTGCTCATACTCTTTCTTCTCTCAAATAAATAAAATCCTTTAAAAATTTTTTTTGAAGAATTAAAGATTTCCCAGACAAACAAAAGTTAAAGTCCATCACCACTAAACTGGCTTTACAGTAAAATTAAAAGGATTTCTTTCAGCAGAAAAGACAAAAACATAACTAGAAGAAAACCATGAAAGGAAAAAAGTTCCTTTGGTAAAAATAAATATATAATAAAGGTAGAATCAGTGACTTGTAAAGCTAGTATGAATACGAAGTAGCAAAATCAGTAAAATCAATATTACCTCAAAAATAAGTAATACACGCAAAAAAGATGTAAAATATGACATCATATACATAAACTGGGGCGGAGGAGTAATAAATGTAGTGCTTTTAGAATTCGTTTGAATTTAAGTGACCATCAACTTAATATAGACAACTACATGCTTGGGATATTATAGGATTCTCATGGTAACCACAAAGCAGAAACCTACAGTACTAAAAAGTCATCAAATCACAAAAGCACAAAAGAAAGGAGCACAGAAAAATTACCAAAAAAAATAAGGGGGGGACAAAAAAAAAAATCAACAAAATGCATTAAGTACATACTTACCAGTAATTACTTTAAATGTAAATGGACTAATTGCTCCAATCAAAAGACACAGGGAGGGGATCCCTGGGTGGCGCAGCGGTTTGGCGCCTGCCTTTGGCCCAGGGCGCGATCCTGGAGACCCGGGATCAAATTCCACGTCGGGCTCCTGGTGCATGGAGCCTGCTTCTCCCTCTGCCTGTGTCTCTGCCTCTCTCTCTCTCTTTCTCTCTCTGTGTGACTATCATAAATAAATAAAAATTTAAAAAAAAGAAAAAAGAAAAAAAAGACACAGGGTGAGGGCAGCCCCGGTGGCCCAGCGGTTTAGCACCACCTTCGGCCCGGGGTGTGGTCCTGAGGACCTGGGATCAAGTCCTGGGTCGGGCTTCCTGCATGGAGCCTGCTTCTCCCTCTGCCTGTGTCTCTGCCTCTCTCTTTCTGTGTCTCTCACGAATAAATAAATAAAATCTTAAAAAAAAATAAAATAAAAAGACATAGGGTGACTGAATGGATTTTTAAAAAATAAAAATAAAGACCCATCTATATGCTGCCTACAACAGACTCACTTCAGACATAAAGACATAACAAACTGAAAGTGAAGGAATGGGAAAACATATTCTATGCAAATAGAAGTGAAAAACAAGTTGGGGTAGCAATACTTATAATAAACAAAGTAGAGTTTAAAACATGGATTGTAATAGGGACGTCTGGGTGCCTCAGCAGTTGAGTGTCTGCCTTAGGCTCAGGGAGTGATCCTGGAGTTCGGAGATTGAGTCCCACATCAGTCTCCCTAAAGGGAGCCTGCTTCTCTCTCTACCTATGTCTCTGACTCTCTCTCTGTGTCTCTCATGAATAAATAAAATCTTAAAAAAAAAAAAACTTTAATTAAAAAAGATTTTAATAAAGACAAAACCATTGCATAATTATAATGAAATTAATCCAACAAGAAGATATAACAATTGTAAAAATCTATGCAACCAACACAGGAGCAACTAAAAACATAAAGCAAACATTCAGCAGACATAGAGGGAGAAACTAACAGGATACAATAACAGAAGGGGACTGGGACACCTGAGTGGCTCAGCAGTTGAGCATCTATCTGCCTTTGGCTCAGGGCATGATCCTAGAGTCCTGGGATTGAGTCCCACATCGGGCTCCCTGTAGGGAGCCTGCTTCTCCCTCTGCCTGTGTCTCTGCCTCTCTCTTTGTCTCTCTCATGAATAAATAAAATCTTTAAATATAATAATAATAATAGAAAGGGACTTCAATACCTCACTTATATCAACTGATAAATCATCTACACAGAAAATCAATAATAGTCACTTTGATCAATGATAGATCACACAAATTTAACAGACATATACAGAACATTCTATATCGAAACAGAATAATACACAACCTTTGCAAATGCACATGAAACATTCTCCAAGACAGATCATATGTTAGGCTACAAAACAAGTCTCAATAAATTTAAAGATGACTGAAATCATATCAAGTATCTTTTCCAGCCACAAAAGTATGAAACTAGGAATCAATTACAAGGGGGGAAAAAAGGGAAAAAACAAACACATGGAGACTAACCAATGAATTAGTCAAAGAGAAAATTGAAAAACAGCTGGAGACAAATGAAAACAGAAATATAACAGTTCAAAATCTTTCATATGAAGCAAAAACAGTTCTCAGAAGGAAGTTTACAGCAATACAAACCTACCTCAAGAAACAAGAAAAATCTCAAACTATCGAACCTTATATCTAAGGTAACTAGAAACAGAATAAACAAGGTCCAAAGTTAGTAGAATGAAAAAAATTATAAAGATCAGAGTGAAAATAGGTGAAATAGACTAAAAAGCAATAAAAAAAAAAAAGTCCAGGAGGGACACCTGGGTGGCTCAGCAGTAGAGCATCTGCCTTCCACTCAGAGAGTGATCCCAGGATCAGGATCAAGTCCCCTATCAGGCTCCCTAAGGAGCCTGCTTCTGCCTCACGTCTCTGCCTCTCTCTGTGTGTCTCTCATGGCGTGATCCTGGAGTCCCGGGATCGAGTCCCACATCAGGCTCTCTGCACAGAGCCTGCTTCTCCCTCTGCCTGTGTCTCTGCCTCTCTCTGTCTCTAATGAATAAATAAATAAAATCTTAAAAAAAAAAAAAAAAAAAAGCTCCCAATAAAAGTGCCTGGGTTGCTCTGTTGGTTAAGCACCTGACTCTTGATTTTGGTTCAGATCAAGATTTTAGGGACATGAAATTGAGCCCCCACGTTGGGACTCTAGGCTGGGCATGGAGGGTGCTAAGATTCTCTCGCCCTCCCTCCTCCCACTCCTCCCCCCCCCCCAAAAAAAACAACCCACAACTCCCAACAAACAAAAGTCCAGGACCAGATGGCTTCACAGGTGAATTCTACCAAACATTTAAAGAAGCATTAGCACCTATCCTTCTCAAACCACTACAAAAAATAGAAAAGAAGTGCTTCCAAATTCATTCCTCAAAACTAGATGAAGACATTGCAAAAAAAAAAAGAAAGAAAGAAAGAAAAGAAAAGATAGTAAAGAAAAGAAAGAAAGAAAGAAAGAAAGAAAGAAAGAAAAGATAGTAAAGAAAAGAAAAGAAAAGAAAAGAAAAGAAAAGAAAAGAAAACTACAGACCAATATCCCTGATGAACACAAATGCAAAAATCTTCAACAAATTACCAAACTGAATCCAATATACATTCACCATGATCAAGTGGGATTTATTTCAGGGATGTAAGGATGGTTCACTATCTGCAAATCAATCAGTACAACATGGTTTTTTTAAAGATTTTATTTATTAATCGTGAGAGACACAGAGAGAGAGGCAGAGACACAGGCAGAGGGAGAAGCAGGCTCTCTGCAAGGAGCCTGATGTGGGACTCAATCCCGGGATTCCAGGATCATGCCCTGAGCCAAAGGCAGATGCTCAACTGCTGAGCCACCCAGGTGTCCCCGTAATACAACATATTAACTAAATGAAGGATAAAAATCATGATCATCTCAAGAGATGCTGAAATAGCATTTGACAAAATTTAACATCCGTTCATAATAAAAACTCAACAAAGTGAGTTACAAGGGAAAATACTTCAACATAATAAAGGCCATAGATGAAAAAAATCACAGCTAACATCATACTCAATGATGAAAAACTGAAAGCTTTTCCTCTAAGATCAAGAACAAGACAAGGATGCCCACTCTCACCACCTTTATTCAAAATAGTACTGCAAGTACTAGCCACAGAATTCAGACAAGAAAAAGAATTAAAAGGCATCCAAGTTGGAATAAAAAAGCAAAACTGTCACTATTTGTAGATAACATGATACTATATATAGAGAGAGAAACCTAAAGATGCCAACTAATTAATTCAGTAAAGTTACAGGATACAAAACTAATATACAGAAATCTGTTGAGTTTCCTCTCCCCTCTGCTTCTCCTGCTCATACTTGCTCTCTCTATAAAACAGAAGAACAAATATTTTTTTTAATGGAGGGGGAAGAGCACCTTGGTGGCACAATCAGTTGAGCATCTAATTCTTGGTTTTGGCTCAGGTTGTAATCTCAGGGTGATGAAATTGAGCCCTTCATTGGGCTCCGTGCTCAGTGCAAAGTCTGTTTAAGATTCACTCCTTCTCCTTCTGCTCCTCCAACTCATGCTCTTGTGCTCTCTAAAATACGTGAATAGGGACACCTGGGTGGCTCAGCAGTTGAGCGTCTGTCTTTTGTCCAGGACATGATTAAGGATCGAGTCCCACATCAGGCTCCTTTCAGGGAGCCTGCTTCTCCCTCTGCCTGTGTCTCTGCCTCTCTCTCTCTCTGTGTGTCTCTTATGAATAAATAATTTTTTTTAATAGGTAAATATTGGGACGCCTGGGTGGCTCAGCAGTTTAGCGCCTACCTCCCGCTCAGGGCATCCTGGAGACCCGGGATCAAGTCCCACGTCAGGCTCCCTGCAGGGAGCCTGCTTCTCCCTCTGCCTCTCTCTCTCTCTCTCTCTCTCTGCATCTCTCATGAATAAATATTTTTTAAAAAAGGTAAATAAATCTTAAGAAAAAAAATCTGTTGTTTTTATACACTAACAACAACCCAGCAGAAAAAGAAAATACGTTTAAAAAAATAAAGAGAAATTAGGAAAAACAATTCCTTTTATGACTACACCAAAAAGAATAAAGTACCTAGTAATAAATTTAGGCAAGGAGGTGAAAGACTTGTATTCTGAAAACTATAAGACACTGATGAAAGACTCTGAAGACAATACAAATAAATAGAAAGATATACCATATACCATGTTCATGGAGTGAAAGAATTAATATTGTCAAAATGTCTACACTACCCCAAGTAATCTGCAGATTCAATGCAAGCCCCTTCAAAATATCAACAGTATTTTCCACAGAACAAAGAATCCTAAAATTTGTACAGAGCCACAAAAGACGGGATGGGACACCTGAGTGGCTCAGCAGTTGAGCGTCTGCCTTCAGCCCAGGGCATGATCCTGGAGTCCCAGGATCGAGTCCCACATCGGACTCCCTGCATGGAGCCTGCTTCTCCCTCTGCCTAGATCTCTGCCTCCCTCTCTCTGTGTCTCTCATGAACAAATAAATAAAATCTTTAAAAAAGAAAAAAAAAAAAAAGAACCAGAAAAGACTACAAATAGCCAAGCAAGCTTGAGAAAGAACAACACTGAAGTATCATAATACCAGATTTCAAACTATACTACAAAGCTATAGTAATCAAAATAGTATGGTACTGGCACAAAAATAGACACAGCTCAATGGAACAGAATAGAGCCCAGAAATAAGCCCATGTTTATATGCTCAATTAGTTTACAACAAAGAAGGCAAGAATATACAATGGGGAAAGACAAAAGTCTCTTCAATAAATCATGTTGGGAAAACTGGACAGCTACATACAAAGAATGAAACGGGACCATATTCTTACACCATACACAAAAGTAAATCCAAAATGGATTAAAGACCTAGATGTAAGTCTTAAAACCACAAAACTAAAAGAAGACATATGCAGTAATTTCTGACATCAGCCTTAGCAACATTTTTCTAGATTTTTCTAGATATGTTTCCTCAAAAAAGGGAAACAAAAGAAAAATGAATAACTGGAATTACATAAAACTAAAAAAACTTGTGCACAGCAAAGCAAACCATCAACAAAATGAAAATGCATGGGATGCCTGGGTGGCTCAGTGGTTAAATGCCTGCCTTTGGCTCAGGGCATGAACCTGGGGTCTCGGGATCAAGTCCTGCCTCGGGCTCCCTGCATGGAGCCTGCTTCTCCCTCTGCCTATGTCTCTGCCTCTCTCTCTCTCTGTCTCTCATGAATGAATAAATAAAATCCTTTAAAAAAAATGAAAAGGCAATCTACTGAATTAGAAAAGATATTTGCCAGTAAGATATCCAATATATAAAGAACTCACACACCTCAACACCAAAAAACTCCCCCAAACAACCCAATTACAAATTGGCAGAAGATGTGAATGGACATTTTCCCAAAGAGGACATACAAATGGCCAACAGATATAAAAGATGCTCCACATCACTGATCATCAGGGAAATGCAAATCAAATCCACAATGAGTCTCATCACCTCACACCAGTCAAAATGGCTAGTATCAAAAAGATGAGAAATAACAAGTGTTGACGATGAAGTATATTAAAGAGAACTCTTCTGCATTTTGTGTGTGTGCAGGGGGAGAGCGAGGAGGGGGGGAATGGATCAGCCACTCTAGAAAACTAGAAATATACATGATCCAGTAATTCCAATTCTGAGAATCTGCCTGAAGAAAATGAGAACACTAATTCATCCCTGTTTACCACAGCATTATTTGCAACAGATAAAATATGGACACAACTAAGTATCCACTGATAGATTAATGAACAAAGATGTGGTGTGTGTGCATGGAAGGGAGTATTACTTAGCCATTTAAAAAAAATGAAATCATGGGGCACCTGGCTGGCTCTGTTGCTAGAGCATGCACCTCAATCTCCAGGTCATGAGTTCAAGGCCCACACTGGGCATAGAGATTATTTGAAAAAAAAAAAAAAAGGACAAAACATCTTGCCATTCACAGCACTGATGAATCTATGGGGTATTATGCTAAGTGAAATAAGTCAGAGAAAGACAAATACCATATGATTTCCGTTATATGTGCAATCTAAAAAACAAAACAACCAAATAACAACAACAAAAGCAGTTTTATAAATACAGAGAACTGGTGGTTGCCAAAGAAGAGGAGTGAGGGATATGGGCAAAATAGGGGAAGGAGATTAAGAGGATGAAAATTCTAGCACTAAAAAAATCACAAGGATTAGAAGTACAGCATAGACAATCGTCAATAATATTGTAATAACTCTGTTTAGTGACAGATAAAAAAGTATACTTACAATGAGCATTTGGAGGGAGAGGGAGAAGCAGACTCCCTGCTAAGCAGGGAGCCCAACTCAGAGCTTGATTCTAGGACCTCAAAATCATGGCCTGGGCCAAAGGCAGACACTGACTGAGCCACCCAGGTGACCCTTTTGTAATGCATATAATAGTTAAATCATTATGTTGTACACCTAAAACTGATATTAATGTCAACTATACTTCAATAAAAAAGAGGAAGGTGGGAACATCAGAGAACTTGCACTTTCTGTGTTTCAGTCATGTTAAGACACAAGAAAGCCATCTGCAAACCAAGAGTCCTCACCAGGAACCAAAGCAGGAAGCGCCTTGATCTGGACGTCCTTTTCAGCTTCCAGAATTGTAAACAAAAAATTACTGTTCTTCAAGTATCCAGTCTATAGTATTTTTTTTTATAATATTTTGTTACACCTAAGACAATTCCTGTTTATTCCTGAGTGGTATTCCATTATATAGAGATAACTACAATTTGTTTATTCATTCAACTGTTTTTGGTGGACTTTGGTTTTTTTCCCCTTTTACCACTAAAAATACAGCTGCTTTCATAGATCTTCTGTTCATAGATCTTTGCATAAACATATGCTTTTATTTCCCTTGGATAAATACCTAGGAATGGGATGGCTGGGTTGTATGAAAGCTTATGTTTAATGATAGAGACACTGCCAAATGCTTTCCAAAGTGCTTGTACAATTTCCATTCCTACTGTCAGTGGATCAGAGTTCCATCTGCTCTACATGCTTGACAACATTTGGTATGGTCAGAGTTTTTAAATACTGATTCTAAAAGTACACAGTGGTTAAGTCATTGTGGGTTTAATTTTTCATTTTCCTAATGACTCCAGCTTCTCTTTATGTAAATTTTTGCCGTAACTTTTTGAAATATCTATTCATACTTTTGACTGTTTTTTAAAAATTGTTTATAACTATTGATTATAGGGAAAAAAAAAAACTATTGATAATAGGGACACCTAGATGGCTCAGTAATTAAGTGTCTGCTTTTGGCTCAGGTCCTGATCTCGGGATCCAGGATCAAGTCCCGCATCGGGCTCCTTGCAAGGAGCCTGCTTCTCCCTCTGCCTGTGTCTCTGCCTCTCTCTCTGTGTGTCTCTCGTGAAGAAATAAATAAAATCTTTTAAAAAAAAATTGAGTTATAAATGTTCTTTCTATATTTTAGATGCTTGTCCTCTGTTGAATTTTTTTTTTAAGATTTTATTTATTTCTTCATGAGAGACACACAGAGAGGCAGAGACATAGGCAGAAGGAGAAGCAGGCTCCCCGCAGGGAGCCCAATCCAGGACCCCAGGATCACGACCTGAGCCAAAGACAGACGCGGGACCACTGAGCCATCCAGGTGTCCCTGTTGAATATGTTTTCCAAATAAAGTCCCTCTGTTCTTCTGGGTCTGCCATAATGCATACATTGGTCAGCCTGCTGGTATCCCTAAGTCCCTTAAGCTCTTTCCTTCATTCTTTTTGCTGCTCTGACTTGACAATGTCAAATGACCTATCTTTTTACAGATTCTTTATTCTACCTGATCAACTCTGCTACTGATCCTCTCTAGTAAATTTTTCAGTTTAGAAAAATTGCTCAGCTCTATCATTTCTGGTTGGTTTTCTTTTACTGCTTCTATCTCTGTTGATATTCTCATATTATCTATGAATTGTTTTCTGATATTGTTGTCTGTGTTCTCTCAAGTCCATGAGCATCTTTAGCAGTTGTTTTAAATTTCTGTCAAATAACTCAGAGGCCTACATTTTTACAGGTCCAGTTTCCAGACATGTGTTTTGTCCTTTTGATTAGGCCATGTTTCCTCATTTCTCTGTATGCTTTGCGATCTTTTGTTGAGATTTGGGCATCTGAAAAAATAGCCAACTCCTCCAGTCACTAAGAACTGGCCCTGTGCAGGGGAAGACCTTCACTAATCTCTCTAGCTTAGAGGTTCTGGGGTCACTCAAATCTCTTCTGGGAATGCACATTCCCAATGCTTGTGTGTGTTAACTGCATATATGATTGCTTTTAAATATTTTAGTTTCAAAAAAAAAATTTTTTTAGTTTCCTGGAGAGGCTCTCCCTTGCTTCTTCTTAGAAGCCACAGCCACTTCCTACCCCCACAGGAAGGCACAGGCATCTCCCTCGCCTCCCCATACCATACCTGCTGCATAGTAACCAAAGAGGTTTTTATAAATCCAATCAAGATCCAATTGGTCCTCTGATATCTTCACTGTCAGAGGCAGCTCTGAAGCCTGCTAAGTAGTCCTCCCTGCTTAACTGTTTGTTGCTACAACCTCTACAACGCAGAATGACCTTCAGATTTCAAATACCCATGACCTCATTCCATTTCTGTGCTGCTCTTGCTTTGCCCTATACAGTCAGAAATTTCCTCTTTGACTTAACCCTCATCCAAAGCCCAGCCCCACTAGTGACCCATCTGAGTCCTAGTGGTTCTCAAAGATTTCTCCCTAACCTTATCCTCCAGACTGAATGAAATTTCCCAGATCCCATCAAAGTCACCACAAAATTCATGAAGTCCTTTGAATGGAATAAACACTAGCTCCAAGGACAGAGTATTAATGTGCCAACTCCTGTACCTCTGTATCCACTCTTCTACTGGTATCCTTCATCAGCTATGAGTCTACCCTGCCCTTGACATGTCTTCCCTCCATGCCACTTACTTCTCTTACCTTGAGTAAGTGAAACTCAATGTCCTCAACCAGATATCCAAGCAAGAGGTCCAGTTCTCAGCCATCACCTTTCCTTTCCTAGTCTGAAAACAGTTTTATCATCATTACCTACAGAATGCCCCTCCCAAATACAACTGACCTAATAGCCACAATATGTTGGATGTCTCCATCCTGAAGCCCTCCCCAGAATTCCAGATAGGAGTGTCCAGCTGCCTACTTGATGCCTTCATTCAGTGGTCTCTGAAACATCTCAAATCTTAATATAGCCAAAAGAAAGTTCCTGATATCCCTAGTGAAAATTACTCTATGATCAATTTCCCCATATCAGTTGAAATTTTCATTCTTCGTGTTGCTTTAATCAAAACCCTAAGGGCTGAATCCTGTGCTTCACTTTCTCACTGTTCTAGAAAAACGGTTTATGTCGCCCCCCCCCATTCGTATTTTGACACTCTACCCCCCCCCCCCCCCACACACACACACACATACAACTTGATGATATTAGGAGCTGGGACCTTTAGGCAGAAATTAGGAAGGAGGCCTTCACTAGACAGAATCTGACCATGAAGGCATCCTGATCCTAGACTTCTAGCCTCCAGAACTGTGAGAAATAAATATCTGTGGTGTATAAATCACCTAGTTTGTGGTATTTTGTTACAGCAATACAAGCAGACCAAGTGTGACTTCCCTTGCACATTAGGAAATCTAGTTGACTCTTAAAAATAGATCCAGAATCCAGCCACTTCTCCTAAGCCACCACTCTGTCCCATGAACCTTCAACTGGGCCACTACAGTGGACTCCACCCTAGTTTTCCTTCCTCTTCCCTCATACTTAGGATCTGTTCTCTACAATGCAGCCAGATGAAGCCTGTTAAGACCTGGTTAAAATCACCTCCCTCCTCTAATCCAAAATTCTCATCACCTCCAGAACAGATAACCAACTTCACCAGCAGCCATTCCAGTTCTGAATCCCATCTTACTGCTCTTTTTTTCCCCACCTGAAGGAAAGAGAATCTATGGTTTCCTTAATGCTCAAAGATTACCTCTACCTCCAAGCATTTTTACATCTTGGTATCGACAACCTTTCTACACCTGCTTACATCAGGTGCAAAGAATGAAAATACCTCCGTATAATCCCTGATATGGACCCAGGGCGGAGCCTTGGGTTTCTCCAGGGTCCCTACACCCAAGGTCTGGAATAATGGCACTTAAGAGTCCCCAAACACTACAATACAGAAAATATATGAGTGGGAGTAGGAGTCAGTGAGGGACTGGGATACTCTCCCAGTGGATACATGAATACACACGTACCTGTGTAGGTTCCATAAGTGCGTCTGTAACCATGTTTTAACGGGCAGTCTATAGATAAATACAATGTCCGGTTTCAATGGGCTCGCGCTCCTGTGTACTCATACCTGGTAGGTAGGCCAGGTAAATCTATGCCTGCTGTTTATCTTACTAGTTCTGTGTCCTCGAGGAAATATTCAACCTCTTAATGCCCTCAATGTCGCCAGCACCATTCTTCAGTCCATTTTTCCAATCCACAACCTTTAGAAAGCTTTTAACACCCTAACGGAATTCGTAGTGCTCTTTTGTTTAAAATTCTCTAGAGCTTCCAGAGTCCTGAGAATGCCAGCAGAACCCTCGGCTTGTTATTCCAGGTGTGACTCCGCCTCGAACACGGTTCCTCAAAGGCACCAGGGTCCACAGCTTTCCCGAATACTCCTGGCTCAGTGGCACCTCCAGGCCTTTGTACAAGGGGGTTCCTCTGCCTCTAACACCCCCCACACCTAATCACACCACATCAGTAAAATTAAACAGAGGAGCTGAGGTGTCAGCTTTATTCAGAGCTATTGTCAGAAACGGGACCCCACCTACTAGTGCCTCATCGTCCCAGACAGTAAGACCTGGGTTCGAGGACGCCAGCAGGCGCTACTCCCCCCGGAGCTTCAGGGTCTGGGAGGCGATGAGGGGCCGCAGAACGCAGCATTTACCTGAGCCGAGTCCCTCAGCGTGGCTGCCGCCATCCGGCCCTGTGGGCGGAGCGGGGCCGGGAGCGGGCAGGGGTTTCTCAGACCGGCCCTGGTGCAGGGCACCCCGGGCGGCGTCGCCGAGCCTCAGACCTGCCTCTGTGTGGTCAACGACTCCTCTGAGTCCTTCTCCCGCAAGCCACCTCAGTGCAGACCCAGCGCTCCGGAACTTCTGCCCAGATGAACACAGGGGAGAAGCCAAAATGACCGCCCGGAGGAGGACGCCGGAAGTCCCGCCTTGCGCTGGGTGTCACACACGGAAGGCCTCTGTTCTAGACCTTCACTGGCTCAGCGAGGTGGCCATTAGACGCGGAGCACACAGGGTAAGGTAGTTCCTGCGGATTCGGATCCCGTTGATAAGGGCTCTCCACAACGGACCTGCAGTCGGCCAGCGAGCTGCACTAGGAGACGGCGAGTCCGAGAGATTAGAAAGGTCTTTGCCCCCCCCCCTTTTTTTTTTTTTGTCTTTGCCCCTTCTTAAAGAAGTATTGCTCAAGTTTTGGGGGAGTGTTGTGTGTTGCCTGTAGCTGTTCACCCAAGCGTTTGGGGACATGTTCTTTTGGACTCCGTGAAGTTCAGCTTGCTCCCAGAGGCAAAAACATTATTTCAGATACTCCCAAAGGCTACAGATCCAAATAACATTTATCATCCGTAGTCATGAGGGCTCAAAATGTGTCCACGGGTAGCAGAAGCTAACATGTCACGTTGCAGTTTAAATCCATACACCATGAAGTGTTAGAGCCAGTTTTATCAGTTGTTCTATGTTTGATCAGGGACGAGAGAAAAAATAGATCAGGTCATGACAGGAAATACTGAGGGGGATGTTGGGGTACTCTGAAGCAGGAATACAAAGGTGATCTCTGTAATTACCACAGAAAACATTTCCCTTGACTGTAAATTGTGTCCAACTTAGCAACACATTTATCTCTCTGACATTAATCTCAAAAACAGAACTGTGAAAGATGTGCTATTTTGATACCAGACAGTGGCTTCAGTGTTCACAGGTGTTAGCATGTATGAAAAGGGCTCTCTGATTTCCAAAATGTAGGAAGTAACTTAAATCTATGATCTCATCACGTTACTGGAAAGTGGTTATCATTTCCCCTTTGATTACAGGGAGTATTCTACATGAGGAACTGGTATTATCTGAGAAACACAGTTGTAAAATGCAAATTATACAAAGCTATTAATAATAGCCACATAAGGGGATCCCTGGATGGTTTGGCGCCTTCGGCCCAGGGCGTGGCCCTGGAGACCCGGGATGGAGTCCCACGTAGAGCTCCCTGCATGGGGCCTGCTTCTTCCTCTGCCTGTGTCTCTGCCTCTCTCTCTCTCTCTTTCTCTCCTGAATAAATAAATGAAATATTAAAAAATAATAACAATGGCCACATAATGATTCAGAGATTGTGTCAGAAATGTCTTAGTGGAAATACCAGTGAATGGTAAAAATGTGAAGATCGTAGAGAAATTTTATAAGTGATGTCTGAGAAAAGATGCAATTAACCTGAGCACGTGACTAAATCATGCTGCAGACTCTCTCTCCAAATTTGATTCTTATTCATTCTTGAAATTAAGCAATACCAGCATTCAGGGAGAGTGAACAGGGATATTAGGAATAGGTAGAATTGGGCAGCCTGAGTGGCTCAGCAGTTTAGCACCGTCTTCAGCCCAGGACATGATCCTGGAGACCCAGGATGGAGTCCCATGTTGGGCTCCCTGCACAGAGCCTGCTTCTCCTTCTGCCTGTGTCTCTACCTCCATGTGTCTCATGAATAAACAGAATCTTTAAAAAAAAAAAAAAAAAGAAAAGAAAAAAGGGAATAGGTAGAATCATAAAAATACAAAGGGAAGCTAACATATCTTGTTTATCCACTTTTCTAACAAATAATCAGAGTATTCGGCTTCAAGAACTTATTGTAGATGCATAAGAGACATTCAAACAAAGAGACAAAAGACTTCTACCCTCCTGGGTGTTATGTTATATACAAGGAGGTCACAGAAATCATGGAAAAAAAAAAAAAAAAAAAGCCTAAGTCATATAGCATCTTGGAATGTGGTAGGCACAAGGGAAGAACATAGGTGAATGCACTTAATAATATGGTATTTATATTACAAAGCACAGTAAGGTGGACCTCTGATAATAGGGTCATTGAACAAAAACTTGAAGGATATGAGGAATAACTATATGGGTATTTTTAGAATAAGTTCTAGGCAAAATATGCAGGGAACTGGATAGGTTTGGTAGGTGGAACCCTCACAGGGCTCCTAAGCATTTGAGGACTCCAGCCAAGTTGGCCATTAGCCTGACTTGCTCACTGCAGAGACATATGTATGTGAGAAACCTTGGCTCTGCCTCTGGGAATCTGCAATATTTCACTGTGGTGGACTCCAAGACCTGGAACTAGGTAGCCTAATTTTTCACAGGATCCTGGTTTTCAAGTTTGATTCCTAGACCTTTACCATTCATGTCACCTGGTGACTTGTTTGAACTATTCATTCTCATTTCAGAAACTAACCTAGTGAAACAGAGATTCTGTGGATCAAGACCTAGCTTCCATGTTTTAACAATTTTCCAGGTGATTCTGATATAACATTCCACTGTACTGTTGTGGTTTCTGTGGACCAGGTCACAGTGTTCCTGAAAATAACAGGAAAATCCTCTAAAATCTGCAGGATTTTTGAACTGATATAAAAAAAAAGAACGGATCAGTACAGGTTATTTTCCCTAATAAAGAACATTATATACAATTACAAAATAGAATGTAAAGGCGCACCTGGGTGGCTCAGTTGGTTAAGTATCCAACTCTTGGTTTCAGCTCATGTCATGATTGTAAGATCAAGCCACCTGTCAGGTTCTGTGCTCAGAACGGAATCTCAAGATGCTTTCTCGCTCTCCCTCTGTCCCTCACCCCGCTCTCTCTAAAATAATTAAAGTCTATTAAAAAATACAATGTGAAAAGTCTAATAGTTGTACCTCCTGGAGAAAAATATTTAGAGTACAGCATTATCTTTTCAGAATTGTGTCTGCACATGTATCACTTTGTGTCTGAGTTCAAATCCTTTATAGTTTTTCTCAGTAAAAATTAAGTCAGACTTTATACACCAATCCATATTTTGATTTTTCTCAATACATCTAAAGCTACTTTCTCATTTTACACTCAATATCTGATATTTCCTTCTCTTGAAACTTTGTAGACCTAAAGCTGCCTTCTTTTAAAGACTGTTTTGCATTTTGTGCACTGGCATGTACTATAACTGGCCAGCTGCTGTGAGGGAGCAGGGCTTATGGCTATTCATCACCTTTCAATCCCCTTTCTCCAAGGCCCCCTTCTCCAAGGCCAAAGAAACTCCTCAGAGGCAACTAGAGTGCTCCAAGTGCTGATCAAGCTCCTCTGTAAGTTCCCTGTGGGCAGAAACACCAGACCAAGTAATGATAGCATGAAGGTCCAGAGGCTGGCAGCTGTGTCCTAGTTCTCAGAATTAGCAGACATTCCTGATGCAGAGTCCATGAGGCTGCATCCTGACACAAGGGCAGGTCCCCAAGATTGCATGTGCAAGAGAGGAGCTAGCACTGCTCAACTGCACAAGGGGTATCAACTTCTTGAGTAGGAGTGGGACCTCAGCTTCTGAGCCTGAAATAAGGACACTGTCTCTGTAGGAGGAAGCTGGGATGCAGCAGCTAGCTGGTGGCAACTGCCTACACCTGACCTCTGATGCTAGAGTGAGGGTCTTCACCTCTGGGGCTGAGGTTTGAGAGAGGCCAGCCTGAGGTTTCAGAACCCTCCTGGGTAGGACTCCCCGGAAAAGACAGACACAGGATTCTAGCTCCCTCTGGAGCACTGGGTTCTGATCTGTTACCCTCATCTCTGTTGTCTGGGCTCCACTTCCCTATAATAGGGTTAGAAAGTGCCCTTGCCCTGGCAGAAGACATCTCATCTGCTGTGCTGTCATTCCGTCAAAGAACACAGCCCCATGGGATCCCTGGGTGGCGCAGCGGTTTGGCGCCTGCCTTTGGCCCAGGGCGCGATCCTGGAGACCCGGGATCGAATCCCACGTCGGGCTCCCGGTGCATGGAGCCTGCTTCTCCCTCTGCCTGTGTCTCTGCCTCTCTCTCTCTCTCTCTGTGTGTGTGACTATCATAAATAAATAAAAATTAAAAAAAAAAAGAACACAGCCCCATGCTGTGTGCTGTCCCACATGTGAAGCAGGAACTCCATGTATTTTGCCCTTTTTATAGTTACTTATGGCAAGTGTGTTACTGTACACGTAGACAAAGGCACTTAACAAATGCAAATGCCCACCCCAATGAATTTCTAATGCACTATTTAGTAAATGGTGCTGTCTAGTCCTCTTACTTGAGGACTAGTTCACATTTTCTTGAGAACATGTACGTAATAGGTTGTATCTGCCTGACTGTATAAAAAGGTGAGATTTCTTACTGACTTCACAATATCTTTATTAGATTGCCTGTGATGCACATCACATCTCTTTTAATGCTTACTAATAATAAAACTGTTCTTTCTCTTCTACTGTGTGCAAAGATTTTCTGGGTAAGCAGGTATTTTGTTTCCCCAGTAGATCCTCCTACCTCAGAACTCCAAAATGCTGAATGTACAACCCCAAAAGTGAACTCTCAACTATTAACTTTGGATGATAATGATATGTCAATTTAGGTGCATCCATTGTAACAAATGAACCACTTATATAGGATGTTCATAGCTGGGGAGACTGTTCATATAGGCACAGGCAGGCATATAGGAACTCCCTGTACTTTCTGATCTTTCATAGTTATGAACCTAAAACTGCTCTAAAAGAATTTTATTTCAGGGGCACCTGTGTGGCTTAGTGGTTGAGCATCAGCCTTTGGCTCACGTTGTGATCCCAGCATCCTGGGATTGAGTCCCGCATCAGGCTCCCGGCAGGGAACCTGCTTCTCCCTCTACCTATGTCTCTGCCTCTCTCTGTCTCTCTCATGAATAAATAAATAAATCTTTTCTAAAAATAAAACAGGTTTATTTCAAAAATTAAAATCCATTTCTAACATTTTAGAAAGTCATCTTTGAGTAATAATTATTTTAACATTTTTATAATAAAATATACATAATAAAAATTTACCATTTTAACCATTTTAAGTGTACAATTCAGTGGCAGTAAGTACATTTACATTGTTGTGCAACCATTAAGACTACCCATCTCGAGAATTCTTACATCATTCAATGAGGTCCTTTTGTTCTCATGGAGCTTAGGGCCTGACACACAGAAATGTTCCGGTTCTCCAAGTGTGAAACCTCTCCAAAATGACCAAAAGACATGTCCTCTTGGGTCTTTATGAAGGCTTTATTACAGTCATGATTGCCAAGTCATTGGCCATTAGCTGATGCAACCTTCCAGCCCCTCTCATTCCCTGGAGGTGGGGGACTAAGGATAGGGACTGAAAGTTCATCATGTGATTGCTCCTCCTGGCAAATTGCCTCTGAACCTTGGGTGGGTTTGGAAAGGAAAAATCACCTTCATTAATAACAAAACACTCATTTTACCTTTATGGCTCTGAAGTGTTTTCAGGATCTGCGGACGAAGACAAATATATCTGAGAAATTATATACTATATAATAATACAATATTTCTTATAAATCATTGTATCATACCAGCAACAAATGGAATTTGAAATAAAAAAAGTTACTGTTTACATAATACCCTCAAAATGGAATACTTAAGTATCAATCTAACAAAACATGTAGAAGATATACATGGGGGAAAATTACAAAATTCTGATGAAAGATATCAAAGAAGAACTAAAAAAAAAAAATGGAGAGGTATACCATGTTCATGAACAGGAAGACTCAACATTGTCTAGATGCATTTTCCTCAAATTTATCTATATTCAACAGAATCTTAATAAAAAATCCCAGCAAATTATTGTGCAGATATTGACAAACAGATTCTAAAGCTTGTATGGAGAAGAAAAAGAGCAAAAATAGCTAACTAACCCAATATTGAAGAACAACAGAGCTGAAGAGTGACACTACCTAACTTTAAGATTACTATAGAGCTACAGTGAAGACAGTGTGTAACTGGCTAAAGGATAAAAAGATTAATGGAACAGAATAGTCATCTTAGAAATAGACCCACAGGGCAGCCCAGGTGGCTCAGCGGTTTAGCACAGCTTTCAGCCCAGGGCATGATCCTGGAGACCCGGGATCGAGTTCCACGTCAGGCTCCCTGCATGGAGCCTGCTTCTCCCTCTGCCTGTGTCTCTGCCTCTCTCTCTCTGTCTCTCATGAAAAAATAAAATCTTAAAAAAAAAAAAGAAAAAGAAATAGACCCACATAGTCAACTGATCTTTGACAAAGTAACAAAAGCAATGCAATGGAGCACAAATAATATGTTCAACAACAACAACAAAAAAATATGTTCAACAAATATGCTGGAACAACTGGACATCTACATGTGAAAAAAAAAAAAGAAAGGATCTAGACATAGCCTTTATTCCCTTCACTTTAAAAATGAACTCAAAGTGGATCACAGACCTATGTATAGCAAGAACAACTATAAAATTCCTAGATGAGGGACACCTTGGTGGCTCAGTGGCTGAGCATCTACCTTTGGCTGAGGGCGTGATCCTGGAGTCCCGGGATCAAGTCCCACATCGGGCTCCCTGCATGAAGCCTGCTTCTTCCTCTGCCTGCGTCTCTGCCTCTCTCTCTGTCTCTCTCATGAATAAAGGAATAAAATCTTTAAAAAAAAATTCCTAGATGATAACATAGAAGAAAACTTAGATAACCTTGATAACTTTTTCAATACAAAACCAAAGGCATAATTCACTACAGAAATAATTGATAAAGACTTCATTAAATTCAAAACTTCTGCTCAGCAAATGACAATGTAAAGAGAACAAGAAGACAAGTCACAAACCATAAGAAAACATTTGTAAAAGACACATCTGATAAAAGACTGCTATCAAAAATATACAAAGAACTCTTAAAACCCAAGAGTAACAAAACACTCAAAAAATGGGCAAAAAAATACCAAACAAACAAAAAAGGGCAAAAGACCTTAACAGAAACTTCACTAAATAAGATACACATACCACCACTGAGCATATGAAATGATGTTCTACATCATAGGTCATTAAGAAACTGCAAATTAGGGGTCCCTGGTGGCTCAGTCGGTTAAGCATCTATCTGCCTTTGGCTCAGGTCATGATCTCAGGATCTTGGGATCGAGCTCTGCATTGGGCTTCCAGCTCAACAGTCCCTGTCTGCTTGTCCCTCTCCCTCTGTCCTTCACCCTCACTTGTGCTTTTTCTCTCCTGCTCTACTCTCTCTCAAATAAATAAAAATTTTTTTCAAATAAATAAAAATCTTTTAAAATGAATATTAAAAATGAATATTGAAACGAGATGCTACTACACACCTAACAGAATTGCCAATATCAAAAACACTGACAATATCAAATGCTGGGGAGAAGGTGGCACGACAGGAATTATCATTCATTTCTGGTAGCAATGCACACTTGCATAACTACTTTGGAATATAGTCTGACAGTGTCTAACAAAACTAAACATACTCTTAATACATTGATTCAGTAATCAATCACATTCCTTGGTATTTACCCAAATGGGCTAAAAACACATCCACACAAAAACCTGCAAACAGATGGTATAGCAGCTTTATTCATAGTTGCCAAACTGGGAAGCAACCAAGATTCACTTTAATAGATAAATGGATACATAAACCCTAGTATATTTAACAATGGAATATTATTCAGCACTAAGAAGAAATGAACTCTCAAGCCTTGAAAAGACACAAAGGAATCAAAAATGCATATTACTAAGTGAAAGAGGATAATCTGAAAAGGCTACACACTGTGTGATTCCAGTTATATAACATTTAGAAAAAGGCAAAACGTTGGAGACAGTAAAAAGATCAGTGGTTGCCAGGGATTAAGGTTAGGAATGGATGAATATGCAGAGCATGAAGAACTTTTAGGGCAGCAAAATTATTCTGTATGATAATGATATCATTATATGTTTGCCAAATCCATAGAATGTACAACACCAAAAGCAAACTCTAATTTAAACTATGAACTTCGGTGATAATGATGTATCAACTTAGGTTCATTGATTGTAACAAATGAACCACTCTAATATAGGGTGCTCATAGTTGGGAAGGCTGTGCATCTGGGGACAAGCAGACAGTATACAGAAACTCCCTGTACTTTCTGCTCTATTTTGCTATGAACCTAAAACTGCTCTCAAATAAGTTTATTTTAAAAAATTAAAAATAGGCACGCCTGGGTGGCTCAGCAGTTGAACATCTGCTTTCAGCTCAAGGCGTGATCCCAGGATCCAGGATCAAGTCCCGCATTGGGCTTCTTGTGAGAAGCCTGCTTCTCCCTCTGCCTGTCTCTCTCTCTCTCTCTCTCTCTGTCTCTCATGAATAAATAAATAAAATCTTTTTAAAAATATAGATAGATAGATAGATAGATAGATAGATAGATAGATAGATAGATAGAGATGCCTGGATGGCTCAGTGGTTGAGCGTCTGCCATCAGCTCATGGTGTGGTCCAGAGGTTCCTGGGTTGAGTCCCACATCGGGCTCTATACATGGAGCCTGTTTCTCCCTCTGCCTGTGTCTCTGCCTCTTTGTGTATCCCTCATGAATAAATAAATAAAATCTTAAAAATAAATACAAATAAGTGAAAATAGGCACCTGGCTGGCTCAGTTGATAGAGCATGCAATTCTTGATTGCAAGACCATGAGCTTGAGCTCCGTATTGGGTGTGGAGCCTAATTAAAATTAAAAAAATAAAATTAAAAATAGATTATCACACTTTAAAGCTTTTACATAATTAAAGAGGAAAACATACATTTAAAGGCATGGAATGTAGAGGAGTTTGAGTAGCTCTTCTTTTCCCTTTGATCTCTGGGTGAAAGATGAGTCAAAAATAGGCTTATAGTAAAAATTTCCTAGAGCTAGTTACTTAAGAAAAAAATTTAGGCATTACCTACCATACTGTTAGATTGTAGAGTATGAGGACAAAAGTCTTTTTTTTTTTTTTTTTAAGATTTTATTTATTCATGAGAGACACACACCGAGAGAGAGAGGCTGAGACACAGGCAAAGGGAGAAGCAGGCTCCATGCAGGGAGCCCGACGCAGGACTCGATCCTGGGTCTCCAGGATCACGCCCTGGGCTGAAGGCGGTGCTAAACTGCTGAGCCACCACGGATGCCCACAAAAGTCTTCTCTACTTACTCTTAGCTCTTCATAATTATTCAGAACCTCCAGATTCAAGAAACTGATCAATGACTATCATCCAAGTATATTTTGAATCTGAGTCTTAATATATTAGCACATGATTCTAGAAAGAAGATGGAGGAGGATCCTAGTCACATACATCAAGATTTTCAATGCATAGCCATGCCATCTGCCCTGTCCAACAACAGAACCTTGGATGTTATCCTCATGAGAGGAGGAGTATCAGGTTTAGAACCCAAAAGAGACTGGGATTCAGAGAGGAACACCCCAATAAGGAGCACGGTACACCAGGGCCATCCCTATAATTGCTGGGGTTTTTTAAGATTTTTTTTTAGTTATTCACAAGAGACAGAGAGACAGAGAGAGAGAGAGAGAGAGAGGCAGAGACACAAGCAGGGGGAGAAGCAGGCTCCATGCACGAAGCCCAATGTGGAACTCGATCCTGGGTCTCCAGGATCACACCCTGGGCTGAAGGAAGCGCTAAACTGCTGAGCCACAGGGCTGCCCAAGACTTTATTTATTTATTTATTCACAAGAGACAGAAAGAGAGAGGCAGAGACATAGGCAGAGAGAGAAGCAGGCTCCATGCAGGAAGCTGGATGCGGGACTCAATCCAGGGACTCCAGGATCACACCCTGAGCCGAAGGCAGACGCCCAACCACTGTGCCACCCAGGTGTCCCTAGCCACAGGATAATTTACTAAATGTATGCAGTGACCATGTACTAAACTTTTATGAAAGAGAGACACAGGAAAATGATGAGCCATCTGGAGTGGCTTCCTAGACTTGGAATATTCTTCATATGGATTTATTCCTGGCAAATGAAGAGGAAATATGACTGAGTTGAATTTAGGACAGGTCCTAGATGTCGGACATTTTCTCTTTTATATTATTTAGTGGAATCTTCAAGAATGGAGTCGTAGGAGTTTTGATGTAGTTATGAAACCTAATCTTTTTTTTTTTTTTTAAGATTTTATTTATTTATTCATGAAAGACAGAGAGAGAGAGAAGCAGACACACAGGCAAAGGGAGAAGCAGGCTCCATGCAGAAAGCCCAACGCGGGACTTGATCCTGGGACTCCGGGACCACGACCTGAGCCAAAGGCAGACACGCAACTGCTGAACCATCCAGGTGTCCCAAAACCTAATCTATAGCTAGATTGTTATTTTTGCCTTCTATCTGCTGTTCCACCTGCCGTTCGAAATCCTCACGTTGCCTCTTCACACTGCAGAATCATGAACATTTTTATAAAACTCTTGTAGATGGGATCCCTGGGTGGCGCAGCGGTTTGGCGCCTGCCTTTGGCCCAGGGCACGATCCTGGAGACCCGGGATCGAATCCCACATCAGGCTCCTGGTGCATGGAGCCTGCTTCTCCCTCTGCCTGTGTCTCCTCCTCTCTCTCTCTCTCTCTCTCTCTCTCTCTCTCTCTGTGACTATCATAAATAAATAAAAAAAAAAAATTAAACTCTTGTAGATGATGGCAAGATAACAGTATGGGGCACCTGGGTGGTTAGCGTCTGCCCTTGGCTCAGATCATGATTTCAGGTTCCTGAGATCCAGCTCATCAGGCTCCCTGCTCAGCAGAGAGTCTGCTTCTCCCTCTGCTTTCCCCAACCCCTGTGCTTTCTCTCTTAAATAAAAATAAAAATTAAAAGGTAACACAGTATGTGGGAGGCTCCCAATTCAGAGAAACTCCAAATCTTATGACACCATCCAGAATATGACTGTTTCTCTGAGGACACACTTAAGAAATCAGGATTATACTTCCATGGAAGAATTATATGAACTGCAAAAAAAGAAAAACCTTCCCTCCCCTCTTAAACAGAGAAAATATAAATTTAAGGAAGAGACTTAGTTATTTCAGGTAAAAGGTTGTATGTGGTTTTATCAGTTTCAAAATTCAAATGTTTTCCTAAGATGCTTTTCCTAACTTAAACCGCTTTAATCTAATCTCATCCTGTCTCTTGACATGTTTGCTCTTTCCATTCTTCCTACTTACAAATATCTCTTAAATCTTTTACTTCTGGTCTGAGTGACTGAGTGGATGAGGCAACTGATGTTTGCTAAAAGTTCATTTGTTTTACAAATGGTGTATGTGGTCATGAATTATACATTTAAAATCTTGTAGGAAACTTAAGTGTTTGAAAGAAGAAATACTGGCAGATGGTCTGACCCAGAGCACACTGGCAGCAAGGGCCTTCTCTACCTTGACCTTTACAAAGCACTCGGGCTGCATAGCAAGCTTGCGCCGTATAGGCAGGAAACTGAGGCGTAGAGGGTCCAAGGGCTCGATCAAGATCACACTGGTGGTGTATGAACTGAATGGGACCGTCCATAGCCGAGAGTGGTCAGTGAGGACTTATAGAGAAGTGGCTTATATGTTTGCGAAAAAGCATCCTGGGTTCATTGGAATCAAACTCATTTATACGGATCACAGATTTAAAAATGTGTCCTTCATCATGAAATCCGTGCAAACAGCCATGGCGCTTCGAATCATGTTCCCCAGGATGGTGGCAGGGTTTGACCTGGTGGGGCATGAAGACACTGGCTACTCCTTGTTTGACTACAAGGAGGCTTTGATGATTCCCACCTTGCATGGTGTTAAACTGCCTTACTTTTTCCATACTGGAGAGACAGATTGGCTGGGTACTTCCATAGATAGAAACCTTTTGGATGCTCTAATACTGAACTCTACCAGGATTGGCCATGGATTTGCTTTGACCAAACACCCAGCAGTCTGGGCTGACTCCCGGAAGAAGAACATTCCCATAGAAGTCTGTCCCATCTCCAATCAGGTTCTGAAACTGGTGTCTGACCTGCGAAACCACCCTGCTGCTGTCCTGATGGCCAGTGGGTATCCCATGGTGATCAGCTCTGATGACCCAGCTATCTTTGGTGCCAAAGGCTTATCCTATGATTTCTATGAGGCCTTCATGGGCATTGGGGGAATGGAGGCTGATCTGAGGACAAACAGCTGGCCATGAACTCCATCAAATTCAGCACCTTGTTGGATATTGATAAAAAGGCTGCCATGAAAACCTGGGAGGAGAGATGGGATAAGTTTGTAGCCGACCTGGCCAGGTGGCCAAAGTGAGAAGATAGCCATTTATTACCATATTCCTCTGCTTTCCTCTGCAAGCTGTTTTCACCTTCGGTCAGTCAGTCTTGAACCCACTTCAGTATGGTTTCTATCTCCATTTCTTTATCAAAACTGCCTCATGAAGGTCATCAATGGCCTCCACGTTGCTTGACTCTCAGAAACACTTAAACAGTCTACCAAACTCATCTTTTTGAAATATTATTTTCTCTCAACCTCAGGCCATCAATTTTCTTGGTTTCCTCCTTTCTCTCTGGCCATTCCTTCCAGGGTCCCTTTTCCAGAGGGTCTTCTCTATCAGATCTCTGTGTTGGAATTCTTCAGGGCTCAGTTTTGCTGCTTTTTGCTTTTCTGTTCACATCTCTGCTTCTCTCCTCTACTTTTCTCTCTACTCAATAGTCTTTTTCTAGGTAGTCTCATCCATTCCTTTGCTTTTAAATATCATTTATTTGCTGATGATCCCCAGTTTATTCACTTGGATGGTTCACAGGAATCTCAGAAACCTATGTGCAATTCTGAACTTTCAATCTCTCCTTTCAATCTTTTCCTGGTCTTTCTCATCTTGGTAAATGGCACCTCCATCCCATCCCACCGAGTTGCTCTAAGTAGAATTTCTCAGCAAAATTCTTGATACTGCTTTCTTCCCTGTTCCCTACATCAAAATGTACCTTGAATTCTGCACACCTCTCTATCTGTATTGCTGTTGGCTGAGTTCAAGCCGCTATCACTTCTTGTCTAAGTTATAATAGCCTCTTAGTTGATCTCTCCTTTCTTCTCTTTGCTTACTTCATTACATTTTTCACAGAGCAATGACTTTTTAAAAATTAATTCAGATTACTCCATTGTTTACTACTCAGTGCACTTAGAAAAACTCAAATGTTTCAACAGGGCATATAGCATCCTCCGTAACCTGGATTCCTTCCAGCAGCATCCCACCCTAGGCTCCTCTAGAGCACCAGATTCTGGCCACATTGGTCCTTTGTTCCTCAAATATCTCAAACTCTATCCTGCATCAGAGTCTTTTCTCATTCTCATTGCCTGGGAGAGTCTTTCTTTCCACTTTTGCCTAACAGACTCCTGTTCACCCTTCAGGCTTCACTTTTAATGTCCCTGTGTCAGAAAAGTTTCCTAGACCCCTAACCTGTTAATATCTCTCATGGCACCTTGCTTTTTGTCTTCAAGGAAGGAAATACCATAATAATATGGTATTATCTTACCATAATTTGTAATTACGTATTTATTTCTGTGTTTATAGTCTTCACTTCTACCAGACTGTAAGCTCCCTGTGGGCAAGTACTGATGATTGTGAACCCAGAGCCTTGCTCCATGCCCCAAACCTAGTCAGTACTCAATAAAGGATATGTTGAACAAATGGATATAACCTGTATGTTTTGAGCTGGTTGCTGAAGCAGGAGAGAACAGAGCAGAGTCTCCCCCAAAGAAAAGACCTCCCGTGATCAAATTCTGGCTCCTGACCTGGTTTTCAGGAGAAGTAAGGCAAGAAGCCAGCCCTGTCTTCACTTGACTAAAAGAAGTGTAGGAGGATCAAAGAATTCATTAGAAGTCCCCAGAGGATTCAAGTGTCTGCTCATTCATCACCCATCACCTGCACCTGAGCTCAAAGGCCGCAGCCAACCCTCTCTCCATTAGTAGTTTATCACTATTTGGCTCATGACACTGGAAAAACTCTTGGTGATTAGAGGTCCTCAACCACAGGCTGGTACCCAGATGGAACAAGATGACCTTTCAGCTCCTGTCCAATTCTGACAATCTTTGATTTATTGCCTTAACCAACCCCAGTAGATAGTATATAGGTCCCAACTCTGCCAACTTATGTTTAATAAATGGTGAAAATGGAAAAAAAAAAAAAAAGAAAGAAGAAATACTGTCTCAAATAAAACAAAACCACCTAACACCTAAGGAACCATGGAATTGTCCTGACAGAACATGCATGCGCAAGAACACACAAATATCATTTGTGATAAGGAAAGCTGTCTTCCCAACTTTTGAAAAAGATGAATGTGTTTGGTTTTATCTATATAACTAGGATTTCAACAGCTCTCATCAAGAGCACAGGGTAGGTTTTTCTCAGTCACTGCGGTCAATAGATGGACCTCAAAACACCAAACCTTACTGCTTTAGTTTTCTTTTTTTTTTTTTTTAATTATTTTTTATTGGTGTTCAATTTACTAACATACAGAATAACCCCCAGTGCCCGTCACCCATTCACTCCCACCCCCCGCCCTCCTCCCCTTCTACCATCCCTAGTTCGTTTCCCAGAGTTAGCAGTCTTTACGTTCTGTCTCCCTTTCTGATATTTCCCACACATTTCTTCTCCCTTCCCTTATATTCCCTTTCACTATTATTTATATTCCCCAAATGAATGAGAACATATAATGTTTGTCCTTCTCCGACTGACTTACTTCACTCAGCTTTAGTTTTCTTAATCACTGCACTGTGCTTGTTCACAGTAGTCTCTTGTGATTCTTTTATTTCTCTGGTATCCGCTGTAAAGCCTAGACTTTTTATACAGTTTTAATTGGATCCTTTCTCTTTTTTACATTGGGTAACTAGTTTTATCAATTTTGCTTTTCTTCACACACACACACACACACACACACACACCCCCTCTTGGCTTCATTGATCATTTCCACTGTCTTTCTAGTATCTTTTTCACTTATTTCTGTTCTAATCTGTATCATTTATTTTCTTCAACTAACTTTGGGCTTAGTTCATTGTTTTTCTAGTTCCTGGAAATGTAAAGTAAGGTTGCTTATTGGAGATCTAGCTTTTATCTTAATGTAGTTATTTCTATCTATAACCTTTCCTTATTTGTTTTTTTTTTTTTTTTAATTTATTTATTCATGAGAGACACACAGAGAGAGGCAGATACATAGGCATAGGGAGAAGCAGGCTCCATGCAGGGAGCCCAACGTGGGACTCAATCCCGGGTCTCCAGGATCATGCCCTGGGCCGAAGGCGGCACTAAACCAGTGAGCCACCTGGGCTGCCCCTGGTTCATATCTATTATGTGCTTTTTATTTTTTAAAAGATTTTATTTATTCATGAGAGACAGAGAGAGAGAGGCAGAGACACAGACAGAGGGAGAAGCAGGCTCCATGCAGGGAGTCCGATGTGGGACTCGATCCAGGATCATGCCCTGGGCCAAAGGCAGGCACTAAACCGCTGAGCCACCCAGGGATTCACCTAATATTATTATAATATTATCCTATCCTAACAAAGTTTGGTCCCAACACAAGCTGGCTACACCTTCATGCTAGCAGAACTCAAATAGTTATTTTCAAACTGCCACATACACAGTGAACAGAATCCCCAAGGTTAAAGGTGCCTTAAATAAGGCCTTCATTATCACACAAACCAGAAACACAGAAGGCAGGCTGTTCCAAGCTTTTTTATTTGAAGGCTGGAAAACTCCATCACGAGAGTCATATCAACAACCTGAAAGGAATAAAATGCTGGAGGAGTCCCTGTTGACTCTGGTTGGAGTCAACTACCCATTCACAAGAATGCGTTTGACAAACTCAGGACAAGTCCATGGGCTTGTCTGCAGAACCAGGATTGGTTTGGGCTGAAGACAGCCTTTGTTCCAGGGAAATGAAGAGCATAAAATGGGGAAGGTCTCAAATGGTGGAGGACACAACTCTGATGTATGACAAGTGGAGGAGAGGAGGCCTATGCCCCGTTTTTCTGCAAGTAACTTCCAACAAGTTCTTGTTTATGAGTGACACATGAGCACTATATAGAAAGGTAAGTCCAGGACCAAGAAAATCCAACTGCAACAGAGTAGCTCATGTTCAAGGACTATTTGAAGATATATGCACACCTCATGACAAGGACTATTTGAAGATATATGCACACCTCATGTTCAAGGACTATTTGAAGATATATGCACACCTCATGTAGAAGTCAATGTTGGGAAACACTGCAGATGGAGGAGTGAGAAAAGTAGGTAAGACATGGAGTCCAGAAAGGTATGGACTGGTCCTGCACAGAACATAAGAATAGAAGTGACATGTAGAGTTGATAAGTAGGCAAAGCATCAAGACTGAAGAAACACCAGAAATGAGGTGTGCCCCCTGGCACTGAACACTAACCAAATAGAATAGATTTCTGCTACAATTTATTTATTTTAAAGATTTTATTTATTTATTCATTAGAGACACAGAAAGAGACAGATACAGGCAGAGGGAGAAGCAGGCTCCATGCAGGAACCCGATGTGGGACTCGATCTCAGGACCCCGGGATCATGACTTGAACCAAAGGTAGATGCTCAACCACTGAGCTCTACCTGGGTGCCCCGATTTCTGCTACAATTTAAGCACAACCTTGATATTATGTCCTTCTCCAGGTACCAACCCTCCAGATCAGGATCCTCCATCTTGCTGTGGCTTGATCAGAGCCATTTGTGAACCATTTAAATAAAGGCTCTACAACCTACCCCCAAGATGACCAAATACATGGCACCTGGATGATGTAAGAGAAGAGCAGACAGTACTGGGTCAGAACAACTCAGCATGTGATAGCACACAGGAGGAAAAAAAATACAGAAAACGTAGAGGAGTTGCAAGAAAAAGACCGTGGTCCACACAACTGTAACTGTGCTGGTGTTAGCAATTCCTGGCACAAGCAGTCATGAAAAAATGTCAGCTAGAGGAAAGAAGTAGCAACTGGTATTCAGGTGCCTTGGACCTGCACAAAGTCACCAGGCCAGGGAAAGGGCAAGCAAAGTAAAATCAATTACAATGACCACTATATGCCTAACCTTGTGTTGGGGCTGCTCAGGGAGAGGGCAGTGCACACACCTCAGACTTCTCAGCCACAGCACAGGCTTAGGGAATTGGGGAAACAAGCAGTGTCCATGGTCCTGCTATGGGAAGGAGAGACCAGTGCCTGGGGAAAAAGAGAAGAGCAGAGAACATCTAAGGGTACCATGATGGGTATGAGGGCCTTACCCAGAGAGACTGTAAGTTCCTTTTTTTTCTTTTTAAAGATTTTATTTATTCATTTATGAGAGATACACAGAGAGAGGCAGAGACACAGGCAGAGGGAGAAGCAGGCTCCTTGCAGGGAGCCCAATGCAGGACTTGATCCCAGGACTCCAGGATCACACTCGGAGCCAAAGGCAGACGCTCGACCACTGAGCCACCCTGGCGTCCTGAGATTATAAGTTCAAAGCTTTCCAGCATCACATTATTGTATGAGTGTCTCTGAACCTCAAGGAGACCCTACTCCTGCCAGAACAAGTACATAGCCATGTCTTCAAGGGTCACAGTGCCCTATCATGATGGTGACACATGAAACCACCAACAGCCCTTCTCCAGAGTACCCACAATTCATCCATACACGAATACCCCATACCCATTCTCCTCCCAAGCCCTCCAACTCAGGGAATGAATCAGGCCTTGGTACAACTTGCACTGCTGTCTCCTCATGGGCTCACTGGTCAGGTCCAATCATCAGCAAAAAGAGGCAGGTGAACAAATGGATGTCTAAGCTGTTGCCCTCACTAGATGAATCCACACACTTCTGTCAAGCTATTCCTCTGATGTTATCAAAGTCCTGTAAATCTCAATACTAGGTCTCTGAAACCATCAGACACACTCTCTTTCCAAGTATTCTTTAGAATGCACAGCCCTCACATTCCTGGACACCACAGCCATATGCCCATGGCCATACCTCAATGCCCCACAGCACAGGCATCTCCCTGGTCTCCCTATAAGTCACTCTTGTGTTAGTCATCCCTCCTTTACACCACTGCGAGAAGAGCAGAATTCCCATCCTAGGGTTAAGGGGATGGCCAAACACAAAGTACCTAATACTGGACAGATAAGGTCAAAGGTAGTTTATTAATTACATATACTCACAGCCAGGGAGAGGAGGACACCACAACCTTATAGGGCCACATGAACGTTGTACACTGTGTAAGAGTAAACAACCAGGGGCTGTGAGATGCAAGTTTTACAAGATCAAGAGGTGGGGTACAATCTGGTTCCCACAGGATGATGTGAATGGCTTGTGTGAATAACCCCATGGCCTAGCAGAGAAGTGAAACCCATTTTAAAGGCATAAGCAGGGGGGATCCCTGGGTGGCTCAGTGGTTTAGCGCCTGCCTTTGGCCTGGGGTGCGATCCTGGAGTCCCGGGATCGAGTCCCACATCAGGCTCCCGGCATGGAGCCTGCTTCTCCCTCCTCCTGTCTCTGTGCCCCCCTCTCTCTCTGTCTATCATAAATAAATAAATAAATCTTTTTAAAAAAATATTTAAAAAAATAAAAATAAAAATAAAGGCATAAGCAGGAACTGCTCTGGTCCTCTTGATGAAAAGGGATGCTTGGCTAGGAAACTTTATCTAAGAGTGGGGAGAACTTGCACTCAGGCCATGTGAAGCACTTGGGAGTTTCATGAGGTGTCAAGGGAGCACATAACAATGGGTCTTAATTTTAGGCCATGAAATACAACTTAGCAGAAAACAGCCAGAGTTGCTTGGCAAATTCAAACAGGACCCAATACTACCCCAGAGTTCCCATGGCTCCTGTTGGGAGTTGGAAACACCTAATCCTTCTATGAAGGCCTCCCTCCTGGCTCTGTTCCATGCCTGACACTAAGCCACACAGAGCCAGTTGTGGATCTCAGAAACCCATGGCCCTCTTGCACCTTGTGTTGTGCTTGCTGTCCCCTCAGCAATGACAACCTTCTCTGTCCACCTAACCCTCATTCAAAGTTCAGTCCATTTATCACCCACCCCAGTCCTACTGATTCTTACAGATGACCATATTTGCCCCAACTACACCCACCAGGCTGAATGAAACACCCCAGGTCCCACCAAAGTCCTCACAAATCATAGAGAATAAGCAAGAGCTCTGGCCTGAGTGACATCTTGCCTCATTTACCCCTTATCTCTGAATCTTTCTCATCTCCATTCTTATCTTGGAAGCCCTGGCCATCTGCTAGACTAGTCAGTCTGATACAGCCTACGTTAGGGATACATACCACCCTCACCTGCATTTATGAATTCTAATACCATCACTAAGGTACCCAAATGAGAGACCCAGTGCTCAGCCCTTACCCTCTACATCCTGGCCTATAAACAGCTTCACAATCATTAACAAGACTATACCTCTTATATGTAACCACAGATTAATTGGGTCCACACAGTAAATACCACATTTTGAAGGTCTCCAATTTGAACCACTTTTTGATTTCCCAACTTGTGTTTCCAGTTGCCAATTTGATGCCTCCACTCAGTGGTCTCTGAAATACCTCAGATTCTCAATTTGGCCAAACAAAGCTCCTGATATCCCCAGTGATTATTACTCCTACTATCAACTTCCTCATCTCAGTTGGAACTGCCATCCCTACAGTAGCAAAGATCAAATCCCCTGTGGTTATCCCTGATACCTCTGTTTTCTTCCCTCATCACACATATTAGAAAATCTAGTTTCGGGGATCCCCGGGTGGCTCGGCGGTTGAGCGCCTGCCTTCGGCCCAGGGTGTGATCCTGGAGTCCTGGGATCGAGTCCCACATCAGGCTCCCTGCATGGAGCCTGCTTCTCCCTCTGCCTGTGTCTCTGCCTCTCTCTCTCTCTCCCTCAGTCTCTCTCTCTCTGTGTCTCTCATAAATAAATAAAAATCTAGGGGATCCCTGGGTGGCTCACCGGTTTAGTGCCTGCCTTCAGGCCAGGGTGTGATCCTGGAGTCCCAGGATCAAGTCCCACATTGGGCTCCCTGCATGGAACCTGCTTCTCCCTCTGCCGATGTCTCCGCCTCTCTCTCTCTGTCATGAATGAATTAAAAAAATCTTAAAAAAAAGAAAGAAAAGAAGAAAAAAAAGAAAGAAAAGAAAAAAAGAAAACAAAAGAAAAGAAAGGAAAAGAGAGAAAATTTAGTTTCGGATGCCTGGGTGGCTAAGTCAGTTAAACGTCTACCTTCAGCTTAGGTGGTGATCCCAGGGTCCTGAGACTGAGCCCCATGTTGGGCTCTCTGCTCAATGGGGAGCTTGCTTTTCCTCTCTCTGCCTGCTGCTCTGTCTACTTGTGCGTGCACGTGCATGCTCTTGTCAAATAATAAAAAAAATAAAAATCTTAAAAAAAAAAAAAGAAAATCTAGTTTCCCATTTTTAAAACATGCATCCCATGTTGCATCCAGAAACGCAACCACTCTAAATCACAGTCCTGGATGATTAACCGTCACCAGCCTATGTTAGTAGCCTCTGCCCTGATTTCCCATGATCTGTTCTCCACTTTACATTCAGGAAGACTGTTTCGACTTTCCTAATATTATCCCTTTCCTCTGACCCAAACCTCCCATTACCTCCTGAATAGACTCAATTTTTCAGGCAGTCATTCCTGTCCCAACACCTAACCTCCTATTCTTTATTCATATCATAAAAGGAGGCCTGTGAGGCACCTGGGTGGCTCAGAACATGATCCAGGGGTCCTGGGATTGAGTCCCACATCAGGCTCTCTGCAGGAAGCCTACTTCTCCCTCTGTCTGTCTCTCTCATGAATAAACAAATACAATCTTTAAAAAAGAGAGAGAGAGAGAGAGAGCAAGCTGTGGTTCCTAAACACCCCCAGCTCAGCTTTACCTCCATGTATTTGCATATCCTGGTATCTGCTCCTGGCTTAACCCTTAACACTCATTTATGTTGGTTGCCAGGAATGGGAACGCCTTAATATAACCCCTGACATGAACTTAGAACTCTGAGATCGGGGTTTCTCTAGAGTCCTCAGACCCAAGGACTGGGAAAGTGGCAGGTAAGAGTCCCAGGACACCACAATCCAGAGAACATCTGAGCGGCAGTCATGGCCAGTAAGGGACGCGGACACCCTTTATACATCCCTGTTGGTTCCATAAGTATACTTCTGTAGTCCTGGGGCTTTGCGGGAAAAGGCAAAACTTTAAAATTTTTAAATTTTAAAATTTTAAAAATGTGACCACGGGGGAAAGGGAAATTGAAAGGGAAATTCATGCCTCTGTGTACCCTCCCGCGGCCGTGGAGCCAAGTGACCTCAGGCTGGCCGTCTAACCAGTGGGCCTCAGGGCTCAGTGTTGCCTTTTACCAGCTGTGTGACCCTGAACAAAGACTCAACCTACCAGGGCCTCAATGTCCTCATCACTCCTCACCCCTTACGGAGATCCTGTCCCTCCTTTGGCCAAAACTCCCCCTGGCGTCCAGAGTCCTTACATAAAGGTGCCGCAAGTCTCGGACCGCCAGCTCCTGAGTGACCCCGCCTCACGCTCCCTGTTCCCAGACCTGACTCCTCCCGCCTCAGCCCCCCGACCCCCGAAGCCGCAGCCTCTGCCCCAGCCCGCCTCTCCCCTGCAGCCCGCTCCCGCACGCCAGCGCTCACACGCGGGGCCCCCACCCACCGGCGCCTCCCTGTCCGGAACACCCGGGCCTGGGCCGCAGGGACCCGAGCAGGCGCCCCGTGCTCCGGCCTTGAGGGTCTGGGTCGGGGGAGGGCGGGGAGGGCCCGGGGACGAGCGTTTACCTGCGCTGGGGCCCTGGGCTCGGCCGCCGCCATCGGACTCTGTGGACGGAGCGGACACCGGGCTGGGGGTCCCTGTCCCCGACCCCGTGAGGCGCAGCCCGGGCGGCGTCGCAGAGCCGTGCGCCAAGTCTCTGCCCTGAGGACGACTCTTTTCACATCTACTCGGCTCCGTCACCTACTCCTCAGCCCTGCGGAAAGGATCTCCGAAAACTGCAAACTACGCCAACCAGCCGCAGAAAGCCGGAAGTTCCGCCCCGATGCCAAGCGCAAGCACAGATACGCGTCGTCCTGATCAGTTATCGCCTCCTCTCAACGCAGAATCTTCTGGGTAATGTAGTCCCGGAGCTCTGGAGGTGGCTGGGAAGGGTGTTCTCCATCCTGACCAACCAGAGCATTGACTGCGCGGCACTAGGAGGGAAGCTGGAAAGTAGTACTTCTCCTACCTCAAGGAAGGTAGAGGCTTTGCCTGTGTCAAAGGCGGAGAAAAGACATTGTTTCAGACTCCATAAAGTCAGCATGCCTCAAGAGGATAAAAATCGGGGATCCCTGGGTGGCTCAGCGGTTTAGAGCCTGCCTTCGGCCCAGGGCGTGATCCTGGAGTCCTGAGATCGAGTCCCACGTCGGGCTCCCTGCATGGAGCCTGCTTCTCCCTCTGGTGTGTCTCTGCCTCTTTCTCTCTCTCTCTCTCTCTCTCTCTCTCTCGGTCTCGTGAATAAATAAATAAAATCTTTTAAAAAAAGAGGATAAAAATCTTATTTGAGATGCTCCCAGATCTATTTAACATAAATGGCCTAATCATCCCATAATCAGTCAGTCATAAAATGAGTCGTAGATGGGACGTCTGGGTGACTCAGCGGTTGAGAGGCTGCCTTTGGCTCAGGGCGTGATCCTGGAGTCCCGGGATGGAGTCCCTCATCGCGCTCCCTGCATGGAGTCGGCTTCTCCCTCTGCCTGTGTCTGTGTCTCTCATGAATAAATAAATAAAATCTTTTAAAAATAAATACAATGAGGGCAGCCCTGGTGGCGCAGAGGTTTGGCGCCGACTGCAGCCTGGGGTGTGATCCTGGAGACCCGGAATCGAGTCCCACATCGAGCTTCCTGCATGGAGCCTGCTTCTCCCTCTGCCTGTGTCTTTGCCTCTCTCTCTGTGTCTATGAATGGATAAATAAAATCTTTTTTAAAAAATAGAAAAAAAATAAATACAATGAGTCCTTGAATAGCTGGAAACATTATGTTATTGCTCTTCAAATGCTGTGGCTTGAAGTGCTATTCAGCATTTCATTATGTTTGGTCAGGAAGAATAGAAAAGACTCCAAAGAGGGCCATGACTGGGAAGGAAGAAGAGGGATGTTAGACCGCCTGAAGCCGGTGGACAAGCTCTGTGTCTGAATCCCATAGAAAATTTCTCCTTTGCCTATATCATCAAGGATTGTGACCCACATACTGAAAAACACTTTTTATCCACTTTTTTACTCCATATACTAAGATACACTCGATTCTTTTAGCAATCTGAGAAACATCTCAATCTGAGAGCAACTTAACCAATGCTATCTTTTTTTTGTAATAAATTTATTTCTTTAAGATTTTATTCATTCATGAGAGACACAGAGAGAGAGAGAGAGAGAGGCAGAGAGAGAAGCAGGCTCCATGCAGGAAGCCCAAAGCAGGATTTGATCTCGGGACTCCAGGATCATGCCCTGGGCCAAAGGCAGGTGCTAAACCCCTGAGCTACCCAGGGATCCCCTATTTTTTAAAGATTTTATTTATTTTTCATGAGAGAGGAGAGAGAGAGAGAGAGGCAGAGGAGAAGCAGGCTCCATGCAGGGAGCCCAATGTGGGACTTGATCCCAGGACTCCAGGACCACACCATGAGCTGAAGGCAGACGCTCAACCACTGAGCCACCCAGGTATCCCTAGATTTTATTTTATTTTTTTTAATTTTTATTTATTTATGATAGTCACAGAGAGAGAGAGAGAGAGAAGCAGAGACACAGGCAGAGGGAGAAGCAGGCTCCATGCACCGGGAGCCCGACGTGGGATTCGATCCCGGGTCTCCAGGATCGTGCCCTGGGCCAAAGGCAGGCACTAAACCGCTGCGCCACCCAGGGATCCCCCCTAGATTTTATTTTTTTATACCAGTTTTAGGATCACAACAAAATTAAGCAAAAGGTACAGAGATTTTCCCTATATCTCTGCCCCCTCCCCCAACCGAAGCTCCCCCATTACCAGTATACCTCCACCAGAGTGTTGTATTTGTTGCAATTTATGAAACTTCACTGACATATCATTATAACCCAAAGCCCACAGTTGTATACGGATTCACTCATGGTATACAGTATATGGATTTAGACAAATGTATACTGACAAGTATCCACCATTATAATATCATATAGAGATGTTTCCCTGATCCAAAAATTCTTTGTGCTCCACCTATTCACCCCTCCCTGTAGTGCTAGGACTTGACAATAAACTTTTGATTGCCAAGACATCAATTTCAAAGACATCCATCTGGAAAAAGCATATTGCCAGCTTTTTTTTTTTTTTTAGATTTTATCTATTTATTCATGAGAGACAGAGAGAGAGAGAGAGAGAGAGAGAGAGAGAAAGAAGCAGGTTCCGTGCAGGAAGCCTGTGGAGGACTTGATTCCGGGATTCCAGGATTCCGGGATTCCAGGATTATGCCCTGAGCCAAAGGCAGACGCTCAACCGCTGAGCCACTGAGGCATCCCATATTGCTGGCTTTTTAACATAGCTACTAGTCAAATGACTGGTGTAAAGTCCCAGGCAGCCTAAATAACCGATCACTTAAGTGACCCTGTTTTTCCCTTTGTGACACAATTCCCACTCTTATGTTTTAAATTCTCCAACAAAGAGGGGACCTGTGAAACCCTTGGCAGCCCATACATGGCCATAATCAAGGCAGAGCTCCAGGTTCACACCCATCCCTATCTCTACTGGTGACCCCCTTGTGTGGCCCTTGTGTGTGCCTTGTATCCTTCACTACCTGTGAGTAATAAATCTTGGTTTTTCAAAGTTCTTGGTGGTTTTCCCTGAGGTGTGTCCTGCAATCATAATAAAAAATCATGAGGGGTAGTCCAGCCACGACATTAGCTCCAGAGATATATCTATGAGGGCTTGCCACAAGTAGTACTGAACCTCAGGCATTCCTAGCTGATTGCCTCATTATTGATAGGCTGAGACCAACACAAAACCCTCTCTTACTCTAATGTTGCTATTTTGTAAAGGTCAAGGTAGAAAGGGAGCATCTGAATTCTGAGATGAGGCACCTGAATCCCATGATCTCCTCTTTTTGCTCCAAAGTGATTATTATCTTCCAGTGGTTGCAGGGATCGTTCTGAATGGGGAATTGAGATTATCTCAAAAGTGTTTTTAAATGCAAATTTCAGAACATTAGTTATAAGGTTTATGCAGTTATTCAAGACAGTGTCAGACACAGCTCTGAGGAAACATCAGGAAAGTCTGAAGAAAGTTAGGATCATGGAGAATTTTTATCAGGGCTTTTATTCCTGAAAACATTGAGAAATACCAGCTTGCAGGGAGACTTGAAGGGGATATTTACTGTAGCCAGATTGGTAAAAATGAATAAGAAGCTGAGGTGTCCTATTTATTCACAGCTTCAACAAGTGTTCATTGAGCAAGTACTCAGTTTCAGGTAGTACTATACGTGAATGGGAGACCTTGGGACACAGAGACAAAAACCATTGTCTACGTGCAGCTTACAGTCTTTTTTTTTTTTTTTTTTAATTTATTCATGAGAGACAGAGAGAGAGGCAGAGATGCAGGCAGAGGGAGAAGCAGGCTCCATGCAGGGAGCCCGACACGGGACCCAATGCCAGGTCCCCAGGATCACGCCCCGGGCAGAAGGTGGCACCAAACTGCCAAGCCACCCGGGCTGCAGCTTACATTCTTCAAATAAAATAGGCAGGTAATATGAAAGAAAATCATGAAGTAACATAGTAGGTTAGCATGTGGTAAAACAATGAAAACAAGAGATCAATAGAATGTAATATTACATAGCACAGTAAGGGGGGGGGGAGATTCTTCTTCATAAGTCCATTGAGAAAACATTTTAAAGAGATAAGGAATGAACCATATGGGTGTTTTTGAAATAAGTTTGGAGCAGAAGAAGCAGGTGACTGGCTTTGCTGGGTAGAGCCCTCACAAGGTTCAACAGCAGTGGAGGGTGCAGGACTTGAGCCCAGTTCATTCATCTGCTTTCCTCACTGTAGAGATACTCAGAGGATGCAGGTAAGAACACTTGGGTGTACCTCTTGAAGCCTACAATTCCCCACCTTGGTGGACTCTGGGCCAGAACCAGGCTGGATTTCATACAACCCTGGTTTTCCCAGTTTGATCTTTGGACTTTTGCCTTCACAGTCACTTGGGAACCTACTGGAAATGCATCTTCTCATTTTTTTTTTTTCTTTTTTCTTTCTTTTTTTTTTTTTTTTTTCTTTTTTTGCATCTTCTCATTTCTGAATGCAGACCAACTAAATCAGTAACTCTGGAAGTCAGGCCCTGGAATCTGTCTTACTCTTCACTCTTCAAGTGATTTTTTATTTTTTTTTAAGATTTTATTTATTTATTCATGAGAGTCACAGAGAGAGAGAGAGAGAGAGAGAGAGGCAGAGACACAGGAGGAGGGAGAAGCAGGCTCCATGCCGGGAGCCTGACGTGGGACTCGATCTCCAGGATCGCGCCCCGGGCCAAAGGCAGGCGCCAAACTGCTGAGCCACCCAGGGATCCCCAAGAGATTTTATTTTAAACAAGATTTTATTTATTCATGAGAGACAGAAAAAGAAAGGCAGAGACATAGGCAGAGGGAGAAGCAGGCTTCCCGTGGGGAGCCTAATTCAGGACTTGATGCCAGGACCCCAGGATCACAACCTGAGCCAAAGGCAGACACTCAACCACTGAACCACCCAGACGCCCCTCAAGTAAGAGATATTAAATGGATAAAAATGCTGTTCATTGAGAGACATGCAGTCACTGGATATACAGAGGAGGGATCCCTGGGTGGCGCAGCGGTTTGGCGCCTGCCTTTGGCCCAGGGCGCGATCCTGGTAGACCCCGGATCGAATCCCACGTCAGGCTCCCGGTGCGTGGAGCCTGCTTCTCCCTCTGCCTATGTCTCTGCCTCTCTCTCTCTCTCTCTCTATGTGACTATCATAAATAAATAAAATTAAAAAAAAATTTTTTGGATATACAGAGGAGATATGTGGGAACCACAGAAATATACCCATATTTATATTCCTGCTTCAGGGTGACCCAATATTTCACCTCATGCAGTGTTGACCACGAAGACAATGAGGCTGATAAACGCAAGAGCATTTATTTGGGGGCTTAGAGATTACAATCCAGAAGACACAGTCAACCAAAATCAAAAGCATGCTCCAAATTGCCAGGAGGGAGTGCAGGTTTATAAAAGCAAAAACCACAAAGTTACATGTCATTTTGAAAGAATTATGATTGGTGCTGGCAGAGTTTAATCTATCTAATAGATGGTTGGCGAGTTGGCAAACAGGCGTTGCATTATCTCTGTTTTAGTCCAGAATAGAAGGATGTATTCCAGGAGGTGGCTAAGTTTGCAACTGACAAAAGTCAAAAGTTCACAATGTTCCAAGAAACAGGAGACTTGCATAGGCCCTACTTCCTCAATGTCCTTCTGACTCTGTTTTGAGTGATTCCACTAGCAGTGCTTACTCCATTTTGATTCTCCTTTCACATTTTATCCTCTTGGTTGAGATCTTTCTGGCAGGAAAGCATGGATGACCAATTTTATGACTGTATAGTCCCATTTCATTGTGGGAGTGATTGGCAGCCTGCTTTGGGTCCATCATGCCGCTCAGAGGGGAATTTTATAGTTGGCTGATAACCTGTTATGTTCAACAAACATTCTGGTTGAGTCTCACTGCCACATTTGAGGAACAAGGAGGTTCGAAAAGTATGACCTAGATGTTATTTAGGTTCTCATTTCTTTTAGTCAGATCGAACAAGAAGTTAAAGAAAAAAAAAAAAAGACTCTTCAGTGCAGGTGCTTGGTCATCTAGTTGTTGTAAAGTGGCAGTAACAAGGGAAAGTGGGGAGACTCCTCTCGGTTGGGCAGGCAGCTCACAAAGGTCACCAACTGACTTCTGGTCCCGCACAGACGCTGGAGACCTTCAAATAAAATCAACAAATAAGAGAAGCAGCTGACACTGAGGTACACTGCTTCCACCAAAGATGTCAGATCAAGACTCAAGAATGAAATCTTTTCTTTTTTCATTTTCTTTCCTTTACTGTGGCATTGAACTGGAAAGATAATGGCTTTAGTATTTCCCTGGCCATTGCTAAGGGGTACCTTTCAGACTTCTAGATCCATCAATGATCCCAATCTTCCCATGATGCTCAAGACTCCTTGGTCGTCCCTGCGACCAACTACTCTTCTATTTCCAATGTAAATGCAAACTACAATCAATCCTCCCACCTCCACTGCCCCTGCAGAAGTCTCTTACCAAGTTCCACTTTTATGGCCAGAACAACCTGTGCCTTGTTTTTACCTTTCTTCAATTATAACTATATGTACCAAATTAGACACAAATACTTAACATATATCTTAGTACATTTGCACCATCACCCTCCCATGATTATCTAGATCAGATCTATCCTTACTAAGAGATTTCAACCAGCAGTAAGCATCTTTGCAAGGTATTTAGAATGACTCAATCTTTAGGCTAGGAGAGTTTCTTCCCATATGTGCTAAAACTTTTTGCAAGCAAACTAAGACATCTTATCAATCAATTCCCCTGGATTTACATTGTTGAGACATACCTACCAGGAGGCATTCATGGCTCAGGTTTTGCTTCCTTTGGCAAGGCCATAGTTGTTAGGAGTAAATGTAAAGGGGAATTATGATCAGAAACCCCTCCTTAACTCTGAAAGATATTATAGAATTTGTTCCTAATAGCTTTAAAAAAAGATCTTTAGACTCTGACCAAGGTTGTTTTCAAATATTTTATTTATTTAGACAGAGTGAGCATGTGGGGAGGGGAGCACAATCTCAGGACCCTGAGATCATTACCTGAGTCAGAATCAAGAGTCAGATGCTTAATTGACTGAGCCACCCAGGTGTCCCCCCAAAGTGGTTGTTAATAATAGAAGAGTTCTTAAATCTTTTAGCTGAGCAAGGAGGTATCTGTGCTGTTGTGACCAACACCACCTATTGTACCTGGATTAACATTTGCAGAAGTTGAAACTCAATTACAGATCATGGAACAATCCGCTTGGTAGCTTAAAAGGTGACTTCTTCTACAAGGTCTTTCTCAGACTTCTTGGTCTGGGTCTTAGCGACCATGGCTCCACAGTGCACTCCAAACATGAGGAATTATCCTGTTCATAATCATCTATCTCCCTGGCATGTATTCTCTCTAAATTATGCCTCCTCACTGCAGTTCACAAGAAGCAAATCCCCTCCCTCCCTTTAGGTTTCCAGCATCCTTTGAGAAAGCCCTGGCTGATGCACTAATTGGTCAGAATGGAGAAAACCCGTCCATTGGGCTCTATGGGGCCTCCAACACATTACCCACAAGATCAAGCGCGCAGTTGAGCCAAAGGAATCATTTCCGTGGTAATTTACCGCTGACGGTGGGGAATCCCGGTCTCCTCCTGGCGGCTTCCTTCTTGCTGCCCTCGGGCTGCCAGGGCCGGGCCGACGTGACGGAACTGTCAAGGTGCTGGAGTCGTCCCCACGGCAGAGAGGCGGGCCCCAGGTTGATGTCGCCGTCCAGGCTGCCCCTCACAGGGCCTGGGACTAGGGCCATCGGCCCGGGTGTCCGCCCCGCCTCCCGAGTCCGATGGCGAAGGCCGTGCCCAGGGTCCCGGTAGATGCTCGTCCCCTGGGCCCTCGCCGCCCTCCCACCACCCAGACCCTCAAGAAGACCCGAGCTCGCATCCCTGTGGCCCAGGGCTCGTTGTGAGTGCCCCTGCACAGGCGTGCGGGAGCGGGCTGGAGCAGAGGCTGCAGAAGGATCTGAGGCTGGAAGGATCTGTCATTCGGGAACAGGGAGCATGAGGCGGGGTCAGGGACTGGTGGCCCCAGGTGCCGGACCTCTGTTCCCAGGGCCTTGGGAGCCACGGGATCTTGAGTCGGAAGACACTAGTCCAGCCCTTCCCCAGCTTCTGAGAGAACTGGTCATTGGCCCTGCTGGAGTATTCTCAAGGTTGTGGTTTCCTAGTAGTCTAAATTCCATTTCCCTAGGCTTTTTTTTTTTTTTTTAAGATGGACATAAAGGCATTATGCTAAGTGAAATATGTCAGAGAAAGACAGATACCCTGTGACTTCACTTACATGTGGAATCTGAAACAACAAAGGAGAGAAACTGACTCAGAGAAAACCAGTGGATGCCAGGGAGGAAGGGGTAGGGGGATGGGCAAAATAGGTGATTAATTAGTACAAACTTCCCATCATAAAATATGGAAGTCACAGAGATAAAAAGTACAGCATAGGGAATATAGTCAATAATATTGTAATGATTCTGTATGACAGATGGTAACTACATGTATGGTAAGCATTTCACAATGTATGTGTCAAATCACTATGTTGTACATCTGAAACTAATATATTACACGTCAACTATATCTCAATTAAAATTTTTTAAAATGTATTTTATTATTTTTAAAAGATTTTATTTATTTATTCATGAGAGACATAGAGAGGCAGACACAGGCAGAGGGAGAAGCAGGCTCCATGCAGGGAGCCTGATGCAGAACTTGATCCTGGGACTCTGGGATCATGCCCTGGGCTGAAGACAGGTGCCCAATTGCTGAGCCACCCAGGTGACCCGAAGACAAAGATTTTAACAAACCTGCACTTGAAATGTGCAAGTCATTACAAAACAAGACCCCAATTTAAAACCACAAAATATGCTTTTCACTTTTTAAAAAATAGAAACATATGCAAAATACAAAGACAGCTAGAAAAATCACAAAAATAACTTATATAATGTAAAAAAGTAGTATAATATTTTCAACACTCATACAAGCCATAAAATATTAGGCAAAAATTTAAAACAGGCAATTATTGTGAAAACTATCCAGCATATGGAGATACACACTATACAATATATTAATTTGTGGAAATTTCATTTTTGATGTCAAAATTTACCTTTAGCCCATTCAGAACTAAGGTGGACTGAAATTTTTAAATGTTTCAAAAACATTCTAATTGTAGAAAACGTATATAGTTATATATTTATCATTTCTACTTTATATCAGCCACTTTCACTGAATTCTTTAAAAATATATTTGGAAACTTTCCAGTACACTCTAACAGAATTCATTAAAATAGTAAGTAGTCCTCTGTTACATACATATTAAGCTATTTAAGTTTAAAACTCATGTTGAATTTTTAGTAAAGACTCTTAATGAACCAAAATATAACTATGTAGGTGAAAAAGAATCTATGGTGTGTGGAATAACATACCTTAATAGTATTGAATGTTTTGCATTAAGCATCATAAATCGAATTTGTTTAAAGAGGACCTGAAGAGGATTAATCTGGCAGTTAAGGCAAGTAGAGGTCCATAAGAAGAGCTCTCCCAGTACATAAGACAATGAATTGGAGCACCTGGGTGGCTCAGTCAGTTAACTATAGATTTGTCCTTCTCCCAATCCCCCCCGCCCCCTGCTGGGGTGTTCTCTCAGATAAATTTAAAAAAAGAAAATGATTCAAAATATTTGTGATAATCCACCAATTGATGAGCATGATCTTGGTCTCAGTTATAGAGTGATTCAGAAGAGAAAATAAGCTAGGTCATACACACATGGATTGGACAAAACTCCACTGTAAATATATTGATTTGAGTGGTACTCTATAGAATGGACAAAACTAGGATATTAGGGACACCTGGGTGGCTCAGCAGTTGGGTTGCTGCCTTTGGCTCAGGTCGTGATCCTGGGATCCAGGATCGAGTTCCACATTGGGCTCCTGTGAAGAGCCCGCTTCTCTCTCTGCCTATGTCTCTGCCTGTCTTTCATGAATAAATCTTAAAAAACAAACACTAGGATATTATTGTGATACAAACACCAGTAAGAGTGAAGCAGAGTAAGAGAAATGTGAAAAGGAAAGTTATGGAAATATTTATATTAAAAACTTGATATAAAAACAGTGAAGCAGAGTAAGAGAAATGTGAAAAGGAAAGTTATGGAAATATTTATATTAAAAACTTGATATAAAAACATCGTATACAAGCTCAAAATCCCATGGAATTCTTTAAGTGCTCAGTGTTTTATTTTTATTAATGGCCCCAGGGGCCAGGGTAAACACCATCACTTCTGTGTCATAGCAGACTGAGGCTCAAGGGGCTCTAGAGAGTTGTCCAGATATTCCCAGTAAACCACACTGAGACCTACTGTGCAGACCCTCCTCCCCCTAGGGACTGACCTGGATCAGGGGCTCTTGAGCAGCTCTATTTCTTTCTGACACACCTGGTGGCATAGCAGTCTGGTGGTAACAGGGAGAGCTACAGGTGCCTGGCTCTAGGATGTTCCCCACAGGTACAGCTATATAGGAATGAATACCTCAGCTCTTCACAATTCCCAATGGATCAGGGATAGGGCCACTCCTAATCCCACTGTACATTGGGTTTTTGAAACAGGCCCTGGATAGGGGCTTTTGCCTGCGGGTCCTTACAGTGGCCCGAAATCCAGGAATTAAACCTAGGGACCCTGGACAAAGACTTGGGAAATCTGATTAGTGACCTCTACATCACCCCCTAGGCAGGCTTTGGGACTCAAAGGAAAACCCAGCCCATACTGATCCAATCTTGTCCCCCATCTGCTCCAACCCACCAACCCCAATGGTGATAAAAAAGGAAAATAGGTAGCCACTAAAAAGCAAGGCTTTAATGCATTCCCCAATGACTGGACTTAATGTGATGGAGAGGGGAGCCTGGGTAGCTCAGTCAGTTGAGCGTCTGCCGTCGGCTTAGGTCATGATCCTAGGGTCCTGGGATTGAGCTCTGGGCTGGGGTCCCTGTTCATCAAGGAAGCTGCTTCTCCCTCTCCCTCTCCCTCTGCCCTTTCCCCCACCGCTCGCTCACTCTCTCCCCAAATAAAATCTTTTTTAAAAGAATGTGACAAAGAATATGTTAACAATGCAGAAAAAATTTGAAAGCGTACAGCTGTCCATTCCATTGTGAGTAGCGCATGCACGCAGAAACACACTTGTTTCATTGTTGTATCTGTTAAAGGAAAATAGCTAAAGCTCAAAGAATAGGAAAAAGGTACATGCATTTTACCAAAGGTGTAGACAGTAAATAAGCATTGGAAAAAATGATTGTGAATCCTTACAGAAATGTAATTAAAACAAAATAACATAACACTAAAAACTTATTAAAAGGCCTAAAATTAAATAATTAGCCAAACCAAATGTTCAGAATGTGGATGAACTGGAACTCCTACACTGCTGGGAAAAGGCAAACGATACAATCAAAAAGTAAAACATTTACCTACTCTATGACCCAGACATTATACACTAAGTTACTGACAAAACATCAAAGAAACATACATTCACATAAAGAACACAGATGTTTACACTAGCTTTACCTTCAATAGTCAGAATCTAGAAATAAACCAAATCCTCAAACACAGATAAATGGATAAACTGGTATATCCAAAAATATTACTCAGCAAAAAAACAAAAAACAAAAAACCCACTACTCATATATCACTGATGAATCTCAAAGTAATTTTCAATAAAAACAAAAAATCAAAACAGTATCAATACCAAACATAAATTTAAAAAATTCAAAACTATCCATCTATTGTAAAAGCAAGTAAATCAGTAGTTACCTGGAGAAGTAGGAGGGGCAGGGGAGATTATAAAAGAACAGGAGGTAAACATGTGACAGATAAAGTTATTAACAGGACTATGATGATGGTTTCAGAAGTTCATAACTATGTCAAAATTTACCAAATCACACGGTAAATACATGCAGGCTAGAAAATATAAACTATGCCTTACTTAACAAAGCTTTAAAAATGGCTCAAAATGTCTATGTCCCACTCTTTTTGGGAAATTGGTTTGGCCACCCCACACCGATTCCATCCCTCTTTCTCATGCCTATGGGGTATTACCTTAGTGGCAGCAAATGTGGAGAACAACAGAGTATTTCCATACAAGTCAACAGGAATGCTTCCTGGGTCACAAGTGTCATATTCCAGGAATATAGATTACCCTTTATCTTTTTTTCCCCTGACTCAGTGGTAGTGGCTTTGAAGCAGACATCACAGAGAGGAAACCACAGAACCTTTGGATTATTTTAGTTTTTATTTTTTTCTCTAACAATAACTATACCTAACACAAGATAATCATACCTGGAGGTCCTGAGATTTGTGTACACACTAACCTTGCAAAATCACTGTTACAGAAACGTGTCCGGATCCATTTTTAGAAGAGGCATATTCCATCTAGTTGGCTGCGGTCTCCTCTACTTCCTATTAAGCAGTGTTTCTGTAGCAATTATGGTTTCCCCTGCCCCCTGTGATCTTACAACCAGTGACCCTAGCCCAATTAGGCTGTGGACATCAGGGCACATGGCTGTTTGTAAAGCTAGGGAAGATAACTCAACAGTGCTGACATCCCCTGTGATGTCTCCTTTGAGTAAGGAGAAAAAATTTATGCTGCTTTCAGAAGCACCTGAGGGTCTCACACTTGCCTCCTCCTTGAGTCATCTTTTTTTTTTTTTTTTAAGATTTTATTTTTTCATGAGACAGAGAGACAGAGACATAGGCAGAGGGAGAAGCAGGCTCCAAGCAGGGAGCCCCATGTGGGACTCGATCTCAGGACTCCAGGACCACACTGTAAGCCAAAGGCAAACACTCAACTGCTGAGCCACCCAGGCGTCCCAATCACTGAGACTCCTAAAACACGAAGCATCTAGGATTTCAAATGAAAACCAGAAAGCCCTGCAGTTTTTCAGAGGCTGTGGGGCAGCAATGCACATTTGATCAACACTGGCAAGCTATTTTCTGCCATCCTCCTCTCCCTCCTCAAGCACAATTTGAGACTCCTAAAAAGCTCACCCAGTACTGCTTGTTGAGCCCAGATCCATTTATAAACTACCCCAAACAGTAAGCAGAACATCCAAAATTAAGACTTAAAAAGTAAGGCCTTGAACATCACATAAGCCAAAGCAATGTGCAGTAGTTACTGTTTCACTGGGAAGCTGGAAAAACATCGCGTCACAGGAGACCAACATGTCCCTGAAAAAAGGTAGTCATTCTCTGTAAGCTGCCAGCCAAACTCATTTTCTCTGGGTCATCACTGATTCAGGTCCATGCCTAAGGTAGTTAAGGAGACAGGAAAGCTGATCCCTCAGGGCTCAGGTTACTTCTAATTTGTTCTAAATCATGGGAGAACAAAGGTCAGCTTCCCTGAATACATTGTAGTGGTGACTGATGCACACTTTGTAGACCTCCGAAGTGGGAGAGGTGAAAAGGCTTTGGCTACAAAATCTAGCAGTGAGCTAAATCTGGAAAAGAGCCCTGGACGGTTTAGAAAGTGCAACATATTTACACAAGTTTATTACAGAACTAAAACTTACAAGGAATATACCACTGCATGTTTAGCTGAGTTTTAGTTCAGAGAGATGGCTCCTCAGAGTTCCCTCCAGTGTTGTTATAGTGAATAGGAAATTGCACATTCCCTGCACACCTAAGGCTTCTCTCTAGTGTGAACTCTCTGATGTTGAGAGAGTGTAGATTTTCTTGTAAAAAATTTCCCACATTCACCACACTCATAAGGCCTTTCTCCAGTGTGACCTCTCCGGTGCTGACTGAATTGTGAACTATCCCTGAAGGATTTTCCACATTCACTGCACTCATAAGGCCTTTCTCCAGTGTGAACTCTCTGATGATAACGTAGTTTGGAGCTAGAGATAAAAGATTTCCCACATTCACTACACCCATAAGGCCTATCTCCTGCATGAACTCTCTGATGATAACGGAGAGTGGAACTGGAGGTAAAAGACTTCCCACATTCACTGCATTCATAAGGCCTTTTACCTGCATGAACTCTCTGATGATAAGAAAGGGTAGCGCTACTGGTAAAAGATTTCCCACATTCACTGCACACATAAGGTCTTTCTCCTGTGTGAACTCTCTGGTGTCGAATCAGTATTGAGCTATTGGTAAAAGATTTCCCACATTCACTACACTGATAAGGCTTTTCTCCCTTATGAACTCTATGATGATAACCAAGGCCAGAGATAGATGTAAAAGATTTCCCACAAGCACTACACTCATAAGATCGTTCACTATTATGAATTCTCTGGTGTATTGACAGAGAAGATTTTTGGCTAAAAGTCTTCCCACATTCACTGCACTCGTAAGGTCTTTCACCCGTGTGAGTTCTCTGGTGTTTATTGAATTGTGATCTATCTTTAAAGGATTTCCCACATTCAGTGCACTCATAAGGCCTTTCTCCACTGTGAACTCTGTGATGATAACGAAGGCTGGCACTAAAGGTAAAAGATTTCCCACATTCACTGCATTTGTAAGGCCTTTCTCCTGTGTGAACTCTCTGATGATAACGGAGAGTAGAACTGGAGGTAAAGGATTTCCCACACTCACTGCATTCATAAGGCCTTTTACCTTCATGAACTCTCTGATGGTAACAAAGTGTGGAGCTGCAGGTAAAAGATTTCCCACATTCACTGCACACATATGGTTTTTCTCCTGTGTGAACTCTCTGGTGTTGAATAAGTGTCCACCTATTATTAAAAGATTTCCCACATTCACTACACTTGTAAGGCCTTTCTCCTGTGTGAACTCTCTGATGTAAAATGAGGTTATTTCTTCGGATAAAGGATTTCCCACATTCATTACACTCATAAGGCCTTTCTCCAGAATGAACTCTATGATGATAATGCAGGTCAGACCTAGAAATGAAAGATTTCCCACATTCACTGCACTCATAAGGCCTTTCTCCAGTATGAACTCTCTGGTGATAACGGAGGGCAGAACTAGTGGTAAAAGATCTCCCACATTCATTACACTCATAAGGTCTTTCTCCAAGATGACCTCGATGATGATACTGGAGAGTAGAGCTACAAGTAAAAGACTTCCCACATTTACTGCACACATAAGGCTTTTCTCCTGTGTGAATTCTTCGGTGTCGAATGAGTGTCCACCTATTGTTAAAAGATTTCCCACATTCACTACATTCATAAGGTCTTTCTCCAGTGTGAACTCTGTGGTGATAACGCAGGCTGGAGCTAAAGGTAAAAGATTTCCCACATTCACTACACTCATAAGGTCTTTCACCTGAGTGAACTCTTAGATGTATAATGAGGTTATTTCTTCGAGTAAAGGATTTGCCACATTCACTACACTCATAAGGCCTTTCTCCAGTGTGAACTCTGTGATGATAACGGAGAGCAGTACGAGTGATAAAAGATTTCCCACATTCACTGCACTCATAAGGCCTTTCTCCAGAATGAACTCTCTGATGATAACGGAGGTCAGACCTAGAGATAAAAGATTTCCCACATTCACTGCACTCATAAGGCCTTTCTCCTGTGTGAGATCTCTGATGATAACTGAGGGCAGAGACAGAGGTAAAAGATTTTGCACAGTCATTACACTTATAAGGCCTCTCTCCAGTTTGAACTCTACATGGAATCAACACTGAGCTATGGCTAAAAGACTCTGCACATTCACTGCACACATTTTCTCCATTATGCCATCTCTGGGGATGAATGAGGACAGATTTGTGGCAAAAGGACTTCCCACATTTGCTACACTTGTATTGCCTGGACCCAGTGTGAGTCTTTCCATGTTGACTGAGGGTTGAGCTTTGCCGAAGGGATTTTTCACATTCACCAAACTCATGATGTCTTTTTCCAGTATGGAATCTCTGGTGTATAGCAAATGAAGACTTGTACCTGAATGTTTTCCCACATTCACTGCATACAAAACAGTGGTCCTGAACAAGTGTGTGTTTTGGACCAAAGTCCTTCTTGCATTCTCCCCAGGTGTAATGACTTTTTCTGCTTTGTAAAGTTCCCCTGCACTGTGTGATTGTGTTTGGCTTCTCCCCAGCATGAGTGGCCTCTTGCTGCAGATGCCCTGAGCCAGGCAAGAAGTCCTTCTCAACCTCTCCACAGGTAAAGGGCTTTCCTGAATCAAAGATTCCGCAACTCTTCACAAAAGAGGCCCTGTCCACACTGTTTCTCAACAGTTTCTCTCCCACATGCTCCTCCTGCTGCTGTTGAAACTTTATGCTGAAATAAAATCTTTTTGTACATGCCCCGCACCTCAACAGTTTCTGGCTGTTTTCTTTTCCTTGGTGCTCAGCCAAGTGGAAAATGTCTCTCAAGACTGGACCACACATCTCACAGGGGTGGGTCTTCCGGAAAGTCAGAGCTGCCCTGGGCGTTCTGTCCTGTGACACACCTACAGAAATGCTCTGTTCACAAGGTGCCTCCACATCCTCTGCTCCACAGCAGCAACCTGAACGCAAAGATACACTGGTGAGATACGTGATCATAGCGAGGGGATGAGCACATGACATATATACATCCATCTCATTTAGGCATGAGTCTATGGCATACTTTTCCAGACACCGTAGTTGGAATTCAGTTGTAGGGGCAGCCACTGTGCATTACTTGACCCCAAAGGTCACAGAATGGTGACCTCACCAGGGGAAGGATACAAAGACAGGGTATGAGACAAGAAAAAGAGGCAAGGATTACAACTGATTTCCCTGTCAACAGTCTTTGGCAGGACCTTTGCTACTGCTGATGTGAGGCTGGGTAAAAGCATGCATCCAAGCCCATTAAAATCTAACTGCCAACAGATTAGCTACTGTTCAGTGTCAATTTAGGGATACATGAACATCTCATGGCCAATGCTGGAGTACACAGAAAGAACAGTGGGAGAAATGGGTACAATGTGGGGTCCAGAGAAGTGGAGATTATCCCTGTGCTGGAAGTCAGGGGATTGGCAAAATGTCAAAATGGAGAAGAAAAGGTAGCAATGAAGTGTGGCCACTTGAAATGGCATGAAAGTGTGGGTGAATAAAGACAGGTTCACCATGGGGGATCTGGTATGACCTGAACACTCTTTCCAGTCATTGACCAGGACCACATTGCTCTGAGTCTACTTTGCCATGTCTGGAGTCCTGTCCATCCTGTGATACATAAAAGATTCTTCCCTGGGCAGCCCTGGTGGCTCAGAGGTTTAGTGCCACCTTCAGCCCTGGAGACCCAGGATCAAGTCCCACGTCAGGCTCCCTGCATGGAGCCTGCTTCTCCCCCTGCCTGTGTGTCTGTTTCTCTGTGTGTGTGTGTCTCATGAATAAATAAATAAAATCTTAAAAAAAAAAAAAGACAATAAGTGGGGTAATGGTAGGAATAACCCCCACAATTTGTTTGTAAAAAAAAAAAAGATTCTTCCCTATAAGCCTTGGACAACTACATGGGACATGGACAATACAAGTCCTAAGGGAAAAACAGGACAAATGAATAGCTAGCCCCGCCCCAGGGCTATTCAGCACAAAAGAGCAAGGTAAGTAATGTCAGCATAACAGCCTTTGCCCTTGGAAGGTTTAAGTGGCCAATTAAGGGCAGCCCGGGTGGCTCAGTGACTTAGCGCCACCTTCAGTCCTAGGTGTGGTCCTGGAGACCTGGGATTGAGTCCCATGTTGGGCTCCCTGCATGGAATGGGGCCTGCTTCTCCCTGTGCCTGTGTCTGTGACTCTCTCTCTCTCTCTGTCTCTCTCATGAATAAATAAATAATAAAAAAAAAATTTTTAAAAAGGGCACCTGGGTGGTGGCTCAGTTAATACCTGCCTTCAGCTCAGGTCATGATCTTGGGGTCCTGGGATTGAGCCCCACATCCAGCTCCCTCCTCAGCAGAGAGCCTGCTTATCCCTCTCCCTCTGTCATTCTCCCTGCTTATGCATGTGCTCTCTCTCTCTCAAATAAATAAATAAAATATTAAATACACAGTGACACAACAGAGCACACAATAATAATAACCACCACACAAAAAGGATCAATGGGGACACTGGCTTAGTGAAGACATATGGATATAGGCAGAAAATAAGAAGGATGGCGACTGTGTCAGCCAAAGAGCTGATGCCATTACAGTCCCCTACTATGCAGGGGACCTCAGCATCCTTTGCTGCAGAGAACCTCAATAAGTCCTGCTACAGTAGCAGAACATCACAGATTACACAGCAGAGGGGTCCAAGTGTTTATAGGCATGGACCCCATATGCCTGCTCTGCAGAAGACCCCAGCAGCTTTTGCACTAAGGTAATCAAAAGCTATCACCAGAAACCCGCCAGAGAATAATATGCTGACTTGCCCTCTCCCCCCGAAAAGGGAGCCATTTTCCATTCCAGGGGCAGAGCTGCCACTCACATCAACACTGCATATACCCTGGATGCCAGCATTGCAACTATTCCATGGATGCCTATATTTCATAACCTGACTGCATGGCTGTCACCTGAGTGCCCAGGTCGAGGCACCAGTTCCATGGCTGTTGTGGGCTAGTGAGCTCCTTAGGACCAGAGACAGAGTACCTATGCTCCAGTCACAGACTCCATCAATGCTTAGTGTACAACTGCATCTCACACAGCAAGTCATCACTGCTATAGGCTATTCAGAATCTGGGATCCTAGAACTGCTATTGCTCTAACTATTCACATTCTAGAACCCAGACCCTTACCTGATCCACTGGTGCCTGCACATCACACTCCAATGTTAAAACCACCACAAAGGGCAGCCCCGGTGGCTCAGTGGTTTAGCACTGCCTTCAGCCCAGGGCATGATCCTGGAGACCCGGGATTGAGTCCCACGTCAGGCTCCCTGCATGGAGCTTGCTTCTCCCTCTGCCTGTGTTTCTGCCTTTCTTTCTCCTCTCTGTGTATTCTAATGAATAAATAAATAAAATCTTTTAAAAATAAAAAAATAAAAAATAAATAAAACCACCACAAAGACACCCAAGAGCTGGACTTGGCATCAAAGGAACACCACAGCCAAAACACTTCCAGTGAGAGAGAGAGATCAGGAGGTTCCCAGTAACATTCTCTACTACTATGGACACACACAGCCTTGGATTCCTACAATCTTTGCTGACACTGATCTCAGGTAACAGCTGCACAGACACTAAGCCTCTTGACCATCTTATACTCAGACTTGCCACACTCCACCAAGCTGGTGCATTCACATCAACAGACAGACAAAGATTTTCCTGTTCAAAACCTTTCTGTAAAGTCTGGAAAAAGTGACTACTCCATGAAATGTACAGACATCAACGCAAGGCTACAAGAAACACAAGAATATCAAGGAAACAGGACACCTCCAAAGGAACACAGTAATTGATCAGTCACCCCAAAGAAATGCAAATCTAGGAATTGTTAAAGAATTCAAAATAACTTTTTTTAAAGATTTTATTTTATTTATTCATGACAGACACAGAAAAGAGGCAGACATAGGAAGAGGGAGAAGCAGGCTCCATGTAGGGAGCCCGATGTGGGACTTGATCCCAGGACTTCGAGATCAGGCCTTGGGCCAAAGGCAGGCACTAAACTGCTGAGCCACCCAGACGTCCCATCAAAATAATTTTTCAAGGGGGCTCAGTGAGCTATAAGAAAACACAGACAATTCAATGAAATAAGGAAAACAATTATAAACAATGCAAGATTTTCGATAGATAACTGTACTGTATACCTGCAACAAATAGAACATAGTATGTTAATTATACTGGAATTACAACTTAATAGAAAAAGTTATGGTGAAGAATACAATGAATGAAATGAAAAATGCAGGGGTGCCTGGGTGGCTCAGTCAGTTACATGTCTCTTGATTTCAGCTCAAGTCATGATCTCAGAGTTGTGAGATGGGAGCCCTATATCACCAAGCCTGCTTGATATCCTCTTTCTTAAAAAAAAAAAAAGAAAGAAAGAAAGAAAAGAAAAATGCAATAGAGAGGATCAATAGCCAGCCTGATCAATCAAAAAAAATGAATCTGAAATTAAAGATATGCCTTTTGAAATCATCCAGTCAAATTATAAAAAAGACAACTTAAAAAGGGTAAATAAAGAAAGTCTGTGTGGACTATAGGACATCAAGAAACAGAGCAATACTTGCATTATGGGGGCCTGAAGAAGGCAGATGGGCAGGGACAAAAATCTTATTTTCTCTAGCTTACTTACTTGTCCATTTCAAAGATTTTATTTATTTATTTATTTATTTATTTATTTATTCATTCATTCATTCATTCATTCATTCATTCATTCATGAGAGACAGACAGAGATGCGGGGAGGGGGGCAGAGACACAGGCAGAGAGAGAAGCAGGTCCTACGCAGGAAGCCCGATGCAGGACTCGATTCTGGGACTCCGGGATCAGGCCCTGAGCCAAAGGCAAATGCTCAACCACTGAGCCACCCAGGCGTCCCTCTCTAGCTTACTTTAATGTAAGAATACAGTACACATATAACATACAAAACATGGGCTAATTGACTCTAATTAGGAAGGCTTTGGTGAAGAAGAGGCTATTTGTAGCTAAGTTCTGGGGACTGTCAAAAGTTATACACAGATTTCTGGCTACACAGAGATTAGCACCCCTAACCCCACGTTGCTCAAAGGTCAACTATATGATAAAAGTCTAAATGTAATGACAAAGAGAATTTGACAGCCTTGAGAAAAGAAACTCATATGGGGGGCGGGGAACTCCCCTCCCCTTCATAAGGATATGAGCCGTTTTCTTCGCTGTAACACTGAATACAAGGAATAAATGGGATGATATGTTCTAAATGCTGCAACAAAGAAACCGCAAACCAAAAATCTTTACCAGTAAAGTTGTCCTTCAGAAATGAAGGAGAAAGACTTTCCCAAACAGAAGCTGAGGGAGTTCAACACCACTTGACCTACCCTACAAAAGATACTAAACACAGTTCTTCAAACTGAAATGAAAGTATGCTAATTAGTAACATGAAAATATAGAATACTCTAATAAATGCAATTGTATAATCATATTCAAAATATAGGAGTCCTTCCTTATCTAACTTTCCACGGTCTCAGTTACCATAGTCAACCATGGTCCAAAAACAAATGATCCTTCTTCATTGTAACGTATTGTCAGGAGGAATAGTAGCCTAATGCTATGTCACAAAGCCTATGTCATTCACCTCACTTCATTTCATCGTGTAGGCATTCTATCACTTCACACCGTCACAAGAAGGGTGAGTATGCTATAAAAAGATATTCTGGGGATGCCAGGGTGGCTCCGCAGCTCTGCCTTCAGCTCAGGGTGTGATCCTGGAATCCCGGGATGGGAGTCCATATCCGATTCTCTGCAGGGAGCCTGCTTCTTCCTCTGCCTGTGTCTCTGCCTCTGTGTCTCTCATGAATAAATACATAAAATCTTCAATAAATAAATATACTCTTAAAAAAAAAGCATCAGGAAGCTTAACCATTCAAATATGTGGGCATTAAACAACAAATGCCTATCCAATCAATTGGCCAAAGGAAAAATAAAAAATTAGATGTGCCTATTACTAACAATGAAATCCCTTTTTTAAAAGATTTTATTTATTTATTCATGAGAGACACAGAGAGAGACAGAGAGAAGCAGAGGCACAGGCAAAAGCTGAAGCAAGCTCCATGCAGGGAGCCCTACGTGGGACTCGATCCCGGGTCTCCAGGGTGACACCCTGGGCTGAAGACGGTGCTGAGCCGCTCACCCCTGAGCCACCCAGGCTGCCCCACAATGAGGTATCTCAATAAGAAATTAAGAAATCAATTCCATTTGCAATAGCATTAAAAAATAAAACGCTTGCAAATAAATGTAGCTAAGGAGATGCAAGATGTGTACAATGAAAACTGTAACACACCAATGAAAGAAACTGAAGACACAGATAAATGGAAAGATAGCCCATATTTCTAGACTGAAAGAATTATTATTAAAATACTTCTACTATATAAAGCAATCTAATATTCAATGCAATCTTTACCAAAATTCCAATGGTATTTTTACCAGAAACAGAGAAAGAATCCTAAAATTTGAACCACAAATGACTTCAAATAGCCAAAGAAACCTTGATTATGAAGATCAAAGTTAGAGGAATCACATTTAGAGATTTCAAACTATACTACAAAACAATAGTAATCGGGATGCCTGGGTGGCTCAGTGGCTGAGCACCTCCCTTAGGCCCAGGGCATGATCCTGGAGTCCTGGGATCAAGTCCCACAACAGGCTCCCTGCACGGAGCCTGCTTCTCCCTTTGCCTGTATCTCTGCATCTCTCTGTGTCTCTCATGAATAAATAAATTAAATCTTTAAAAAAACACAAGGGCAGCCCTGGTGGCTCAGTGGTTTAGTGCCGCGTTCAGCCCAGGGTATGATCCTGGAGACCCGGGATTGAGTCCCACGTTGGGCTCCCTGCATGGAGCCTGCTTCTCCCTCTGCCTGTGTCTCTGCCTCTCTCTCTGTGTGTCTCTCATGAATAAATAAAATCTTAAACAAAACAAAAAAAACAAAACAGTAATCAAAACTCTATGGTACTAGAATAAAAACAGACATACAGAAACATGATAAAAAGCCCAGAAATAAACCAACACATATATAATCAACTACTGACAAGGGTGCCAAAAACACACATAGGAAAAGGACAATCTCTTTAATAAATGGTGCTGAGAAAACTGGATATGCATATGCCAAAAAGAGAAAAAAAAAAAGAAAATGGGACCCTACCTTACACCACTCACAAAAATTACCTCAAAATGGGTTAAAGGCTTCAATGTAGACATGAAAATGAAAATGTAAAACTTCTTGGGGGGAAAAAAGGTCCCTTGAAACTGGTCTTAACAATGAGTCTTCTGACAGGAAACAAAACACACAGGCAACAAAGGCAAAAATAAACAAGTCAAGCTACATCAAACTAAAAATCTTCTGCACAGCAAAGGAAATAATCAACAAAATATAATGGGAGAAAATATTTGCAAATGCTTTACCTTATAATGGTTAATATCCAAAATATATAGGTGCTCATACAAATCAGTAACAATGAAACAATCAGATTAAAATATTGGCAAAGAGGGATGCCTGGGTGGCTCAGTGGTTGAGCGTCTGCCTTTCGCCCAGGGTGTGATCCTGGAGTCCAGGGATCGAGTCCCACATCGGGCTCCCTGGATGGAGCCTGCTTCTCCCTCTGCCTGTGTCTCTCTGCCTCTCTCTGTATGTCTCTCATGAATAAATAATTAAAATCTTAAAAAATATATATTGGCAAAGATCATAAATAGACATTTTATCAAAAAAAATCTACAAATGGCCAACAGGTATGTGAAAAAATGTTCTTCCCCACTAATCAACAGGAAAATGCAAACCAAAACCACAATGTATCACTCGACACTTGGTAAGATGGCTACCTTCAAAAAGAGCAGAGATAGGTGTTAGTGAGGGTGAAGGTTGAAGGAACCCTTGTATACTGAGGTTGGCATGTTTAAAAAAAATAAAAAATAAAAAAGCCAAAATCACAGAAACAGAGAGTACAGGCATTTTTATTTATATTTTAGTTTTATGGTATTTTGGTTTATGATGCTTCACAGATACTGTGTTTCTAACATAGTGAAGGTCTATGGCAATGCTGCAAGGAGCAAGTCTATTGGTGCCATTTTTCCAATGGCACTTGCTCACTTCATGTCTGTATCACATTTTGATAATTTTTGTAATATTTCAAATGTTTCCGTTAGAACTGTATTTGTTATGATGATTTGTGATCAGAGACCTTTGTTACCATTTAATTGTTCTGGAGCGCCACAAACTGTGCCCATATGACATTTAACATAATCAATAAATGATAAAAGTTGTGTCTCTTCTCATTGTTCCATGACCAGTCATTCCTCTATCTCTTTCTCTTGGGCCACTCTATTCCCTGAGTCACAACAGTATTAAAATTATGGCAATTAATAACCCTACAATAGTTTCCAGGTGTTCAAGTTAGAGTCACATCTTTCAGTTTAAATCAAAAGACAGAAATGATTAAGCTTGGTGAGGAAGGGATGTTGAAAGCCAAGATAGGCCAAAAGCTAGCTAGGCCTCTTGAGCCCAACAGCTAGCCAAGTAGCCAAGCTGTGAACACACACACACAAAAACCCTCAAAAAGTCTTTGAAGAGAATTAAAAGTGCTACTTCAGTGAACACACAAATGTTAAGAAAGCAAACAGCCTTACTACTGATATAAAGTTTTAGTAGTCTGGATAGAAGATCAAAGTGGCCACAACATTCCCTTAGGCCAAAACCTAATCCAGAGCAAGGCCCTAACTCTCTTCAATTCTAGGAATGCTGAGAGGGGTGAGTTGGCAGAAGACAAGTTGAAAGCAGAGGGTGCTTCATGAGGTTGAAGGAAAGAAACCATCTCCCTATCATCAAAGTACAAGGTGAAGCAGCTAGTGCTGATGCAGAAGCTGCAGCAAGTGATCCAGAAGATCTAGCTAAGATCATTCATGAAGGTGGCTATGCTAAACAATACAGTTTCAATGCAGACAAAACAGCCTTCTATTGGAAGATGTCATCTAGCACTTTCATAGCTAGAGATGTCAATCAAGCCTGGCTTCAAAGGACAGGTGGACTCTCATTAGGGACCAGTGCTCATTTATTACTCTGAAAATCCTAGGATCCTTAAGAATTATGCTAAATCTATCCTGCCTGAGCTATCAATGGAAAAACGAAGCCTGGATGACAGCACCCTGTTTATTGGTGCTGGTTTATTGAATATTTTAAGCATATTGTTGAGACGTACTGCTCAGAAAAAAATGTTTCAAAAATTACTGGTCATTGACAAAGCACCTGGTCACCCAAGAGCTCTGATGAAGATGTACAATGACATTAACGTTGTTTTTGCTAAGATTTTTATTTATTTACTTGAGAGAGCAAGAGCAAGAGAGAGTGTGCATGCGTGCACGTGAAGGATAGGGAGAAGCAGACTCCTGTTGAGCAGGGAGCCCAATGCAGGGCCCAATCCTATGGTCCTGGGATCATGACCTGAGTCAAAGGCAGATGCTTAAGTGACTGAGCCACCCAGGCACGCTGACATTAATGTTTTCATGCCTGCTAACATAACATCTATTCTGTAGCCCAAGTAATTTCGACATTCTTTCTTTTCTTTTTCAAAGATTTGTTTGGGAGAGAGAGAAAAAGAGAGAGTGAGTGTGTTCCTGTGTGCAAGGGGTAGAGGACAGACCCTGAACTGAGCACAGAGCCTGACATGGGACTTGATCTCATGACCCTGAGATCATGACCTGAGCTGAAATTAAGAGTCAGACACTGAAAAAACTGCACCACTCAGGCACCCCAACACTCCAAAGTGTTATTATTTAAGAAATACAATTTGTTGGGGTGCCTAGGTGTCTCAATTAGTTAAGTATCTGCTTTTAGCTCAGGTCATGATCTCAGGGTCCTGGGATGGAGCCCCATACCGGACTCCCTGCTCAGCATGGAGTCTGCTTAAGACTACCTCATTCTCCCTCTACTCCCCTACCCCTCGCATGCAACTGTGCATGCACTCTCTTTCTCTCTCTCTCTCAAATAGGAAGGGAGGAAGACAATTTGTAAGGCCAGGGCTGCCAGAGTGAGTTTTCTGATGGATCTGGGCAAAGTAAGTAGGAACCTTCTGGAAAGGATTCAACATTCTAGCTGCATTCATGGGTGCCAGAAGTCAAAGTATCAACAGGAGTCTGGAAGAAGTTCATGTCAAACCTCATGGATGATTTTGAAGGGTTCATGACTTCCATGGAGAAAGTAACTGCAGATGTGGTAGAAATGGCAAGAGAACTAGAACTAGAAGTGGAACCTGGGGGCACCTGGGTGGTTCAGTCAGTTAAGCATCCAACTCTTGATTTTGGCTCAGGTCACAATGTCAGGGTCCTGAGATTGAGCCCTGCATTCAGCATGGAGTCTACTTATCCCTCTCCTTCTCTTTCTTCTCCTGTTCTCTCATTCTCAAATAAGTAAAATCTAAAAAAAAAGTGGAGTCTGAAGATGATTGAATGCAAGCTCATGATAAAACCTGAATGGATGAGAAATTACTTCATATGGATGAGCAAAGAAAGTTGTTTATTCAGATGGAACCTAAAATTCAAACATGTTTTAAAAAATACTATATTTAACTATACTGGAGTTAATTTTTTTTTTTTTAATTCGAAAAAAAGGACAGCCTGGGTGGCTCAGTGGTTTAGCACTGCCTTTGGCCCAGGGCCTGATCCTGGAGACCCAGGATCGAGTCCCATGTAGGGCTCCCTGCATGGAGCCTGCTTCTCCCTCTGCTGTGTCTCTGCCCTTCTCTCTCTGTGTCTCAAATAGATATAGAGATAGATAGATAGGTAGATAGAATCTTAATAAAATAAAATTCGGAAAAAAAAAAAAAAAAGAGATGGAATCTACTCCTGGTGAAAATGCTGCGAAGACTGTGGAAATGACAGTGATAATTTAGAATATTATATAAACTTAGTTGATAAAGCAGCAATAGGGTTTGAGAGGATTGACTGCAATTCTGAAAGGTCTACTATGGGTAAAATGCTATAAAACAGCATCACGTGCTAGAGAGAAATCATTTACAAAAGAAGAGTCAATGCACCAAGCGTCATTGTTGTCTTATTTTCTTAAAGAAAAAAAAAAAAGATTTTATTTATTCATTCATGAGAAACACACAGAGAGAGAGAGAGAGGCAGAGATAGGCAGAGAGAGAAGCAGGCTCCGTGCAGGGAGCCGGATGTAGGACTCGATCCTGGGTCTCTAGGATCATGCTCTGGGCCAAAGGCAGGCGCCAAACCACTGAGCCACCCAGGCGTCTCCACTGTCTTTTTTTTTTTTTTTTTTTTTTTTTAAGATTTTATTTATTCATTCATGAGAGACACAGAAAAAGAGAGGCACAGACATAGGCAGAGGGAGAAGCAGGCTCCATGCAGGGAGCCTGACATGGGACTCGATCCCAGGACTCCAGGATCACACCCTGGGCTGAAAGCAGCACTAAACCGCTGAGCCACCTGGGCTGCCCTCCACTGTGTTATTTTAAGAAATTGCCACAGCCGCCCCAACCTTGCAAGCTACCACTCTGACCAGTCAGCAGCTATCAGTATCAAGGCAAGACCCTTCACCACCAAAAAGAAACCTGCTAGAATTTCAGATGGTAGCATTTTTTAGGACTAAAATATTTTTAAGTGTACTTTTTTTTTTTTTTTTTTAGACATAATGCTAGGCTATAGTGTAGGCTATAGTGTAACAGGGCACCATGTGGCTCAGTCAGTTAGGAGTCCAACTCTTGATTTCAGCTCAGGTCATGATCTCAGGGTCCTGATATCAAGCCCTGTGTCAGGCTCTGTGCTGTGTGTGGAGCCTGCTTAAGATGCTCCCTCTGCCCCTCCCTGTCTGCTTGAGGTTTCTCTAAAATCAAACAAAAAAAAGACTATATGTAATAAACCTAACTTTTATATGTACTGGGATAACAAAAATCTCATTTGACTTGATTTATTGTGATGTTTGCTATATTGTGGTGGACTGGAACCAAACCTACAGTATCTCCAAGGTATGCCTATAAAATGCCAGGAGCTAAGGTGTGGGGGAAATGTACCATGTTAGTCAAAAGGTACAAATGTTCAGTTATAAAACGAAAAAGATACAAAGATAAAACATACAGCATAGTGACTACAGTTAATAATATGTTGTATATGTGAAATGAGAGTAGATCTTAAGTATTTCTACAAAAAAAAAAAATAATGATAATAATAATAATAACGTAGGGACACCTGGGTAGCTCAGTGGTTAAGCGTCTGCCTTCAGCCCAGGTCGTGATCCTGGAGTCCCGGGATCGAGTCTCACATCTGGCTCCCTGCATGGAGCCTGCTTCTCTCTGCCTGTGTCTCTGCCTCTCTCTGTGTGTGTGTCTCATGAATAAACAAATAAAATCTTTTTTTTTAAATAAAATCTTTAAAAAAAATTAATAATGTAATTTTATGAGGTGGTAGATACTTAATGAACTTCCATTGTGAAAATTATATTACAAAGGATGCATATACCAAATCATCACACTGTATGTACATTTTTATTTTTTTAAATATAAAGGTTTTATATATTTACTTGAGACAGAACACAAGTGAGGGATGAAAGAGGGACAAGCAGACTCCGTGCTAAGCGTGGAGCCACACACAAGGGTCAATCCCACATCCCTGAGACCATGACCTGAGCAGAAACCAAGAGTCAGATGCTCAACTCACTGAGCTACCCAGGTGCACCTCGTACATTTTAATTATTTTATATTACTAGGCTGGAGGGAAAAAAATATGTTTAAACTATAAACCTTTAGGAGTATGTTGAAAAGTAGCCTATGGTTCAAGTTAAGTGGTGACTATGACAATGCATGCAAACCTGGCACAAGCAGACACAAGGAAATGCTGGCTAAAAGGAGAGATCAAAACCTGGGATACAGGGGAGCCTTGGCTGGCTCAGTCAGTAAAGCATCCAATTCTTTTTTTTAAGATTTTATTTATTTTTTTGAGGGAGAGCGAAGTCAAGAAAGATCAGAGAGTGAGAGGGAGCAGACTTGCCATTGAGCAGAGGAGCCAGATGTGGTACTCGACCCCAGAAACCTGAGATCATGACCTGAGCCGAAGGCAGATACTTAACTGACTGGGCCACCCAAGTGCCCCTGAGCATGCAATTCTTCATCTGATGGTTGTGAGTTTAAGCCCCAAGGGTGTAGAGCTTACTTTAAAAACAAACAAACCAACCAATCCTGGGATACAGAAGTGACATGGATCTGTACACAGTGACCCAAACAAAAAAGAGAATAAGCATGACAGAATCCATTAAGCTCACTAAAAATCTACTAACCCTGAATCCTTTCCTAAGAGGGCTCAGTATACCAGGTATTGAGGCTGCAGGGGAGAGAAGAGGGCAGTGCAAATAAACCAGCCCTATCAACACAGCAACTACCCAGAAAGCTGAGAAGCAGGCAGTGTTCATGGTCCACATATGAGAGACACTGAGAAAAGGTGAGTGGGGAGGGAAAAGAAACAGTTCAGGCCACTGGGGAGGGTGAGGGCCTTACCCAGTGAGGATATAAGTGCAAAGTTCTCCAGCATCACATCATGGTACAGGAATCTCTGAGCCTCATCAAGGAGCCTCCACTCCTCCCAGGAAAAGTACACAGCAATGTCCTCAAAGGTCACACTATCCTGTTATGATGGACAGATGAAACCATGAACATTCTCTGAGATCCCACAATCCATCTCACCACACATCTATCCCATGCTCATCCTCCTTCAAAGCTCCCCACTTCAGAAATGCCAGGAGTAGGTGCACCTGACGCCCACCCTATCTTCAGGTTCTCTTTATTCACTGTGTTCTGCCCTCAACATCAGGCAGGGGGAACAGAGATATCATCCAAATTCGTCCTGGCCTGTAGGGTCTCCTCTACATCATCAATTCTCCCAGAGTCTCTACTTTGAGATTCCCAAGATACAATGAAATGTGGACTCCTGTTTTACCCTTCAGCCTCTAACACCCTGAGGCCTTTAGCTCCCACTTCCTCTTGTTGTGCACATTGTTCTGTAAACTGTACCTCTCTCACATCTTTAGTTCTCACAGCTGCACTCCCATAGCTCCACTCTGGGCAAAGCCCTGATTGCTGCTTAAGGGCTTCTCTGTACCGGATCCTTGCTTCAATACTAGACACCTAGAGGCACATACAGATTACAAATGCCCGTGACCCACTTCCACTTCTGTGGACTTGCTGTCCCCTCAGCAGTCACAACTCCCCCACCTTCCATTCAATTTTTCCTAAAACCCCAGTCCTTAGAGTTTCCCCTGGCATCATGACTCTCACAAATGACTACATTGACCCCAGATCTTATCTACCAGCAAGACTAAATACCCCAGACCCCATCAAAGCTCACCACAATATTCCAGTGAAACTATAGTAATGAATAAAAGGAGGAGCCTGGCCTCAGTGTCATCTTGTCTCAATTATTCCCATGCCTCCATAGCCATCTCATGCCCACTCATCCCATGGAAGCCTTGATCATTTGTCAAACCATTCTCTCTCCCACATGGTTACCATGATCACCTTTCTCCTTCACCTGCATTTGTGTGCTCAGCAAGACAATCACTCCTCATCATGCATCTTCCTCTGAAGCTAAGGCATTGTCATGATGACCTGCATTTCCAAATATAAATGTAATCCACAGCTCTGCCCTGGTCCACACAATAATCATCACTTTTGGATATCTTTATCCAAAACCACCTCCCCAGATCTCCAGACCTGTGAATCCAGCTACTTATTTGCTGTCTTCACTCACTGTTCTCTGAAACATCTCAGACTCTTACCAGAACCAAACAAAACTCTTCTTAGTCCCAAAGAAAATTAACCTACAATCAATCCATCGCAGTTGGATGGGTCAGCAGTTGAGCCTCTACCTTTGGCCCAGGGCATGATCCTGGAGTCCCAGGATCAAATCCCGCATCGGGCTCCCTGCATGGAGCCTGCTTCTCTCTCTGCCTCTCATGAATAAATAAATTAAATCTCAAAAAAAAAAAAAAAAAGTTTCCCAGTTGATGGAACTTCCATCCCTTTAGCTGCTAGAACCAAAACCCCTGCGGTATTCCTGGTCTCCTCCCTCCCTCTCAACTATAACATCAAAAAATCTACCACTCTTTAAAAAATGGACACAGAGTCCAACTTTTCACCCACCTCTACAGGGACCACTCTCGTCCATCAACACTCCTCTGGATTATAGCAGCTGCCTCCTCCCTTACCCTCAAGATCTGTTATCTCAAGCATTTGCATACTCTGGTGTTTATTTGTGGGATAATTTCTCATATCTGTTTATATTAGCTGACAGCAACAGGAACACCTGCCTGGAACCCTTGGCCTGCACTCAAGACCCTGGGCTTGGGGTATCCTCAGGGTCCCCAAACCCAGCAACTGGAAAACTACCAAGGGAAGAGCCTTAAGACACCACAATCCCAGACACCATACTGGCGATGTCCAGACCAGTAAGGGACAGAGGCAACCTCCCCATACTTTTGTAGGTTTTCTAAGTGCTTTCACAACCTTCAGAATTTGAGGTTTAGGTAAGGAAACCAGGGCTGGGTTCCACGAGATCAGGCTTCCTCCGCATCCCGCCCAGGCCTGGAACCCAGTGACCTCAGGCTAACTAACCCCTGTGCCTCAATCCTCAGTGCTCCTCATACAAGCTCTGCGACCTCCAACAACTCCACTCCCGCTGCTTCCTTGTTTCACCACCCCCATTCAACCTGTTTTCCCTCAAGCAGCTTTTGGAAAGTTGTTAAGACCCTCACCCAGACTGTCCCTCTTTTTTTCACGAGTTCCAGGGTCCTCGGAACAGAGATACCACACCTCCGCCCGCCAGGCCCCGCGTGACGCCGCCTCACGCTCTCTGTTCCGCAAACGCAGAGTCCTCCCGCCTCAGCCCCCCACCGCCACCCCGCAGCTTCTCTACCAACCGGCCCCTCCCCTGGAGCCCGCTCCCGCACGCCAGTGCACCGGCGCTCACATACGGGCCCCCCCGCCCACCACTGCCTCCCTGTCCGGGACACCGGGGCCTGGGCCGCAGGGACGCGAGCAGGCGCCCCGCGCTCGGGCCTTGAAGGTCTGGGGGAGAGGGGTGAGGGAGGGAAAGGGAGGGGCGAAGGGGGGAGAGAGAGGGGAGAAGGGAAGGAGGGGGAGGAGGAGGGAAGGCGAGGCAACGAGCGTTTACCTGCGCCGGGGCCCTGGGCACGGCCGCAGCCATCGGACTCGGGGTGCGGGGCGAACACCGGGGCCGACGGTCCCTGTCCTGGCCCACGTGCGGGGCAGCCCGGGCGGCGTAGCCAGCCGCGGACCCGCCTCTCTGCCGGGGGGGACAACTCCAGCGCCTTGACAGTTCCGTCACTTCGGTCCCGCCCTGGCACGCCCGAGAGCAGCAAAATGGCCGCCACAAGGAGGAGGCCGGAAGTCCCACCCCTAGGGGAGGTATTCCCGCGGAAATGATTCCATTGGCTCAATTCCGCGCACGATCTTCTGGGTAATGTAGTTGGCGGCTTTCTAGTGGCCCCTGCAAGAGCGTTTCTCTATTCTGACCAATCAGAGCATTGGCCATGCGACTCCTCAAGGGATGATGGAACCTAAAGGTTGGGCGGGATGCAGAGAAGAGGATTTGCTCCTTGTGAACTGCAGTGAAAAGGCGTTAATTTCATACTCTGTAAAGGTCAGCATGCTCCAGAGGGTAATATTGTTTTTGAGGTACTCCGAGATCCACTGATCTAAATGATCATATTCCGTAGAGTCACTCAGACAAAATAGTCCACGCATAGCTGAAGGCATTTTCTTAATCCTCTTGAAATGCATGTAGCCTGATGAGTTTGTCAGTTTTGTGAGTTCTAATATGATTGACTAAGGGCAAGGGAAAAAACTTTATGCAGGGCTATGACTCAGAATAAAGAAAGTTGTTAGGCCGCCCTCATACAGGTGAACAAGCAGGATCTCTGCCTCTGGTTCCCAAAGAAAATGTGTCACTTGATTGTGGGTCAGTGATTGTGTCTTGCCCATTTTTTTATATAATATGTCTTACTCAGTACTCCAAGATACACTCAATTCTATTGAGCACACTGACATCTATCTCAAATGGAGATCAGCCTTAATGCTATTTTAGTTTGGGTCAGTGGCTACAACTTTCACAGTTGCAGAATGTCTGAACCTCCAGACAAAGGGGCAACTGAACCCCATGTTCTCATGTCCTTGCCTGTAAGTGATTAGAGGCATCACGTATCAGTGATTGCCGGTACAGTTCTGCATAGAGAATTAAGATTATTTTAGAAGAACAGTTTTGAAATGGAAATTTCAGAAAATTAGTAATAATGTTTATACTGTTTAAAGATAGTGTCAGAAAAAAAAAAAAAAAAAGATAGTGTCAGAAATACCTCTGGGGAAATATAAAGGGATACTGAAGAAAGTTAAGTGTTAAAACACTTTTCCCCACTATGGTCTGTAAATTGAAACAAGTCTATATATAAGTGTCTGCATAAATTTCAAATCAGAAGTGGTTTTCCACCCTAAGCTCCAAAATCATGAACATTCTGTGAAAGGATTTCAATTTCAAATGGAACTGGAAGATATGAAATGGAGAATCTCACGTACACACTCTGAGAATGGAACTTAAGAACTGAGACTAGGGGCACCTGAGTGGCTCAGTTGGTTGAGCATCTGCCTTCAGCTCAGGTCATGATCTTGGGGTCCTGGGATCTAGTCTCATATCAGGCTTCCTGTTCAGCGGCAAGTCTGATTTCCTCTCTTCCTCTCCCTCCGTGATCTCTCTCAGTCAAAAAAATAAAATCTTTTTTAAAACAAATATTGTTTATCTTTTTTAAAGATTTTATTTATTTATTCATGAGAAACAGAGAGACAGATGTAGAGACACAGGCAGAGGGAGAAGCAGGCTCCATGCAGGGAGCCCTACGTGGGACGCGATCCCAGGTCTCCAGGATCACGCCCTGGGCCAAAGGCGGCACTAAACCGCTGAGCTACCCAGGAAAAAAACGACTGAGACTCGTTTCCTTTAAGTGTTCAATTTACAGAAGACTTATCACCTGACCAATGAACATCCTCCAAGAATGTTTTCCATCCTGAAGACAATTAACTTACTGCTTGAACTCTGGCTGGACTCTGTCTTTGTACAGTATGCCGGTAAATACAGCCTGCTCAAAACCCCCAATGGACTTGCCTATATCTTGCTACTTTTGTGTGTCTGAATTTCCATTTCTTTCTTATTTCTGAATAAATTCAGTTTCCAGTAATTCAAGTTTGTTCCAGTTTTATTTAGTATAATGATTCCCTACATTATCATAAAATTTCCTGAATCTCTTTAGTGATTAACATTATTCAATTTTAGGGGGGATCCCTGGGTGGCGCAGCGGTTTGGCGCCTGCCTTTGGCCCGGGGCGCGATCCTGGAGACCCGGGATCGAATCCCACGTCGGGCTCCCGGTGCATGGAGCCTGCTTCTCCCTCTGCCTGTGTCTCTGCCTCTCTCTCTCTCTCTCTCTCTCTGTGACTATCATGAATAAATAAAAATTTAAAAAAAAAAAAAAAAAAAAAAACATTATTCAATTTTAGAAAATTATTATTTTTTTTTAAAGATTTTATTTATTCATTCATGATAGTCACAAAGAGAGAGGCAGAGAGGCAGAGACACAGGCAGAGGGAGAAGCAGGCTCCATGCTGGGAGCCCGATGTGGGATTCGATCCCGGGTCTCCAGGATCGCGCCCCGGGCCAAAGGCAGGCGCCAAACCACTGTGCCACCCAGGGATCCCAGAAAATTATTTTTTTTTTAAAGATTTTATTTATTTATTCATGAGAGACACACAGGCAGAGACAGGCCGAGGGAGAAACAGGCTCCCTGTGGGGAACTTGATGTGGGGCTCTATCCCAGGACCCCAGGATCAAAACCCGGGCCAAAGACAGACACTCAACCACCAAGCCACCCGGGCACCCAATTTTAGAAAATTATTTAAAAATAATCATCAAGGGGTGCCTGGATGGCTCAGTTGGTTAAGCATCTGACTCTTGACTTTGGCTCAGGTCATAATCTCAGGGTTGTGAGATTGAGCCCGTCATCAGGCTCCACACTGAGTCTGGAGCCTGCATAATAAATGCTCTCTCCCTCTCCCTGTCCTTCCCTGCCACTCTTCAAGCTCTCTCTCTCTAGTAAATTAATTTTTAAAAATTTAAAGTTATTAATAATCTTCATGAGAGAGAGAGAGAGAGAGAGGGAGGCAGAGACACAGAGGGAGAAGCAGGCTCCATGCAGGGAGCCTGATGTAGGACTCGATCCCAGGACTCTAGGATCAGGCCCTGGGTTGAACACAGAGCTAAACCGCTGAGTCACTCGGGCTGCCCACATTATTACTCAATTTTGAATCAAAATGTCCTGGAAGATTAAATCATGTAAAATGAGAGCCTACAAATATATAAAGTTGACTAAACAAATGATAGGGTGTTCTAGAGGGGACTTGTAGCCCAGAAACTGCATTTAGAACATTTGTTTTTTTGCCCAGCTTGCAAAACAAGAGACCTGGGTGTCATTGCCAAAGCATGAAGGGATGAATGTCAAGGGGCCTGAAGACACCAGGGCAGAGCTGTTCATCACACCTGGTGTGTCTTTATAATCAGGGTTATGTAAAAATATAAAATAGAAGACAGAGTAAGAGGAGACAAACACCCACCACGATGAGAGCTGTGCTGAGGACTCCAGCCCCAGGGGAAAGGCTGGGGGAAAAGCTGTTGCTGTGAATTTGATGGCCTTGCTGCCTATGCCAGTGCAGGTCAAAGATCCTGAAGCCACTTGGTTAACCATGAAGTTGGAACACATGTTAATGAAGAACAACATGAATGTGTACCCTGGAACAGTACATCTCTCTGGAATGCCTGAAAGACAATATCCATGAATTTTTTTTTTTTGGTAGTTATTTTTCCTTTGTATTGGTCTAGTCCATTCATAGCAATACATGAATTTAGTAGCGGTTACAGGACCCAGCAGAGGGAAGAGTAAAATTTAATGCACTTTGGGGACATCATTCTTAGCTCCACCCACCTCGTAATACTGGGGCAAAGCTTACTGGCCCAGAAGCCACTTAAGAGCAGGTAGTGCTGAGACAGATCCTTCTGGCCCTCTGTGAAAATAAAGGACAAGTTTATGTCCAACATCACTCAGAAAATATTTCCTTCCAAAATTGCCATTGTCTTAAGGAACTCCTTAGAGAGAAGCCCTAAGTAGTTGGCAAAGGCAAGTTGTTTAACCAAATCTTTTTAAAATTATTTATTTATTTATTTATTTATTTATTTATTTATTTATTTATTTATTTATTTATTAGAGACACAGAGAGAGAGGCAGAGGGAGAAGCAGGCTCCCCAAGCAGAGCTCGATGTGAGACTTGATCCTGGGACTCTGGGACCAGCCTTGAGCTGAAGGCAGATGCTCAACCACTGAGCTACCTGGTCCCTGTTTAACCAAATCTCTTGACAAGTAAGCTCCCCATTATTGCTATTCTGTCTCTGAGGTTTTTTTGTTTGTTTGTTTGTTTGTTTTGTTTTGTTTTTTGGTCTCTGAGTTTCTTTTTAAAATATCTTTATAATATTGGACACATTGAGGCAGTTACATTTTCATTCTTCCATCCAGTACACTTATTGCTTCTACCTTTTCGTTCATTATTTTGGGAACTTCCTGGGTAGAATCTGAAACTGGCCCCCATACATGGAAGACAGAGGCAAACTACTCCACATTGGTAGGTGGCAGGTTTAAGCAGGGGAACTTACATATGAAGCTTAACTTGGGTGACTGCAAGATGAGTAGATCTCTGTACCTGCCTGCCAGAATCTTAAAATTTATATAGAAGCAAAAAAAATTACATAGAAGCTTTAACTGGGTTCAGTTGGATATACCATCCAGATGGTAGCAACACCACCTTATTATCTCAAGGCTGTGTCCTTGGGCAGCTTCTAGTACAGGGAAGGCAAGCAGAATGGACATTCCAAGGACAGGGGAGAGGGTAAGAAGCCTCTGATTGCCCCGATCTAGCTCTTGCATCAATCAGTGGTCAGGTCTTTTTTTTTTTTTTTTTTAAGATTTTATTTATTCATGACAGACACAGAAAGCGAGAGAGGCAGAGACACAGTCAGAGGGAGAAGCAGGATCCATGCAGGGAGCCCGATGTAGGACTTGATCCTGGGACTCCGGGATCACACCCTGAGCCAAAGGCAAAGGCTCAACAGCTGAGCCCCCATGCATCCCTAGTGGTCATGTCTTCTTGGTGACTTTATCCAATACTACCTTCACACCTAAAATAATACACACACACACACACACACACACACACACAGAGTCTCTGCCCCTGGTTCCTGATGCAAAGCTCCTAAAACCGTTATAATTACCTGGTAATGACGGTTTTAGGAGCTTTGCATCAGGATAGTCTTTTGTTCTAATAAGTGACTCTTGGTGGGCTCCTGGATGGGGTCTAGCCACCAGAAAAACTAAGCCATAATCAAAAGCTTGGAGTTTTCAGCCTGAGTTCCCATTCTCCAGAGAGGAGAGAGGGGCTGGAAATGGAGTTCATAATCGATCATGCCTATGTGATGAAGCCTCCATAAAAATCCCAATAGTATGGAGTTGGGAGAGCTCCCAGGTCAGTCAGCATATCCATGTCCTGGGAGAATGAAGTATCCCATATCCATGGGTACGGAAGCTCTTGCACTTGGAACCCTCCCAGACTTTATCCCCTGTATCTCTTCATCTGGCTATTCCTCTTTGTCTTGTATCACATCTTTTAATAAACTGGTACATGTGTTTTCCTGAGTTCTGTGAGCCACTCCAGAAAATTAATCCAACTTGAATAGGGGCATCATAGGAACCTCAGGTTTACAGCTGATCACTCAGAAGTAAAAGTAACAAACTACACCTGTAATTGGCATTTGAAGCGGGAGGCAGTCCCTTGGACCTGAGCCTTTAACTTGTGGGATCTGGGTTATCTCCAGGTAGTGTCATAATTGAGCTGAATTTTAGGACACCCAGTTGGTGTTGGAGACTTCTTGTTCCTTTCATTGGAACTGTTGGTGCAGAATGTAGTTGGTGTCATGAAATGGGATTTGCTAGGACAGTGCTTGCTCATGGAAACATGTGGTTTGGGAAGAGAAAGGATGAAAGGGTCAGGGATAAATAACCTTTGATTCCTGAATGGACACATGGTCACAGTGGTCAACGTGATATGGAGCAGCAGCTGTGCTGTAATCAGTTACTAACGGTAAGACTTAGCAAAGGAATTCAGAGACGGATCCAACTCCTGAGGAATTGGTTCATTGCATGCATAAGGAAGTGCAAACTAATAAGAAACAGGCAAAATAGAGTTAAACTAAAAATAAAGGAGAATACTGGGTCAGACTTCGATGCTAGACCAAGCTCATATTTCAGTGAGTCTAAGCTCTGCTCCCTGGCCTCAAATCGGCCTCCCAAGGGAAAAATTGTGCAGGGATAACAAAGTAATTCTAAGATCTCTGGTCACCATGTTCATCATCATGGTGGAGGGGCAAAACCAAGAAACTTGAAACCAAGGGGGCATAATATAAAGAAGTTCCTTCATTTTATTTTTTTAAAGATTTTATTTATTTATTCATAGAGACAGAGAGAGAGAGAGAGAGGCAGAGGGAGAAGCAGGCATCATACAGAGAGCCTGATGTGGGACTCGATCCAGGTTCTCCAGGATCACGCCCTGGGCTGCAGACTGCGCTAAACCACTGCGCCACCGGGGCTGCCCCAATTCCTTCATTTTATAGATCAGTATCATGAGAACCTGTACCTAAATGGCTGATGAGAATAAGTTGGGGGCTATGTCTCTGATTTGAATGCTGCAGAATGGAAGAGCATGTTTTGTTGATACAGGACCCATGGCTCACTGTGAAATAATCACAGATGGCTGTATGTGATAGAGACACAGAAGGTATTCCTTAGGGCAAAGCCAACTGATGGACCAGAATAAGTCACTGAAAGGTGTGTTAGTCCTGAGAAGGGGTCTGTTTCCTCCTATGAATGCCAAGTGGAGCGACCCAGGTGAAGCAGCTGATACACTTGGTATGCAAGCCATGTGGGCCTGACTTTGGGATACTCACACACTGAATTATGCCTGTTGCCTAGGTCATGGTAAATGCTGTGCTTAAGGGACTCCTTTCATATGGACACCCCATACAGACCTACTGTTGTTAAAACCAAAGCACAAGTCAGGAAGCCTTATCAAAATGCTGTTTCAGCTTTTCCTCGTGGGTCTTATCGATAACAAAAACATTACATTAATTAACAAAAGTAGGAAAAAGCAGAAGACAGAATCAGTAGACGTTTTAGCAGGGCAGAAATTTTTAAACAGTTATTAAGGAATAAAGTGAACAAAACAAATATTTTTTTTTGAACAAAACAAATATTGATAGGAATGGAACAAAAAAGGATTATTATTTTTTTTATTTTTTAAAGACTTTACTTATTTATTCATGAGAGACACACATAGAGACAGAGAGAGAGGCAGAGACAAAGGCAGAGGGAGAAGCAGGCTCCATGCAGGGAGCCCGATGTGGGACTCATCCCGGGTCTCCAGGATCACACCCTGGGCAGAAGGCGGCGCTAAACCGCTGAGCCACCCAGGCTGCCCTGAGCCACCGGGGCTGCCCAGGATTATTATTTTAAAATATTTTTTTCTTTATTTATTTATGATAGTCACACAGAGAGAGAGAGAGAGGCAGAGACACAGGCAGAGAGAAAAGCAGGCTCCATGCACCGGGAGCCCGACGTGGGATTCAATCCCGGGTCTCCAGGATCGTGCCCTGGGCCAAAGGCAGGCGCCAAACCACTGCACCACCCAGGGATCCCCCAGGATTATTATTTTAAAGTGGTATTGGGGCACCTGGGTGACTCAGTGTTTGAGATCTGCCTTTGGCTCAGGTTGTGATCCCAGGGCCCGCAGGGAGCCTGCTTCTCTCTCTGCCTCTGTGTCTCTCATGAATAAATACATAAAATCTTAAAAATAAAATAGATATTGATAGGGTTAAAACTGTTTAAAAATTTTGACCAAGGGATCCCTGGGTGGCGCAGCGGTTTGGCGCCTGCCTTTGGCCCAGGGCGCGATCCTGGAGACCTGGGATCGAGTCCCACATTGGGCTCCCGGTGCATGGAGCCTGCTTCTCCCTCTGCCTGTGTCTCTGCCTCTCTCTCTCTCTGTGACTATCATAAATAAATAAAAATTAAAAAAAAAAAATTTTGACCAAGTAAATTTGAAGATCTAATTGGCTTTATTAAAGATTTATGAATGAGGCAGCATTCCATCTAGGAAGTAGAGGGCAGCTCCGGAGATATACAAAATGGAAAGTTTTTAAAGGCAGAGATGGTGCAGAAAATGGAAATTTATTAGCAAGGAATGCATTGTTTTAGGAAAGCTTGCCCTTCTAAGGGGAAATACAGGGGCCTATCAGGGGATTAATTCCTAGTGCTGGCCAGGAAATTCCTGTTTGGTTAAAAGTAACATCCCTCCAGGGATTGAAACTACAGTTAGGTTATGCATTAAGCCACCCGGATCACCCCGCTGGCCCAGACTGCAACTGTTGGACACACTATCAATGTCATTTCTCTGGCACTGAAACTGTGCTGTGTCTGTCTGTCTTCCTTCCTCCCTCCCTGCTTCCCTCTCACCCTCCCTTGCTTCTTTCCTCTCTATTCTGTCCTTCCTTTCCTTCTTTTCAATTTTTAAAATCTGAGTATAGTTGACATACAATGTTACCTTAATATCAGGTGTACAACATAGTGATTTGACTTCTGTGCTTTCTCCTTGCTGCAAATGCTTTGTCTTTTACAAGAGACTGTGAACTCCTTCAGGTCAAGTACCAGATCTTAAAACCAAAGTTGTAGCAAAAAAGGATAACTAATACTGGTTTGGAACTTTTGCAACCATCATCTTCACTTTCTCATAATGGCCATGTGAGGTAGATGGGGGCAGAGGCATAATCTCCACCGGGCAGATGAGGAAGCAAAGTTTAGAGGGGCTAAGTAAGTTACTTGCAGTCACACAGCAAGCAAGCAGCATGGCCCAGAGAGGGCATGAGTCTTCTGCTGCTTGATTCTATACTTGGTCCCACTACCCCTTGCAGTATCCCTTGTGCACTTCTGATTTCCCAAACCTTATCTAAGGCAAGTGACAGCCAATATTTGTTGATTTTATAATCTCCAACTTTACCCCGGGTATTGTCTTGCTGCCATTGTGGCCTGATGTTTTGCTATTACAGCCTTGACCTCCATCTTCTATATGTCAGTGTTGTAGGCTCTGAGGCACAGCAAGTTACTGATGGTGGAACCTCAGAAGCTGCTGCCCAGTTCTTTACTGGACCAAGTGTGTGTCAAGGTCACACAGCTATAGAAAGATAGAGACTGCATTGGGACCTCACTCATTTGGCTACCCCTCTGGTTCTTTCCAGAGCTCGGTGCTGCCTCCTATGGAAAAAGCAGAGATGGAGCAAGGGAGAGAGATGCCCGTTGGGAGAAGTGAGCCCTTACCTAAGCGAGACCAGAAACCCAAAGGTCTCCAGCATCACTTCCACTTACCAGATCCTTTGGGCTGTGTACAGCTCACCAGAGCTAAAGTCATAAACACCTGAAAAACTAAACCTAAGACATCATATTGATCTTTGGGTTGGTGGGTGGGGGTCAGAGCTGTCACTCCATTGCTGATAAACGACGCAGAGATGGAACCCTGAATCACGAAGGCATCTTGAGGTTTGGGCTCTCTGCTGGGCTCAAGGAGGAGCATGGCACAGCCACTGTACATAATGCTGTGGCCAAGAGAACAGCCCTCCCCCAGGGGAGGCCACTGCAGATGAACATGGCTTCCCCATAAGGACTGTGTGGGCAGAGGGCAAGTGGGGAATATGCTCATGATGGTAATTCCACAGAGAACAACAGCAGCAGTGCCTCCTTGGTCCTTGCCCTTCATCTTCCCTGGGCTGAGGGCTTCATGAGCTGTGCTAACAGGATTAAACACCCAGGTCTGGAGCCAATCATTCAGGTTTGAGTCTGGTTACTGGAATCTATTGCCTGTCTCTTGTATGGCCTTGGGGAGCCAACTTCATCTTTCTGACCCTGGACTTCCCTAGAAATACAATAAATAATCATTCCTATTCCCACCTTCTCAGGTTGCTGTGAGAATGAGAGAAGATGCTCACAACACATACCCTCGAGTCCTGACACCAGTAAGTGCTGAGTGCAAGTCCTTGTAACCTTCACGGGGGCCAGTGTAAGCACCATCATCACCTCGGCATCAGTCAGGGAGCTAAGACTTAGGGAACAATAGCAAGTTGCCCCGATTCCCTGGTGGAGAAGCCCTGGCCTCCCCAACGGGTGGGTCAGCAGGTTTGAAGAAGCACCATTTCTTTCTCAAATACTCAGGGGTAGAAGGCCTTTGGGGCACTGGGGAAATAGATTGCTTGGCCTAGGCACGTCACTGCAGAGACTGAAGCTGCTCAGGCCTAGAGAGGCCACAGGTGCAGCCATTGCACAGCGAAGGGGTACCTCAGCTCTTGACCTCCAAACACTACCCCTTACATGCGTTTTACACAGGCGGAACCTGAGGCCCACAGAGGGTGGGTAGTTTGCCCGTGTGTCCTGGGGATCTGGTATTCAAGCCCAGGGTGCCTGGACCCAGGGCTTGAAGATCCTGATCAGCATTTTATTTCTGTCTCTGTTGGGGTTTGGGACTCCGAAAACACTTTCTCCATCTTGAGTCTATCTGGTGCCCCCAGAGTCCTGCTAACCAACCCACTAACCTCCATAATAGACCAGGAAAATGGGTGAACACTACAAAGCAACGGTTTATTGTATTTTTAAATGTCTGGACTTTAAAAGCAAAAATGTCAATAATGCAGATTAAAATTAAAAGTATATATATGTCCATTACGTTATACATAGCATAAAAAAACTGAAAACAATGAGAACATACACTTCCAATATTAAAAAGGACTCCAAAAAGTTAAAAAAGTCACAAAATGAGTGAAATTCCAACATATCTTTGTTTCACATTCTTTTGTAAAAGAATACTCACAATTCATAGAATAGGCAGAAAATATGAACAGACATTTTAGCAAAAATATAGATAGCAAATGCACATCTGAAATAGTCACGGTGACTCCTTACAGAAATGCAGTTCAAACACTAAGACAGCACTACACATTTATAAAAAGGGTCAAAATTAAGAACAACTGATCAAACTAAACCACTCACTAGGATATGCAGGAAATGCAACTCTCATACACTGCTGGTGAGAATGCAAAAAGGTATAATCGTTTAGATCACAATTTACTAATTTAAGTTAAACACTGATCTACTCTATGACTCAGACTTTCCACTGAGTTATTGACAAAAGATTAAGTGAAACACATGTCCATATAAATAATTACACACAAATGTTTGTATCTTTATTTTCCATAGGCAAAAATTAGAAATACCCAAATGTCCATTAACAAATTAATGGGTAAACTAATAGTGTTATACTCAAAAACAAGAATATTTCTCAGCAAAAAAACAAAACAAAAACCACAAACCACCAAACACAAAACAAGCTACTTATATATCACTGATGATTCTACAATTATTTATGCAACATAAAAACAGGAAGGAAATAGTTCAGACTCCTATTATATAAATCATAGAAAATAAGAGTTTTCTATTACAATGGAAAGTAAGTCAATGGTGACTCAGAGGACTGGGGAGACAGGTAGAGAAATTACTAAGAACATGAGGTAAATATGCAATGACACATATGCTCACTATCATGACTATGATGTTTCAGGGTCATCAGTAGGTCAAAACTTACTGAAGACTACATTTCCAATATGTACAATTTATTACATGTAAATTATACTTTAATAAAGCTTTAAAAAATGATTCAAGATTAAAAATCTGTCCAACTCTTTTTGGAAAATAGGTTTTGCAACCCTACATTCACCACACATTTTTGCATTGTGGAGGCCAGTTTTGCTCAGTGAAAGAAAATATAGCAATTAAAGACTTTCCACTACAGCCAAAAAGACTGCTGACTGGGTCACGAAAGCCGCATCCCTGGACTACAGATCCCTGCTTTCTCGATCTGTTTTCCTCCCTGTGCAGCAATGGTCTTGAGGTGAACATCACTAGGCTACAGGAATCCAAAATACCTTTCAATTCTTTCCAATGATGACATAAGCTACACAAAATAGATATACCTGGAGGTCCACAGATTTGTGCACACACCAGCTCTGCAGTCCTCACTGCAGAAGTATTTCTGTGTGCACTTTTAGAAGAGGCACATTCCATATAATTGGCTGTAGTCCCCTCCACTATTAAGCCAGTGTTTCTGCAGTAGTTCTGGTTTCCCCCTGACCCTTATGGCCTTACAACCAGTGACCATCACCTACAGAAATGCGGACATCAGGGCAAATGGCTCTTTGCAGGACCTGGGGAAGAAGTTCCCCTCAACAGTGCTGGCGTCCTCTATGATATCCTCTGTGAACAAGGGAAAAACTTTCATGCTGCTCCTAGAAGGAACTGAGGTTCTCACACCTGATCTCCTGGGGGTGACCTCGGAGACTCCCAAAACTCATTGCATCCGGTCTCAAATCAGGACCAGAAAACCCTGCAGTTTTCCCTAGGAAGCCACAGGGAATACAAATTTAGCAAAAACTGGTAAGCTAATTTCTGCCACCATATTGACACCTTGAGATACGAAAGTTTGAGACCCTCCTCCCCAATGAAAGTTGTTTACTCCTGCATTCTTGTAGACCTCAAAATGTTTAATAAACCACATACATGGTAAAGAGAACACCCAAAATTAAAGAGGACTTAAACAATAAGGACTTGTTACTATACAAACCAAACCAATAGGGGCTAGCAGTTTTTGAGTTAGTGACTTGGAAGCTGGAAAATTAATCACACATATCTCTGGAGACCATGTCCCTGCAAACGGTGGTCCTAGGACAATATGGTGGTTCTCTAGGACAGTATGGGTCAGGTCCATGCCAGTTAGTCAGAAAAAAGGAAATGTGGGTCCCCCTAAGGACTCAGGTTACTCCTAATTTCCTTCAACAAATGAAAGCAGAGGTCATCTTCCCTGAGCACAATGGGGTGATGACTGATGCATGTTGTGGAGACATGCCAAATGGTAGAAGTACATTGCTTTGGCCAAAGACTGGCAGTAATGTAAATCTGGAAAGAGCCCTAGGCAGTTTAGAAAATGCAACATAGCCACAATGCTTCCCACATAACTGAAACTTAAGGGAAATCTCCTTACTATTGGCATTTGGATGTAGTAGATTGAATTCAGACAAATGGTGCCTCACAGAGTTTCCTCTGGTATCATTACTCTGAAGAAGGAAACTCCATTCCTATGCATCTAAGGCCTTTCTCCAGTGTGAACTCTCCGATGCTGAGAAAGATTAGATTTTCGACTAAAAGATTTCCCACATTCACTGCAGTCATAAGGCCTCTCTCCTGTGTGAACTCTTTGATGATAATGTAGGGTGGAACGAGAGGTAAAAGATTTCCCACACTCATTGCATTCAAAAGGCCTTTCTCCTGTGTGAACTCTCCGGTGAATAATGAGATGAATTCTTTGGGTAAAGGATTTTCCACATTCACTGCACTCATGAGGCCTTTCTCCTGTGTGAACTCTGCGATGTCGAATCAGTATAGAGCTATTGGTAAAAGATTTCCCACATTCACTACACTCGTAAGGCCTTTCTCCAGTGTGAACTCTCTGATGATAACCAAGGGCAGAGACAGAAGTAAAAGATTTCCCACATTCACTGCACTCATAAGGCCTTTCTCCAGTGTGAACTCTCCGGTGTTTAGAGAGGTATGAATTTTGACTAAATGATCTCCCACAATCACTACACTCATAAGGCTTTTCTCCAGTGTGAACTCTCTGGTGTTGATTCAACTGGGAACTATCCCTAAAAGATTTCCCACATTCACTGCAGTCAAAAGGCCTTTCTCCTGTGTGAACTCTCTGATGACAACGGAGGGCAGAGGTAGAAGTAAAAGACTTCTCACATTCTCTGCACTCGTAAGGCCTTTCTCCAATGTGAACCTTCTGATGATAACGGAGGGCAGAGCCAGATGTAAATGATTTTCCACATTCATTGCACTCATAAGGCCTTTCTCCTGTGTGAACTCTCTGGTGTATATTGAGGTGATTTCTTTGGGTAAAGGATTTCCCACATTCACTGCACTCATAAGGTCTTTCTCCTGTGTGAACTCTACGGTGTCGAATAAGTATTGGTCCATTGGTAAAAGATTTCCCACATTCACTACACTCATAAGGTTTTTCTCCAGTGTGAACTCTCTGATGATAACAGAGGGCAGAGCCAGAGGTAAAAGATTTTCCACATTCACTACATTCATAGGGCCTTTCTCCGGTGTGAACTCTCTGGTGTTGAGAGAGGTAAGATTTGTGGCTAAAAGATTTTCCACATTCACTACATTCATAAGGCCTTTCTCCAGTATGAACTCTTCGGTGTATGATGAGGTGATTTATTTGGGTAAAAGATTTCCCACAATCATTACACTCATATGGTCTCTCTCCTGTATGAATTCTTTGATGATAACGGAGGCCAGAACTAGACGTAAAAGACTTCCCACATTCACTACACTTATAAGGTTTTTCTCCAGTGTGAATTCTCTGATGATAACGGAGTGCAGAGCTAGAAGTAAAAGATTTTCCACATTCACTACACTCATAAGGCCTTTCTCCTGTATGTACTCTCCAATGTTCAATAAGATCAGATTTTCGTCTAAAAGATTTCTCACATTCAGTACACTCATAACTCACTTCTCCAGTGTGAATTGTACGTTGTCGAATAAGGATGGAGTTCTGGCTAAAAGACTGAGCACATATACGGCACACGTAACAATTTTCTTCAGTGTGATTTCTCTGAGGATAAATGAGGACAAATTTTTGGCTAAAGGATTTCCCACATTTGCTGCATTTGTACTGCCTTGGCCCAGTATGAATTCTTCGATGTTGACTAAGGGTTGAGCTTCCCCTAAAGGATTTTCCACAGTCACTACACACATGAAGCCTATCACCATTGTGGACCCTCTGATGAATTATAAGTGAGGACTTGTACCTGAATGTTTTTCCACATTCAGGGCACACAAAACACTGTCTTCCAGTGTGGACACCCTCGTCCTGACCAAGTGTGTGTTTGGGACCAAAGGGTTTCCTGCATTCTTCCCAGGTGTTATGATGTTTTAAGCTTTGAGAAGACACCCCAGACTCAGTGATTTTATTCTCCCCAGTATGAGTGGACTGGTGTTCGAGATGTTCTGAGGGGGCCAAGAGGTCCTCTTCAACTACCTCACAGGTGAAGGACTTTCCTGAATCATGGAAATTGCTGCTCTTCACAAATGATGCCCTGTCCACACTGCTTACAAAGGGTTTTTCTCCCACCTGCTGCTTCTCATGCTGCTGAAGGTCTGCACTGGAATAAATTTGTTTCACACATGTCCCATATTTGAAAATTTTCTGACTCTTTTGTTTTCCCTGGTGCCCAACCAAGTGGAAAATATTTCTCAAGACTGAACTACACATCTCACAGGGGTAGGTCTTCTGGGGAGACCGAGGTTCCTTCTGAGTCCAAGGCTGTGACACACCTACAGAAATGCTTTGTTCAAAGATTGCCTCTGCATCCTCTACTCCACAGCAGCAACCTAAATACAAAGAAACACTTGTGAAGAACACATTGACTTTACTGGAAGAGGGCAACCCAATTATGAATATATAAATGAAAACCAAAAAAATAAAAAAAAGGAAACCAAAAACAAACACAGTAACTATTCTTTTTATTTGTTTTTTTAAATAATTTTTATTTAAAAAAAAATAATAATAATTTTTATTTATTTATTTATGATAGTCACAGAGAGAGAGAGAGAGAGAGAGAGGCAGAGACATAGGCAGAGGGAGAAGCAGGCTCCATGCACCGGGAGCCCGACGTGGGATTTGATCCCGGGTCTCCAGGATCGCGCCCTAGGCTAAAGGCAGGTGCTAAACCGCTGCGCCACCCAGGGATCCCCACAGTAACTATTCTTATGTCAAAGCAGACTTAAAAAAAAAAAAAAAAGTATACTTTAAAGTAAAAAACTGGGACGCCTGGGTGGCTCAGTGGTTGAGCATCTGCCTTCAGCTCAGGGCATGATCCCGTGGTCCCAGAATTGAGTCCCACATCGGGCTCCCTGCATGGAGTCTGCTTCTCCCTCTGTCTCTGCCTCTCATGAATAAATAAATAAAATCTTAAAAATAATAAGAAATATTTAAAATAAAAAAAGTCAAAAACTATCACAAGAGACAAAAAAGGTCATTTCAGAATGATAAAGAAGTAAATTCATCAAGAGGATATAATAAGTATATGTACCAAAAATCCAAGCACCTATTAAGCAAATACTAACAGATCGGAATTCAGAAATAGACAGCAATGCAGTAACAGTAGAGGACTTCAACAACCCAGTAGCAACAATAGACAGATGATTCAGACAAAAAATCAGTAAGGAAATGTTGGATTTGAACTGCACTTAATACCAAAGGCATCTAATAGACATAAAACAGATGCCTTTCAGCTGTAGCAGAATATACATTCTTTTCAATTACACATAGAAGATTCTCTAGACTCTTACCTGTTAGGTCATGAAAAAATTTTTAACATTTAAGAAGACTAAAATTATATCAAGTTTCTTTTCCAACTACAAGATATGAAACTAGAAGTCATTAACAAAAGGAAGGCTGGAAAATATCACAAACATGTGGAATTTAAACAACATTCTGAACAACAGGTCAAAGAAGAAATTAAAAAATATATGAAGACAAATGAAAATAGAAAAATAGAAACACAACACATGAAAATTTATAAGAGGCAAGAAAATCAGTTATAAGAGGGAAGCTTACAGTAATAAACGTCTACATTAAGAAAAAAGAAAAATCTCAAAACAACTTAATATCTCAATGTATGAGAAAAAAAACAAACAAACTAAGGTCAAAGCAAAAAGAAGAAAATAACAAACACCAGAGCAGAAATAAATGAAATAGACACTAGACAAACAATAGAAGAAGCACCTAGGTGGCTCAGTGGTTGAGCATCTCCCTTTGGTACAGGTCATGATCCTGGGGTCCTGGGATCAAGTCCTGCATCAGGCTACCTGTGAGGAGTCTGACTCCCTCAACCTATGTCTCTCTCTCTCTCTCTCTCTCTCATGAATAAATCTTAAAAACAAACAAACAACAACAACAACAACAACAAAAAACAATAGAAAAGACCCATGAAACTAAGAGTTGGGTTTTGGAGAATATAAACAAATTGACAACCTTTAGTTAGACTAAGAATAAAAGCGAAAAGACTCAAAATCAGAAATGAAAGAGGAAAAGAGGAAACATCACAATTGATACTGCAGGAATACAATCAAGAGACCACAATGAAGAATTACATGCCAACAAATTGGATAACCTAAAAGAAATGGATAAATTCACAGAAACATACAACCTGCCAAACCTCCACCTCCCTCTCAAAAGAAAGAAACATACAACATGCCAATACTAAATAATGAAGAAATAGAAAACGTGAATAGATTCGTAACTGGTAGGAGAAATCTCCTAACAAAGAAAAGCCCAGGACCAAACAAACAGAACCATGGAGAATTCTACTACGTATTTAAAGAATTAACACCATCCTTTTTATTTTTTTATTTTTTATTTTTTTTCATCCTTTAAAAAAAAAAGATCTATTTATTTTATTTTTTTAAAGATTTTATTTATTTATTCATAAGAGACACACACAGCGAGAGTGAGAGAGAGGGGCAGAGACACATGCAGGGAGCATGATGTAGGACTCGATCCCGGGACTCCAGGATCACGCCCTAAGCTGAAGGCAGGTGCTAAACCACTGAGCCACCCAGGGATCCTAAATATCTATTTATTTTAGAGAGAGAAAGAAAGCATGAGCAGGAAGAGGGACAGAGGGAGAGGGCAACAGAGAATATCAGGCAGACTCTCCACTGAGCATGGAGCCTGACGCCAAACTCAATCTCATGACCCTGAGATCATGACCGGAGTTGCAATCAACAGTCATATGCTCAACCAACTGACCCGCCCAGGTTCCCCACCATCCTTCTTAAAGGTCTCAAAAAGCAACAACAACAACAACAACAACAACAACAAGAAAACTGAAGAGGGAACACTTCTAAACTCATTTTATAAGGCCTGATATCAAAGCCATTTTAAGACAACACAAAAGAAGAAAATCAGGCTAATATCTCTGATGAACATAAATGCAAAACTCTTGCAAACCAAATCCAAAAGCACATTACACAATATATACTACAATAATCAGGACTTATCCCTGAGATCCAAGGAGAGATCGACATGTGCAAATCAAAACAAGATACACCACCTTAAGTAAATAATGGTTTAAAGGGTAAAAATCATATAACCATATCAACAAATGTAGAAAAAGCACCTGGCAAAATTCAATATCCTTTTATAATGAAAATCATCAAAAAATCAGATACATATTTAATATTTTATTTATTCATGAGAGAAAGAGAGATGGGATGCCAAATAAAGAGATCATTTGAAATAGGAAAGAGAGAGAGAGAGAGAGGCAGAGACAGAGGAAGAAGCAGGCTCCCCATGGAGCAGGGAGCTCAATATGGGACTAGATCCCAGGATCCTGGAATCATGAACCGAGCCAGAGACAAATGCTTAACAGACTGAGCCACCAAATAAGCAAAGAACCTCAACATACCTGACACGCCCACAGCTAGCATCATATTCTATTATCAAAAGCTAAGATATCCCTCCCAAACCTCCCCACCCCCAGCATCAGAACAAGACAAGGTGCCCACTCTCTTCACTTTTATTCAACATAATACTGAAAGTCCTAGCCCTGAGTAATTAAGAAAAAGAAAGGCACCTGGGTGGGCTTAGTTAAGTATCTACCTTCTGCTCGTGTCATGATTCCAGGGTCCTAGGACTAAGCCTCATGTCCAGCTCCCTGCTCAGTGGAAAATCTGCTTCACCCTCTACCCCCCTTTACCCCTGCTCATCCTCACTTGTACTCTTGCTCCCCCTCTCAAATATTTTTTTTAAAAAAAGAAGAAAAAGAAAAAAAAAAAAAAAAAAAGAAGAAGAAGAAAAAGAGATAAAGGTATCCAAATCAGAATGGAAGAAGTAAAACTGTCTTTTTCCAGTGACATAATCTTACATATAGAAAACTAAAGAATCTACCAAAACACTGTTAGAATAAATGAATTCAGTATAGTTGCAGGATAAAAAAAAAAAAAATCAATATACAAAACTAAGCTGCATTTATATACACTAAAATAAAGCTCTCCGAAAACAAATTGAGAAAACAATCCCACTTAAAGTAGTATCAAAAAGAGTAAAATACTCAGGACACCTGGATGGCCCAGTGGTTGGGCATCTGCCTTCATCTCTGGTTGTGGTCCCAGGGTCCTGGGATCGAATCCCGCATCAGGCTCCCCACGGGAAGCCTGCTTCTCCCTCTGCCTACGTCTCTGCCTCTTTGTTTCTCATGAAGAAATAAAATCTTAAAAAACAATAATAAAATAAATAAATGGTGATGGAAAAACTGGGTATCTACATGGAAAAAGAAAAAAGGAGATCCCCACTTTGGCTCTTAAAATAAGAGGGAAGGTGTAGGGAAAACTTGGCCAAGCCCAGCTAACTTGAGAAGCTAGACTACCTATTGGTAAATGTGGACATTCTAGGCTTACATTCACTCCACCACCAAGATTTCCATATGTATTTTGGGGGACCAGAGCACTGTGATGAAGCCAAGGCTGTCGATATTCCCCACACAGACACTGAGGCACTGAAGAAGCTTAACAAGAATAAAAGATTAGGGATCCCTGGGTGGCGCAGCGGTTTAGCGCCTGCCTTTGGCCCAGGGCGCGATCCTGGAGATCCGCGATCGAATCCCACGTGAGGCTCCCGGTGCATGGAGCCTGCTTCTCCCTCTGCCTGTGTCTCTGCCTCTCTCTCTCTCACTGTGTGCCTATCATAAATAAATAAAAAATTTAAAAAAAAGAATAAAAGATTAGCCAAGAAGCTGGCCTAGAAATATGATGCATTTTTGCCTTCAGAATCTCTGATCAAGCAGATCCCACAAATCCTGGGCTGAGGCCTAAATAAGGCTAACAAGTTCCCTTCCTTGCTAACTCACAATGGGAACACGGTGGCCAATGTGGATGAAGTTAAATCCACAATCAAATTCTAGATGAAAAAAAAAAAAAAAAAAAAAAATTCTAGATGAAGAAGGTCCTTGTCTGGCAGTGGTAATGGCCATATGAAGATATGAGCTTGTGTACAACATCCACTTAGCTGCCACTTTTCTGAAGTCAACGCTCAAGAAGAATTGGCAGAACATTTGGGCTTTATACATTAAGAGCACCATGGGCAAGACCCAGAGCCTCTACTAAGACACAGCTTAATAAATCCTAGTGTTGGGACTCCTGCGTGGCTCAGCGGTTGAGCGTCTGCCTTCAGCTCAGGGTGTGATCCTGGGGTTCCGGGACCGAGTCCCACATCGGGCTTCCTGCATGGAGCCTGCTTCTCCCTCTACCTCTCTCTCTCTGTGTCTTTCATGAATGAATGAATAAAGTCTTAAATAAAATAAAAAACTAAAAACAAAAATGGGCAAAGGACCTCAAAAAACCTTTATTCAAAGATACACAAATGGCCAACAGGTACATGAAAAGATGCTCAACACCACTAATATAAGAAAAATGCAAATCTAAATAACAATATGCCTCACGCCTATTAGGATGGCTATTATCAAAAAGCAAGATATAACAAGTGTTGGTGAGGAATGTGAAAAAAAGGAAATCCTTATATAAAGTCGGTAAGATAAATTGGTACAGGCATTGGTAAAGAACGGAAGATCTTTAAGAAATAAAAATAGGGGTGCCTGGCTGGCTTAGCTGGAAGACCATGTGACTTTTGATCTCTGGATTTTGAGTTTGAGCCCCACACTGGGTATAGAGATTACTTAAAAATAATGTAAAAAATCTTAAAAAAAATTAAAAGTAGATCATATGGTTCAACAATCCCACTTCTCTGTACATGTCCAAAGGAACTGAAATCAGATATTTGCACTCCTGTGTTAATTGCAGCATTATTCACAATAGCCAAGGTATGGAAACAATCTAAGTATCTTTCTATGGATGAACAGACAAAGCCTGGTATATATACACAATGGAGTATGGTTCAGCCATAAAAAAGGAAATCATGCATTTATGATAACATGGATAAACTTGGAGAACATAATGCAAAGTGAAATAAGTCAGGAAAAGACAAATACTATATGTTATTACTTATATGTGGAATTAAAAAAAAAAAGTTCAACACCTAGAAGCAAAGAGTGGAATGCCAGGGGCTGGAGATACTGGTCAGTTACAAGATGATTAAGCTCTGTGAATCTAATGTACAGCATGATGATTATAGTTAATAATAATGCTATGTTGTATACTTAAATTTGCTAAGAGAATAGCAAGTGTTCTTACACATACACAAAAGGTAAATTATGTAAAGTGATGGATATGTTTAAGTTCATTGTAATACTTATTTTATAATGTATATGATATCAGGTCATAACACTGTATACTTTAAATATATACAATATTATTTGTCAATTATACCTTTATAGAGCTGGAAAAAAAAAAAAAGAAATCTAAACACCATAAATAGAACAGTACAGAATAGTCTTAAAAGACAGTCCATGGCCCAGATAGGTAATGACCATGATAATTCCCAGCACAGGGAAACACAATGAAATGTCAGATAAAAAAAAAGGAAACAAAACCAGGGACACAAAAGACCTAGAGAAATAACCTGGCCAGGGAGGGGATAAACAAGATGCCATCCACTAGTCTCACTCCAAGACTACTGAACTCAAATTCTTCCTGTGAGGGTTCAGTACAGACAGTGTTGGGGAGAGAAGAGGGCAGAGCAAAAAACACAACCCTACAAAGGACAGCATCTATCCAAGAAACTGCTGAAGGAAGCAGTATCTATGGTCTACATACTGAAAAGAACAGAGCACCCCTGAGAAAAGAAGGGTCTGGGGAAATGTGAAACTTCGTTTACATCACTGGAGAAAGGGAGGGTCTTACCTAGTGAGGATATAAGTACAAAGTTCTCCAGCATTACATCGTGGTACAGGAGTCTCTGAGCCTCATCAAGGAGATCCCACTCCTCCTGGGAGAAATACACAGCAACATCCTCAAAGGTCATGCCACCCTGTCAAGAATGGGACAAAACCATGAACATTCTCTCTCTGAGAACGCATAATCCATCTCCCATACATCTATTCCACATGTATCCTCTGGAACTCCCTACCCCAGAGGAGGTACCAGGCCCTATCACCACTGATGCCTCTTCTCTCTTCATGATCTAATTCACCACTGTACATAGCCCTCAGCAACAATAGGCAAGGAGGCAGAGAAATGCCATGTAAGCTCTGGGCCTGGCCTGGAGGGCTCCGTCCCTTCTACAAACCAATTTCCCTACATCTCACAGATTATACATGCAAGATACAGCCATGTGGGCTCATGCTTCACCCTGAGGTCCCCAATACTAGGGCTCTAGGGTCTTCAGCTCATACTTACTGTCAATGTACACATCATTCAGTAGGCCAAACCTATCTCACATCTTTGGATCCCTCAAATGCACTCTCACTGCTCTGCCTTCTCCATACCCCACACCACAGGCATGACCCTGGACTCACCCATGCACTGGGCACACTGCATCCAGGGTGCCTGAAAACTTCAAACATGATCTAATATAGCCCCTATCCTTCGATAGATCCCACTGACAAAGAAAGGCCTAAGGGCTGCTTTGAAGGCCTGCCCATCTACCTGTGATCTTTGTTTCTATTTCTATATCAGTCACACAGAACCACAAGTAAATTTTAGATACCTGTGACCTCTGTGCTGCTCTTGCTGTCCCCTCAGCAGCAATTACCCTCCTTCCTTCATGTAACCTTCATTAAAAGCATATCAAAACCCCATTGGTCTCCATGCTAGGCACAGAGACCCTCACAAATGAACAAATTTCCCCACACCTTATCCACCAGCAATACTAGAACACCACAGACGCCATAAAAGTTCACCACAAAACTCTGGTGAACCTGAACAGTAGTGAATAAACAGCAGGTCTGGACGCAGCATCATCTTGATTCAATTTCTACTCTGCCTCCATAGCCATCTCTCGTCCATTCATCCCAGGGAAGTCTTGGCCGCCTGCCAGATCATCCTCTCCCACACTGTTCCCACTATCAAATTTCTCTCTTGACATGCACCCTCTTCTTTCTAACTCACTAATAGCATTGCCACCATGACACCAGAACCTGCATAATCCCTCCTATATGTAATCCAAATCTCCACCCTCCTCCACACTATAACCATTATTCTTGGACATCTCCAACCTGGACCTCTCCCCCGATTCCCGACCTGTATGTTCAATGGCCCATTTGATGCTTTTACTCAGTTCTTTGAAATGTCTCAGACTCTGAACAGAGCCAAAAACTTTAAGATATTCCCAATGAAAATAACCTACCACCAACTTCCCATCCCAGTTGATGGACATTCCATACCTTCAGCTGCTAGGACCAAAAAGCCCAGAGATCCTCCCTGACTCCTCTCTCTCCCTCATCTACAACATCCAAAAGTCTACTTGGCCCTTCTTAAAAAATGGACAGAAGTCCAACTCCTTCCACCTCCACAACCACCACTTCTATCCATCAGTACTCGCCTGGATTATAGCAATTGTCTCCTCCTGGGATCCCTGTCTCCTTCTTTAACCCCATAATCCGTTCTCCACTGTGCAGCCACATGGAGCCTGTTAAACCTGGGTATCACCAACTCTTTCCTCCTAAGTTTATGACTTCCCTAACAGATGCTCAGATTCTCAGGCACCCACATTACAGGCCTGATTCTTGATCTCCTTCTCTTTGTTCTTAATAGAAAGAATGAAGACCTGCTATACTATTTCTAACTCAGGCACACCAAGTATTTACAAACAGGTATCTGTTCCTGGGATAACATTTTACACCTGTTTACATCGGCTGACAAACCGGGAACACCTCCATTAACCCTTGGCCTGCATTCAGGACCCTGAACTCGGGATATCTCGAAGGTCCCAGACCCAATTGCTAGGAAAATACTTGAAAGTTTCAGGCTACCACAATCTAATACATCATGCGGGTGGTCTCAGAGCAAGCGAAGGACTGGGAAACCCTCTCCCTCCTTGTGTAGGTGCCATAAGTGCCTTTTCAGCCTCCAGAAACTGTAGGAAGAGGAAGGCAACCAGCTGACCTGCTAATGGACTAACCTCTGTGCCTCGGTTTTCCTCCTACCAGATCTGCGACCTTGGACAAGACTCCACTCCCAGGGCCTGCTTGTCTTCATCACGCCCATTCCAATCCGTTCTCTCTCTTTAGCAGCTTTTGGAAAGCTGTTTACAGCCTCACCCAAACTGTGTCCCTCTTCTCTTCACAACTCTCCAGGGTCCTCGGAAAAAAGTACCACACCTCGGGCCGCCAGGCCCGGGGTGACCCCGCCTCACACTCCCTGTTCCCCGACTGCAGAGTCCTCCCGCCTTAGCACCCCCTCCCAACCTCTGCCTCAGCCAGCCCCTCCACCGCAGGCGGCTCCCGCACGCCAACGCGCCGGCGCTCACACACGAGGACCCCGCCCACCGGCGCCTGCCTGTCCAGGGCACCCGGGCCTGGGCCGCAGGGACGCGAGTAGGCGTCCCGCGCTCCGGCCTTGAGGGTCCAGGTGGGGAGGGCCCCGGGGACGAGCGTTTACCTGCGCTGGAGCCCTGGGCGCGGCTGCCGCCATTGGACTCGGGGCCGGTGGGGGGGGGGAGGAGGTACGGCGGACACCGGGGCTGGAGATCCCTGTCCGAGCCCACGTGCGGAGCAGCCCGGGCGGCGTCGCCGAGCTGTGGACCCAAAGATGTGAGGCGGGGACAGCGCCTCCTCCCGCCCTTTCTCTGGTCCCGTTACCACAATCCAAACCCGGAGCTCCAGAACCTCTGACCGAGTGAAAGAATCAACGAGAAGCAGACCAGGATGACGATAAGCCAGAAGTCCCGCCCCGAATTAGTGCGCACGCTCGGAAATCCCTCATATTGGTCCCTCATTGGCTCATGACTGCGGCCTCCCATCGCAGAGTCTTCTGGGAGTTGTAGTACTTGCAAAGGGCGTTCTACCAGATGTTCCAGGAGGCAGCCTGAGAATGCTAGTGGTACTCCTGCGTCAAAGCAAGGAGGGATTTTGCTGGTTGTTAAACAAGGCTTGGAGACGTTTTTCGACTCTATAGAGTTCAGCCTGCTCCCAGAGGATAAAAATATTTAAGATGCTCCGAAATCCTCTACCTACATCTCATTCCGTAGAATCGTTCAGACGTTCAGACTTTAAGAGTTCACCCGTGGCTGGAAACGTTCTAGTATTGTTCTTCAAATGTATATAGCCTGAAGCATTACTCAGTTTTGTATTGTGTTTGTTAGGAAGGAAAAAAAAAAGACTTAACCCAGGCCCATAACAGAAGAGGAAGAAAAGGCATGTTAGGCTGCTGCCCTCACGCTGGTGGGCAAACAGGATTTATTTCTGGTTCCCACAAAAAAGTCCACTACCTACGTCTTCAGTGATTTTGACAAGTGGAAGCAAAATTAGAAGCTCTATAATAAATCCTCTAAATTTTGTAAAAAGCTAATTTATACTGTGTAGCCTTTAAAAAAAAAAAAAGATTTTATTTTTAGGGGCACCTGGGTAGGGCAGTTGGTTGACATCCCCTGCTATTGTGTTGGCTTAGGTAATGATCTCAGGGTCCTGAGATCCAGTCCTGACTGGGGCTCACTCTCATCCTGGAGTCGGCTAGGGATTAAAAAAATATATTTTATTTTAAAAAAGATTTTATTTATTCATGAGAGACACACAGAGAGAGAGAGAGAGAGAGAGAGAGGCAGGGACACGGGCAGAGGGAAAAGCAGGCCCCATGCAGGAAGCCCGATGTGGGACTCGATCCTGGGATTCCAGGATCATGCCCTGGGCCAAAGGCAGGTGCTAAACCGCTGAGCCACCCAGGGATCCCAATTTTATTTTATTTTTTTTTATTTTTTTTTTTTTAATTTTTATTTATTTGTGATAGTCACAGAGAGAGAGAGAGAATGAGGCAGAGACACAGGCAGAGGGAGAAGCAGGCTCCATGCACCGGGAGCCCGACGTGGGATTTGATCCCGGGTCTCCAGGATCGCGCCCTGGGCCAAAGGCAGGCGCCAAACCGCTGCGCCACCCAGGGATCCCCCAATTTTATTTTTAAGTAATCTCTACACCCAAGGTAGGGCTGGAACCCACAACCATAAGGTCAAAAGTCACATGCTCCACTGACTGAGCCAACTAGGTAGGTGTGCTTGTAGCCTTTTTATAATTGTATCAAGTATGTCCCCTAACTGTATCTTTTTGGATGTCCACTTTATTTGGTGAGGAAAACACATTAAATGACAATTGTGTTAGTCTACTAGGACTGCTATAACAAAATATTATGGACTGAAGTAGTTTAATCAACAGAAATTTTCTTACATTCTGGATGTTAGAAGTTGAAGGTGTCAACAGGTTTGGTTTCTCCTGAGGCCTCTCTCCTTGGCTTGTGGATGACCATCTTCTTGTGCTCTCATAGGGCCCTTTCTTCCCTGTGAACATACCCCTGGTGTCTATTCTTCTTAGAAGGAAATAGGTCCTCATGAAATAATGCCCCACCCTTATGATTTCATTTAACTTTGCCTCTACAAATGCTCTTTCTCCAAATATATATTCTGGCTTAGGGTTTCAACATATTAATATTACGTTAATGTTTTAGTGGTAATGAAAGGCAAATGACTTACTAAAGGCATGTAATAAAGAGCAACTTTTTGAAAGTATCATCCAGGTGCCAGTGGTTCACAATAATTACTAAAATCGACTTTGATAAAAATATAATTTCCAAAAACTTCCCATAAATACTGTAAATGCTCTTTTAAGATTTAAAACAAACCTTCAATTAAAACAGATATTAAAAAGTGGTAAAATGTAGTTTAATAAATTTAATTGAATACTTAAAATTGTATCATTAACAGTACTGTTTATCTCACCTGATTAATCCTTCACAAACCCATCATCTCCTTTACCAAAAGTTTTGATCATTCTGACAGTTCAGGTGTACTCTGATACCTGGTAAAGCCTCAACTACTTTCTATGATGTTATTTTCACCACTGTCCCCACCATACATTGTACTATGAATGCACTGATCTTCCTTCAGCTCTTTGAATTCCATATGTGCCCTTCCAACTCAGAGTATTCCCAGGTCTTTTTTTGCCTCTCTAAATGATATCCCCCCTTCCTGCCAACTATGCTTTGTTAATTAGAATGAATCTTTTAAGTGTCAGCATAAATTTCTAATCAGAAGTGGTATTATACTCTCAAGTTCTATATTCTAAGTATTCCCAATGCTGTATCATAAAATTACTTGAACTCTAGTGAATAACATTATACAATTTTAGAAAATTATTTTTGAATGAGTAGCATTCCTGTTTTATACACTATAAGCAATATAGAGCAGTATCATGATCTTTGTTATTCACCTTTGAATCAAAATATCCCAGAATGTTTTTTAAAAGATTTATTAGAACACAAGCATGGGAGTGGCAGGCAGAGAGAGAAGCAGGATCCCCACTGATCAGGAAGCTCGATATGGGGCTCAATCCCAGGGTCCTGAGATCATGACCTGAGCCCAAGGCAGATGCTTAATTCACTGAGCCACCCACGCACCAAAATATCCCAGAATATTAAATGACATAAAGTCTGAGCCCACAAATATATAAAGTTTACTGAAAAAATGGCAGATGTCCTAGAGAGAACTTTAGGAACTACACTTGAAGCATTTGGTTTTCTTGCCCAGCAAGCAAAATATAACTGAAAGACCTGGGTGTCACTGCCAAAGAGCATGAAGGAATGAATGTTAAAGAGCCTGAAGAGACAAGAGTAGGTATTCATCAAACCATGGTATAGGTTCATTATTAGGGTTATTAAAAAAAAATAGAACAGTATAAAACAACAAACATTCACCAGGATGAGAATGGTTAAGTGGCTTTTGTCTCACAGGATAAGAATGCTGCTTATGGGAAAGTCTAGGGGAAAGGATGTTATGTATGTGTTGGGTTCTCCGCTTGTGTCTGTACAGAAGTACTTTGGACTACTTGGTAGATCATGAAGCAAGAACATGAAATGTTCACAAAGAACAACATGAAAAAAAAAAAAAAAAAAAAGAACAACATGAATGTGGGTGCCTGGGTGTCTCAGTCAGTTAAGTGTCTGTCTTCTGCTCAGGTCATGATCCCAGGGTCCTGGGTTGGAGTCCCACATTGGGCTCCTTGCTCAGAGCAGAGTCTGCTTCTCCATCTCTCTCTGCCCCTCCCCTGCTTGTGCTCTCTCTCACAAAAATAAATAAAATCTTAAAAGAACATAAATGCATATACTGTGATGATACATCTTTCTGGAATGCCTGAAAGACAATATCCATGAATTTTTTTTTGGTATTTTTCCTTTGTATTAGTCCAGTCCATTCATAGCAATACATGAATTTAGTAGCAGTTACAGGACCCAGCAGAGGAAAGAGTAAAATCCAGTGCATTTTGGGGACATCATTCTTAGCTCCACCCACTTCATAATACTGAGGCAAAGCCTACTGGCCCGGAAGCCACCTGAGACAGATTCTTCTGGCCCTCTGTGAAAATAAAGGACAAGTATATGTCCAACATCACTCAGAAAATATTTCCTTCCAAAGATGCCATTGTCTTAAGGAACTCCTTGGAGAGAAGCCCTAAGGAGTTGGCAAAAACAAATTGTTTAATCAAATCTCTTAACAGGTATCATTGGTATTCAGTCCCTTTGAATCTTTTTTTTTTTTTTTTTCCTTTGAATCTTTTAAAGTACCTTCATGTTGGCGGTATCTGGCTAGCTCAGTTGGAAGAACATGCAACTCTTCACCTTGGGGTCATGAGTTTGAGCCCCATGTTGGGTGTAGAATTACTCAAATAAAAACAAGAAAATAACTTTGTTGGACATCTTTTTTTTTTTTTTTAAGATTTTATTTATTCATTGAGAAAGAGAGAGAGCATGAGTGAGTGGCTGGGGCAGAAGGAGAGGGAGAAGCAGGCTCCCCACTGAGCAGGGAGCCCGACTTGGAGCTCAACGCTAGGACCCTGAGATCAGGACCTGAACCACAGGCAGATGCCCAAAAGACTGAGCCACCCAGGCCCCCGTATGTTGGACACTTTGAAACAATTACACTTCACTCTTCCATCCAGTACATTTCCTGCTTCTACCACTTCTCATTCACTCCCTTTACAACTCTTTTTTTTTTTTACAACTTAACTTTTTAAGAGTATTTTTCCCGGGGATCCCTGGGTGGCGCAGCGGTTTGGCGCCTGCCTTTGGCCCAGGGCGCGATCCTGGAGACCCGGGATCGAATCCCACATCGGGCTCCCGGTGCATGGACCCTGCTTCTCCCTCTGCCTGTGTCTCTGCCTCTCTCTCTCTCACTGTGTGCCTATCATAAATAAATAAAAAAAAAATTAAAAAAAAAAAAAGAGTATTTTTCCCTCTGTTATCTCAATTCCTGTATAATTCTATTTACACCTTCATCTTCACAGATCAAATGTCATGAGCAAACTTCTAAGCAGAACAATCACATTTAAGATTTTGGTTAGGGGGATCCCTGGGTGGCGCAGTGGTTTGGCGCCTGCCTTTGGCCCAGTGTGCAATCCTGGAGACCCGGGATCGAATCCCACGTTGGGCTCCCGGTGCATGGAGCCTGCTTCTCCCTCTGTGACTATCATAAATAAATAAAAATTAAAAAAAAAAAAAAAAAAAAAAAGATTTTGGTTAGGGATCCCTGGGTGGCGCAGCGGTTTAGCGCCTGCCTTTGGCCCAGGGTGCTATACTGGAGACCCGGGATCGAATCCCACATCGGGCTCCCGGTGCATGGAGCCTGCTTCTCCCTCTGCCTGTGTTTCTGCCTCTCTCTCTCTCTCTCTCTGTGTGACTATCATAAATAAATAAAAATTTTTAAAAAATGTTAAAAAAAAAGATTTTGGTTAAAAACTCCTCTCACCAGATCTTGACACTCTTAATAACTTTATTTTAATTTTTAACTTACTTTTGCTGATTCTTCATTTTTCTCCCAAACGGTAGTAATGGAATTCCTGAGGGCTCCATTTTTAGTCATCTCTGTCTTCAAAATCTATACACATTTTATTGGTGATTTCAACCAATGTCATGGCACAAATACCACTATAAGCCAAAACCCTCCAAATTTCTTTTTTTTTTTTTTTTAACCCTCCAAATTTCTATTTCTGAATATGTGCAAAGGGAGCATTTTACCCCTTAAATAAAGCTTTGGGACAACAGGAGGTCATCTCCTTTCTGGGAAGAGATTATTTCATGTCAATGCCATGGCAGTGTTTTCGGGACTTGAGATGATCTGAGACACTTGTAAAATGATCACATTATTGAGAACTATTAGAAGTGATTAAGTCATTTATTGAGAGAGAAACTGCCAGGTTAGAACATATCTAAAATGCCTGGAGGGGCGCCTGGGTGGCTCAGTCAGTTAAGTGTCTGCCTTTAACTCAGGTCATGACCCCAGGGTCCTGGGACTGAGCCCTGCGTAGGGCTCTCTGCTTTTCCCTCTCCTTCTGCCTGCTGCTCCCCCTGCTTATGCACTCTGTCAAAAAAATAAAATCTTTTAAAAATATATATTTTTAAAAATGAGCACGGACAAAGTACCTATACTTTTATTCATTGCTTCAATAGGTACATATTAATCATGTAATGTGTGTATCAAACATTATTCTTGTATATGAGTAGTATCAGGAAGAAAAGTATCTGACAAAGAACCTGACTCTATTAAGCTGATGTTATCATCAGGAAAGACAAACTTCAGGAAAAACAAATTGTAAATACAATATGCAATATAGGGCTCCTGGAAGGTCACCATGCCTGCTGTTTTAGGGGAGCAAGGGCCAAGCAGATGAACCCGGCCTAAGGCAGTGGTGATAAGCAGACGGGCAGTTTGCTGCGACACCATGGAGAGCAGCCAGGGAAGCGGGAACAAAACCACCGGGGGCTTGGCTGGCTTCTTCGGAGCCGGCGGGGCAGGACTCTGGCACACGGATTTGGCCAGAGTCCCGCTGACTGGTATGAACCCTCTGTCTCCTTATTTAAATGTGGATCCACGATACCTGGTACAGGATACTGATGAGTTTATTTTACCCACTGGAGCTAATAAAACCTGGGGCAGATTTGAACTGGCCTTCTTTACCATGGGAGGATGTTGTATGGCAGGGGCTGCATTTGGAACAATGAACTGTCTACGGCTAGGATTGAAGGAAACCCAGAACATGTCCTGGTCCAAACCAAGAAATGTACAGATTTTGAACATGGTGACTAGGCAAGGGGCACTTTGGGCTAATACTCTGGGTTTTCTAGCTTTGCTTTATAGTGCATTTGGTGTCATCATTGAGAAAACACGAGGTGCAGAAGATGACCTTAACACAGTAGCAGCTGGAACCATGACAGGCATGTTGTATAAATGTACAGGTGGTCTACAAGGGGTAGCACGAGGTGGGCTAGCAGGACTAACGCTTACCAGCCTCTATGCACTATGTAACAACTGGGAGTACATGAAAGGCTCCTTACTCCAACAGTCACTCTGAAGATTTCGCCAGCTTATGAGTGGAGGACACTTTAGTAGTCATCCAGATCAATTTATATGTCAGTCTGGAGTTGCTCTCTCTTCCTACAATTAGTTTTAAAAATTGGAGATTCCAGTTTGCTGTGGTGAAGATCATGTAAGGTTCTATGCCTCCTTCTAGCCAGAGTGGAAGCCCAAACTCCTCTGGTAGCTGAGTAATGTGGTTCTTCCCTACCCTCTGAACTGGAAAACTACTTACAGGATTCAGGTCATGATTGTTGTCAGTACCGTATCACCACATTTATTTAATGATCTGAAACTGTAATGTTGCCTTGTATTTCCAATAAAGGGTGAAAATAGAAAAAAAAACAACAATATGCAATATATTTTCAGTTGACAAGGGCATAGACAGGAATTCCATAGAGGGAATTCCATCTCTAGATTGTCTTCAGACTAGAGCTGAATATCCTCTATTCCATGGATCTCCAGATTGCCAGTTTCCCCCCAGATTTGGACTTTCTAGCCTCCACATTTTTGCAAGTCAATTCATTAAAAATCTCTCTCCCTTTCTCTCTTGTGTCTCTATTAAGCCAATATTATTGAAGGAAAAAAATATCAATTTTCTCTTTCCCTGTCTATATATTTGTTCTGTTATTCTGGAGAACCCTGATGAATAGTCTTTGAAAACTCTCTATGATCAGTACAAAACTGTACATCCCATGTACTTTCTTATTGGTTCTGGGGAGCAGGCTATACTTTATTTCATCAATAATTTCATGTCGGGATCCCTGGGTGGCGCAGCGGTTTAGCGCCTGCCTTTGGCCCAGGGCGCGATCCTGGAGACCCGGGATCGAATCCCACATCGGGCTCCCGGTGCATGGAGCCTGCTTCTCCCTCTGTCTATGTCTCTGCCTCTCTCTCTCTCTGTATGACTATCATAAATAAATAAAAATTAAAAAAAAATAATTTAATGTCTATAGCAAATTTCTGGGATCCGTACAAAGAGTTACTAAACCCAAGTTCACCTGCCAGTCACCTGAAAGACCATTACTCATGAAAGAAGTTTCGATTGGATAAGAATTTGAGTTTTATTTAGGAGGCTGGCAACCTGCAGAGAAAGTGGACTCTTGTCCCAAAGCCAATTCTGAGGTTTCTGCCTGGCCCAGGGGTTCTTTAGAGGGTTTTAAGGTAGTTATGAAGCAAAGGGAGTGCTGTGGCCTGCAACATTTCTTAGTTACAGGCAGACTTGACGGTGCCAGTTACAAATGTTATCTCAGTGCTCGAGAGTTGTGTGAAGAGTCCAATTCTTGGTTCATGATATGTAGGAGTACTCTGTTCACTCTGCAAAGGAAGGCAAGTTCTACAGATGAACAAATGGAGGTCAGTATAGTCATTTCTATGACCTAAAAGAAAACAGTATACTAAAAAAAACTGGTAGGCTTCAAACAGGCTTGCTGGCCTCTGTGGCCTGGGAAGTTCTGGCTCTTCACTCCTCAAGGTTAGTGGTCTGCAAATCTCAAATACATTAGTTCTGTTACAGATCAAGGACCTCAAGTCAGTAAGGAATGTGTGAACTTGAAGAAACTTAACCCTTAGGACCAGCTGAAGTGGTTGCAAATGTGCTTCTCGGGATGCCTGGGTGGCTCAGCAGTTGAGCGTCTGCCTTTGGCTCAGGTCATGGTCCCAGGTCCGGGGATCAAGACCACATCAGGCTCCCTGCAGGGAGAATGCTTCTCACTATCTGTGTCTCTGCCTCTCTGTGTCTCTCATGAATAAATAAAATCTTAAAAAAAAAAAACAAAAACAAAACCCAAATGTGCTTCTCACTTAGAATAATAAACACTTCATTTGAGGGACATCTGCGTGGCTCATTCGGTTAAGTGTCCTACTCTTGATTTCAGCTCAGGTTATCTCAGGGTCTTGAAATCAAGACCCATGCCAGGCTCTATGCTTACCACAGAGTCTGCTTGAGATTCTCTTTTCCTCTCTGTCTCTCAAATAAGTAAATCTTAAAAAAATAAATAAATACTTCATTTGATAAAATAATGAATGAGATTGCCAAACTTAGAAGGCAGGAATAATAAAGGTGTATAATGGTATTAAGGTCTAAGTGTTTCTCTGGTAGATATAAAAGTGCTTTGATGGTCCCTGAACATCAGCACCTGCTCCACATTTGTTAGGATTTCTAAAGCAATTGCCCCATTCTTTGAGCACTGACAACTTGGTCTGATCTGACCTCCAAAATTTAAACTACAAAGCTGTGAGGTAGGGATTCTCCCATCACTTCCACTGAAAATAAGAGGTGTCAGTTTAGTCCCTAAGTGTCCTTCCACAGAAACTGTATGATAAAGACCAGAGACGGGCAGCCCTGGGTGGCTCAGCGGTTTAGCGCCGCCTCCAGCCCCAGGTGTGATCCTGGAGTCCCGGGATCGAGTCAGGTTCCCTGCATGGGGCCTGCTTCTCCCTCTGCCTGTGTCTCTGCCGCCCTCTCTCTCTCTCTCTCTCTCATGAATAAATAAACAAAATTAAAAAAAAAAAAAAAGACAAGAGACAAGCTTGATTTTTTTTGCAAATGACTGCAGTTCTAAATGGGGGTGAGACACAACCACAACTAGTCCAAGAGTCAAAGATCTACTGTGATCTCCATTATTTACCCACATTTTGTGGTTCCGACTCCCATTTAAATGATATCTGATTATTTAAATTCATTTTGTAATTTCTTAGAATTCCTCTATAATTTTTTATTTGTATGTGTCAATTTCATACACATTTTATCAGTTTTCCTTATTTTCTTCAATATGTATAAAATAGTAGTTTGGAAAATTTTGAGATTTATTTGCATATACGTACAAGAGATGGTATTTCCTTTCTCCTATTCCATTCCTCATCCTCTAGAATGCAAGAGTTAAATTTTATCAATTGTTGAGCATGCCCCCAATGTATTTGTTAGCATACAGAATAACTAATCTGTAGTTTACATGTCTAATGGTCCCTGCGTCTAATTCCAATTAATAATGTTATTTAATAGAGGCAGCCCCGGTGGCGCAGTGGTTTAGTGCCGCCTGCAGCCCAGAGTGTGATCCTGGAGACCCTGCATCGAGTCCCACGTCAGGCCGTCTGCATGATGCCTGCTTCTCCCTCTGCCTGTGTCTCTGCCTCTCTCTCTCTCTGTCTCTATGAATAAATAAATAAAATCTTTAAAAAAAATAATGTTATTTAATAATTTATTGACTATTCTAAACAAGTAAAATACTATTATAGATTTGAAGTAAGTGAAGCTATGATGAATCCTAATTTGATTCTCTGAAATCATCTAAATTTTATTTTATTTTATTTTATTTTTTTGCTTTTTTTTTTTTTATTTATTTATGATAGTTACAGAGAGAGAGAGAGAGAGAGAGAGAGAGGCAGAGACACAGGCAGAGGGAGAAGCAGGCTCCATGCACCGGGAGCCCGACGTGGGATTCGATCCCGGGTCTCCGGGATCACGCCCTGGGCCAAAGGCAGGCGCCAAACCGCTGCGCCACCCAGGGATCCCTGAAATCATCTAAATTTTAGATGGCTTAGGTGCTATTAACTTAAATGCGGTTATTAAAACTATGTTATTGTTTCTTTTAACATAACCATGAACAGATACCTCACCAAAGATGACATATGGATGGCAAACAAACATATGAAAGGAGTGAAGTTACCAAATCATGAAAAGGCATGGAGGAAACCTGAATGCATGTTACTAAGTCAAAGAAGCCAATCTAAAAAGAGCATATACTGTTATAATTGCAAGTATATGACATTCTGGAAAAGGGTGAACTATGGAGACAGTAAAAGGATGGGTGTTTCCTAGGGGCTAGCAGGGAGAGAGAGCTGAATTCAGGCAGAGCACTGATTTTGGGGACAGTGAAACTATGTATGATACTGTAATGGTAGATACATTTGTCAAAATCCACAGAATGCACAACACCAAGAATGAATCCCAATGTTAATTGTGGAATTTGAGTGAAAATGATGTATCAGTGCAGATTCATAGATTGTAACAAATATACCATTTTGATGTAGGATGTTAAGAGTAAGGGAGTCTGTGTTTAAGTGGAGGTGGGGGAGGGATATATGAGAAACCTCTGTAGTTTCCATGCAATTTTGCAGTGAACCTAAAACTGTCCTAAAAAAATAAAGTCTAAAAAAAAAAAAAAAAAAGTCTAATTTAAAAAAATAATAATATGGATTTGATGATCTTCTTAGCAATGTAAAAAATTGATCATAAATACAAAATAAGGGCGGCCCGGGTGGCTCAGTGGTTTAGTGCCACCTTCAGCCCAGGGCCTGATCCTGGAGACCCGGGATAGAGTCTCCCATTGGGCTCCCTACATGCAGCCTGCTTCTCCTCCCTCTGCCTGTGTCTCTGCCTCTCTCTGCATCTCTCATGAATAAATAAGTAAAATCTTTTTAAAAATAATAAGCCAATGTTATTTTATTAATGCATATTATAAAATATATATTTTAAAGATTTATTAAAATATATAATTTTATTATTATATATTTATATATTATAAAATATTATTTTTATTTATTAAAATAAATAAAATCTTTTTTTTTTTAAGATTTTATTTATTTATTCATGAGGGACACAGAGAGAGACAGAGGGAGAAGCAGGCTCCATGCAGGGAGCCCTATGTGGGACTCAATCCCAGGACTCCGGGATCAGGCCCTGGGCTGAAGGCAGACGTTCAAACGCTGAGCCACCCAGGCATCCCTAAATAAAATCTTTAAGAAATAATAAGCCAATTTTATTTTATTAATATGTATATTATAAAAATATTTTTTAATTTAATATATAATATACATATTTTAAAGGCTTTATTTATTTATTCATGAGAGAGGCAGAGACACAGGCAGAGGGAGAAGCAGGCTCCATGCAGGGAGCCTGATGCGGGACTCGATCTCGGGACTCGATCTCTGGAATCTGGCATCACGCCCTCAGCCAAAGGCAAACGCTCAAACACTGAGCCACCCAGGTGTCTCTAATTAATATATTTTTTAAGTAAGCTCTACACCCAACATGGGGTTAAATTCATGACCCTGAGATCAAGAGTCCTATGTTCCACCAACTGAGCCAGCCAGATGCCCCAAGCCAATTTCACTTTAAAATCTGCGTATTTCCCTCTAACTAGATTTCTCAGCCAATGGCAGCTTTTGAACAGAAATATTTTCTGGAATGATGTTGGATATTAACTTATCTTTATTTTCAGAGAAAGGGCAGATTTTTCTCAGCATTACCTGCTTTCTGTGTGGCTTTCAGAACCTTAGGCATTGCCACAATACTTTGCAGTGGATGGAGCTTAGAATGATGTTCCCAAAGTGTCATTGGCTTCTGCTGTTTCCTCTCCTGCACCCTGCATCTCCATTAAATAAATTTACTGCTATGAAAGCAAATGGCTCCAAAATAACAAACAAAAAACTAATGAAAAACATACAGTACTGTTCATCGGATATTCCAGAAATAGTATCTCACTGCATTTATGTATGTTGTCCTCCATTGACATTATATTTTCTGGCCTCAACTACCAAATGGCGCCAACTCCTTGTTCTGCTCATGCACAAGCACAAACCCAACACATTCATAGCCATGGCTATTTCCCCAGACCTTTCTGTGAAACCAAAGCCTCAAGCTCCATTACCATATTAATGGAACAAAAGCCAATCTCGGGCAGCCCAGGTGGCTTAGCGGTTTAGCGCCACCTTTAAGCCCAGAGCCTGATCCTGGAGACCGGGGATAGAGTCCCACATTGGGCTCCCTGCATGAAGCCTGCTTCTCCCTCTGCCTGCTTCTCCCTCTGCCTGTGTCTCTGCGCCTCTCTCTCTCTGTCTCTCATGAATAAATCAATAAAATCTTAAAAAAAAAAAAAAGCCAATCTCATCCTGATGAATATGTTGGTCTTTTACTTTCTTCCACTTATCTTTTTGAATAACCCTGGTTATGAACCTATAACATGGTCTGACAAACACCTCTACACTGTTCTCTTCAGGCTCCCCGACATTCATCCCTTCATGCTCTTTGACAGTGACACATGGGTCTCTCAGTTCTGCTTTACCTGCTGGGTAAGAAAAACAAATGTTCCAAGTAGTCTCTAGGCTCAAGTTCCCTCTAGAACATCCTACTATTTATTTAATCAACTTTATATATTTATCGACTCACATTTCATGTCAGTTAGTCTTCTAGGATAATTCGATTCAAAATTCAATAACAGTGATAGTAAATCTGTTTCATCTTGCTTATAGTGTAGACAACTATAAGCCACATCTTGAAAGGTCACACTGTCCTGCTATGATGATGACAGATAAAAATCACAGTCTACTTCCGAGGAGCCATAATTCCTTCCCCCACACATCTACCCAATGACCATCCATCTCCCAAGCCTCTCAGCTTAGAAATCATGCTGTGGTATCAACACTGTTTTTGTTTTCTCATGGTCCCATGGTCCCATTGAACACTGGGTTCAACCACCAGCAAGAAACAGGTGGACAGATACATATCTAAGCTGTGGGCCTGGCATATAGGGATCCATGACCTCCTGACAAGCAATTCTCCTGATACAGTCACTGTCATGTATCTATCAGTGCAGGGCCCTGGGACCATCTGACAATGCTCCCTCTCCAAGTATACATCATTCTTTAGACTGCATATCCCTCAATGTCCATATCCTACAGCTGACTGACCACGGCTGCCGCCACCTTACCCTCTTCCATATGCATCTGCCTGACCTACCCAGATGTTACTGCTTCCTCCTGACCCAACTCTTAGATTATAGTGATGGCCAAACACATGACACCTAAGACTAGAAAGATAAGCCTGACAGTAGTTTATTTATCACATAAATTCACACCTCCAAGAATAGGATATTGCTCACCATAAAGGCCCACAAGGGAGCTGGATTCTGAAAAAGAGTGAACAAACTGGGGATGTGAGATGCTCTCCTTGAAGAATGAAAAGGTTGGGAGTGCTCTGAATCCCTCAGGAAGATGTGACTGGTTTTTTTGAATAAGTCTGTTTGCTGGTGGGGGACTGGAACCTGCTACAAAGAGATGACCAGGAACAGCACCATGTTCCCTTTTTGAAAAAGGTCATGAGGCTAGGAAATGTTACCCATGAAGCAGTGCAGGGAGATGGCACTCAGGCCATCTGAGAGCATTTGGTATCACCAAACATCAAGGAAGCACATCATATAGGGTTTAGGTCTTATGCCACAATTTGCTAGATAGCATCCACAGTATACTTGGCAAATTCAAAGAGGATCCCATGGGTCCCAAATCATTTTATGAAGGCCTCACTCTGTGGCTTTGATCCTTGCCTTAGATTTAGATACACAGAACTATGTATGGATCTCAGATATGCATAGTTCAATTCTATTTTCTTAATGCATTTGCTGTCACCTCAGCAAATAAAAATTATCTCTGCCCCCAACCATCATTCCAAGACCACTCCCATTAATTGCCCATTGGAGGCCTAGTGATTCTCAGAAGTGATTCTATTTTTTCTCTGACCAGGCTGAAACACTTCATGTCCCACCAAAGTCCCCACAATATCATGCTAAGTCTAAAGAGTGGCTAAGAAGTACCAGCTCTGTCCTAAGTGTCATCTTTTGTCCATTACCCCTTGTCTCTGCATCCATCGCAAAGCTACTCTCCCCCTGGAAGCTTTGGCCACCTACCAGACTTTCCTGTCTGATACACCAAAACTTCATGTCCACTTACCTACATTTGTGAAGCCCCATACCCAGGGCTCCAAGGTAACCCAGGTAACAAAGCAAGAGATCCAGGCCTGGGCCCCCACTCTCTACACCTGGCTCTTGAAGAGCTTTGCCACAACAACCTCAAATTTGCCTCAATGCTTACTCATATTGGTCCACACTGTAGTTACCACATTTTGGGTGTGTCTAACCTGAATCCCTCCCCAGACTTCCCACCCTGTATATTAGTTGTTCATCTGATGCCTCTGATCAGTGATTTTTGAAACACCTCAGACGCTTAAAATGGTCAAAACAAAGCTCCTGATATCCTCAGTGAATACTGACTTGCCCATTTGAATTTTCCACCACCTAGATCCCAAGACCTAACTTTACTTCTCACCTGCTTCTAACCACCAAACTTTGTCCCACATTTTTCCTTAGTCTTCTCTTAGCTGATGTCCTATCTCAGGCAAAAGACCCAAGGGGCATAACATCCCAGGATGGAAACCAAACTACCTCTCAAGTAATAACAACTGCCTGGACTAAAGAGTTCTGGCCTCTCTGGTGGCTCAGACCACCCAGACCAATTTGAGCTTAACTCCGGACTCATGCCTGTGCAGATGGGCTAGAGAGTGATCAACAGTTAACTTTACTTCATTACAATGCTATAAATCATGCTCAGAGGTGGAGACAATTGCAAATGAAACAACGTATGAAGAAGCATGTTCTGACAACTATGCTTGAGCACCTAACTCCTTGTAATTCATTACCTCTACATGCTTGGATGTCACTCTTCCTCTGCCCTAGGTCCTTAAAACTTTCCCTATTTTTGGAGAGCCAATCTGACACCTTTGTTGTGACTAAGTCTCCATTCTGTTGCAGCTGTTGCCCCAATAAAGCCTTGTCTGTTTTTAAATTGTAGGTCCAGCCTCGTTTCTACTGTCACTGTGTCCAAGGACCGGAGTCCAGTACACACACAATGATGCAACTTCCATTCCTACAGCTACTTAAGACCAAAAGCTCTGAGATCATCCCTGATTATCTCTGTCCTTCCCTCACTGTCCATATCAGAAAGTCTAGCTGCCCCTTTTTTTATTTTTTAAAAGATATTATTTACTTATTCATGAGAGACAGAGAGTTAGAGGCGAGACATAGGCCGAGGGAGGAGAAGCAGGCTCCATGCAGGGAGCCCAGTGCAGGACTCGATCCCAGGACCCCAGGATCATGTCCTGAGCCGATGGCTGCCCCTTTTAAAAACAGCCAGAATACAACCATTTCCTAAGCAACAACCCTGGTCCATTAACTCTCACCTGGACTATAGCAGTAGCCTGCACAATGATTGTTCTTACTCTCTCAAGCCCATAGTCTGTTTTCCACTGTAAAGCCAGATGAAGCCTTTTAAGACTCTGGTAACATCACCTCCTTCCTGTGACTGAAAACTCTTATTACTTCTAGATTACACACCTAACATCTCAGGCAGTCGCTCTTGACAGGACTCCTATCCATTTGCTATTTATTCCTACCTGAAAGAAAGGAGATCTGTGGCTTTTGAACATACGATGGTTACTAGAAAAGGGAATGCCCGCATATAACAGCTGACACAGACTTAGGACCCTGGGCTTAGGGATTCTCCATGCCCACCAGACTCAAGGAGGGAGGAATGGGACTAAAAACCCCAGGACACCACAATCCAGAGAACATGAGGGCGAGAGGTTGGGGCCAGTGAGGGACTGGGGCATTATCCACTTCCTTCTATAAGTTCCAAGCACTTCTCCAGCCACGAGAACGTTTGTTGAGGCAGGCCTTTAAGAAATGTGTCCATGGTGGGATTCCACAGACTCACTGTATCTCTGCCTGACTCTGATCAGCCAGCTTATCGCAGGCTGGTTTCTACTCTCTGTGCCTAAGTACTTAATTTTGCCTTTTATCAGTAGTGTGACTTTGAACAAAGACTAACCTTCCCAGGGCCTCAATGTCCTCATCACTCCTCACCCCTCACAGAGATCCTGTCCCTCCTTTGGCCACAACTCCTGGCGTTCAGAGTCCTCACCGGAAGGTACCGCACATCTCGGGCCGCCAGTCGCGGCGTGACCTCGCCTCACGCTCCTCCGCAGCCGGCTCCCTCACGCCAGGGCGCCCGCGCTCACACGCGGGGTCCCCGCACACCGGCGCCTCCCTGTCCCGGACACCCGGGCCGGAGCCGCAGGGACGCGAGCAGGCGCCCCGCGCTCGGGCCTTGAGGATCTGGGTTGGGGGCAGGGTGGGAGGGTCCGGGGGACCAGCGTTTACCTGCGCCTGGGCCCTGGGCGCGACTGCCCCCATCGGACTCGGGGGGCGGAGTGAAGTGATGACAGCTGAGCGACCCGGTCAGTCCCGGGCACCAAGGTTTCCAGGCCGGCGTAGCAGGCAGTGAATGTGCCCGACACTAGACCCACCTCCTTACAGTGGGGACAAAGCCTCCTTTAGCCTCCGACCTCGCCCTCCGCAACCTCCCACGCGGTGAAGAAATCAGCAAGAAGCCAGCCGGACGCCGGAAGCCCCACCCTCACCCTTTGGGGAATGGGAAACCTCTTTTCTAAGCCTTCATTGGCTCAGCGACGCTGCCTTCAACGCAGGGCGTTCTGGGAAATGTAGTTCCCATATATTCCCAAGGTCTAAGTAAGAGGGTTCCCCATCTGGCCCCAGGAGAAAAGGCCAACATTTACTGAGAGGGGCTTTGGGAAATGGAAGGCCATTGCTCAAAGGTTAAGGATTGGCTGCCGTTCTTTAAAGGGGCCATATGCAGGTATCTGGAGACTCATCACCTAGGCGTCCAGGCCATGAATGACAATGACAAATCTCTACCAGGAGGCCCTGTGCAGCAATGCAAATTTGCCCAAAATAGTGCGTTTTCTTTTCTTTCTTTCTTTCTTTCTTTCTTTCTTGTTCTTTTCTTCTTCGTGTTATTTTCGTGCGTTCTGGAGGGCTGTTATGGTGGTGGGTGTTCTTGTCTGATTTAGGATGTCTTTTCGTGTCTATTTCTTTGTGTCTTTTTTTTTTTCTTTTTTTTCTTTTCTGTCTTTCTTTCTTTTATTCTTCTTTCTTTCTTTCTTTCTCCTTTCTTTCTTTCTTTCTTTCTTTCTTTCTTTCTTTCTTTCTTTCTCTATTGATTTTTTATTTATTCATGAGAGACACAGGGAGAAGCAGAGACATAGAGGGAGAAGCAGGCTTCCTGCGGGGAGCCCAATGTGGGACTTGATCCCAGGACCCTGGGATCAAGCCCTGATCTGAAGGCAGATGCTCAACCACTGAGCTGCCCAGGCGTCCAGAGGTGCCATTTTCTGCCATACTGACAAAAAATTATAATGCGTGCAGGGCCCAAACCTATTATAAAGCACTGCATAGTGACTAGAACCCCCCAAATTTAGAGAGGATTTAAATGATAAGGGCTTTCAGGGATCCCTGGGTGGCTCAGCGGTTTAGCGCCTGCCTTTGGCCCAGGGCCCATGATCCTGGAGTCCCGGGATGGAGTCCCGCCTCGGGCTCCCTACATAGAGCCTGCTTCTCCCTCTACCTGTGTCTCTGCTCCTCTCTCCCTTTCTCTCTAATGAATAAATAAAATCTTTTAAAAAAATAAATGATAAGGACTTTCTTTCTGTACAAACCAAAGTGTGGTAGGCTATTCTCAGGTTGGAGACTTGGGAACTGGAAAAATGCACTACAGGTATATCATGTGAGACAAACATGCCTGAAAAAGATAGTTTTGAGTGAGCTGCCAGTAAAATTCATTTGGTTTCTTGGCCAAAACTGGGTGAGGTCCTTGCCAACTAGTCAGAGGGAAGGGAACATGGACCTTCTAAGGGATCATGTTATTCCTACTTTGCTCCAATACAAGACAGATGTCAGTTTCCCTGAGTGCACTGTGGTGGTGACTGACACTGTGGGGACCTGCCAGGTGGCAGAGATGAAGTAGGTCTGGCTGCAGACACTGGAAGTGACATTAATATGCAAAAAGCCCTGGGCAAGTTAGAAAGTGCAACATAGCCATACATGCTTCCTACATAAATGAAATTTATGGGGAATTTTCCCTTTATGGAGGTTTAGATGTATGAGATTCAAACAGGCAGATGACTACCCACAGAGGCTTTTCTTTTTTAAGATTTTATTTATTTATTCATGAGAATAGACACAGAGAGAAAGAGAGAGAGGCAGAGATAGGCAGAGGGAGAAGCAGGCTCCATGCACGTCATCGGGGGAGACAGGACCTATGCAGGAAACCTGAACCATAATTTACCCAGACCCCATATAAGGGCATGGGCAGTTATTGCCCAGGCCGATTTCACCAGTAATATGCCTAATACCTATCATCCCATACAGGCTCACAACCCCTTACCCCTCCCTAAAAAAGCCCGCTTGCAGTCCCCTGCCCAAGACTTCCTCTGCTCTCTCCCTTCCTGGTGGACCGCAGAACCTTGCCCAAGAGCGTGTCCCATTAAAAGCCTGTTTAGACCAACTTTTGCCTGGCCTATTTCATTTCACTACGGATCGGATTAAAACTGACATAGTATGTGTTGATGTTACTGGAGGAATGCATCTACACTGATTTGTTGAATTAGAATCAATTGAATTACTCAACTGAAATGTAACCAGGGGATGCTTTTCAAGAAATGGGAGTGGGTTTCTGGTTGCAGAAGACTGCTGTGTATTACTGGACCCATAAGGTCACAGAATGGTAGTGGCCTCACCAGGAGAACACAAGGACAGGGTGTGGCACAGGGAAGCAAGGCAAATGTACAACTTCTTCCACCTGCTGGTGACATTTAAGGCTATGCAGAGGTCAGGCAGCCGGGTGGCTCAGCGGTTTAGCGCCGCGTATGGCCCAGGGAGTGATCCTGGAGACCCGGAATCGAGTCCCACGTCGGGCTCCCTGCATGGAGCCTGCTTGTGTCTCAGCCTCTCTCTCTGTCTCTCTCTCTGTGTTGCTCATGAATAAATAAATAAAATCTTTAAAAAAAAATATTAAAAAAAAAAGAAACAATGTCTGTGGTGCCAATGTGAGAAGGACAGAGCACCCTGTGGGGAAAGTAAGGCTGGGGAGGGGGGCGATATGAAGCCTAGATCAAGGCACTGGGAATGGTATGAGTACCTTGCCCTTTCAGGATATAAGTGCAAAGTTCTTCAGATTCATATTGTGGTACAGGCATCTCTGAACCTCATCCAGGAAACCCGTTCCTCCCACAAATATACAAGCATGGCCTCAAATTTCATAGCACCTGTCATGATAGGGACAGATGAAATCAGGAGTAGCCTCTCTGACGTCCCACAATACAATACAAACTCATCTTCTTGGGACACCTCAGTGATTGGGCGCATCTGCCTTCAGCCCAGGATGTGATCCTGGAATCCCGGGATTGAGTCCCGCATAGGGCTCCCTGCATGAAGCCTGCTTCTCCCTTAGCCTATGTCTCTGCCTCTCTTTTGGTGTCTCTCATGAATAAATAAATAAAAATCTTAAAAAAAAAATCATCTTCTTCCAGGGATCCACATCTCAGAGGAAATACCAGTCCTTGGTCCCATTGATGCCAGTGCTCTCCTAATGGTTACACTGAGGGACACCTGGGTGGCTCAGCGGTTGGGCACGTCTGCTTTCAGCTCAGGGTGTGATCCCAGAGTCCCAGGATTGAGTCCCATATCAGGCTCCTTGGATTGAGTCTGCTTCTCCTGTCTCTGCCTCTCTGTGTGTCTCTCATGAATAAGTAAATAAAATCTTAAAAAAAAAAAAATGGTTACACTGATACTCAGCTCAGACCTCACAACAACAGGCAGGTTGGCAGATGCTACCTAAGCACTGGACCTGGCCTTCAGGGCCTAAACCCTACTGCCAGTCATAACCTTGGGGCCCCCAAGATCATGACTCCCAGATACAACCAAACCTGGCTTCACAACTCTACCTTCAGTCCCCAACAGCAAGGCCCTGGAGCATCAGATAACACTTCCTTTCTATAGGCACATCATTCTATGGACCATACATCTCACATCTCTGGGCACCACAGTCCCATTTTAACAGTCACCATCATCTCCCCCTGCCCCACTCATCAGGGAGAGCTGGACTCACTCAAGTACTCGGCACAAGGCATCCACAGTGCTTGACCAATTCAAACATGATCCAGCACAATCCCAGACCTCTGATGGATCCCATGGCCCGGGAAAGCCCTGAATGCTGTTTTGAAGGCCTCATAGCCTTCCTCTGAACCTTTCTGCAATATTAACTACCCAGACCTACATGTGAGTTTTAAGATACCCATTCCCTCTTTATTTCTGTGCTGCACTTGCTCTCCCCTCAGCAGCCATTATCCACGTTCTCTAAGAAGTTTTCATTAAAATCCCAGCACTGGGATCCCTGGGTGGCGCAGCAGTTTAGCGCCTGCCTTTGGCCCAGGGCGCGATCCTGGAGACCCGGGATCGAATTCCATGTCGGGCATCCCGGTGCATGGAGCCTGCTTCTCCTTCTGCCTGTGTCTCTGCCTCTCTCTCTCTCTCTCTTTGTGTGACTATCATAAATAAATAAAAATTTAAAAAAATGAAATAAACTCCCAGCACCGCTGACCTTCCTGCCAAGTAGAGTGATCTCACAGAGGACAACCTTGGCTCCAGACCCTATCTACCAGCAAGACTGAAACACCCCAGGCCCCACCAAATCTCACCACAAAATTCTAATTTTGTACAGCTTTGAATAAGCAGGAGCCTGGCCTCAGCGTCCTCTTGTCTTAATGACTCCCATGCCTCCATAGCCATCTCATGTCCACTCATTCCATGGAAGCCTTGGCCACCTGCCAAACAAGCCTTTTATCTTTGTGTGCCCACCACCCTCAGCCATGTGCCTGAGCAACAGACTCAGTCCTCTTTACCATTTTCCTAACCTATTAAGAGCATCAACAGCATAACATGAATTTCCCCTCCTTCATGTGATAAAAAAGATCCACCCTGGTCCACACCAGAGCCATTTTTTTTAAGATTTTATTTATTTATTCATGAGAGACAGAGAGAATGAGAGGCAGAGACACAGGCAAAGGGAGAAGCAGGCTCCCCACAAGGAGTCCAATGTGGGACTGGATCCCGGGACTCCGGGATCATACCCTTAGCCAAAGGCAGATGCTCAACTGCTGAGACACCCAGGTGTCCCCAGAGCCACCACTTTTGAACACCTCTCTCCTGAACTGCTCCCCAGATTTCCAGTCCTGTGTGCCCAGCTATTTGATGACTTCAATCACCATTCTCTGAAACACAGATTCTTACCAGGCCAAACAAAACTCCTGAAAGTCCCAAAGAAAACTAACCATTCACCAACTTCACCATCCAGGTTGACAGAGCTTCCATTGCTTCAGATGCTGGAACCAAAACACCTGGGGTACTTTCTGACTCCTCCTTTCTCTCTCTCACCTACAACATCCAAGTCTACTTGGCCCCCTCCCCCTTTTTTAAAGCTTTTATTTATCCATTCATAAGTAACACAGAGACAGAGAAACATAGGCAGAGGGAGAAGCAGGCTTCATGCAGGGAGCCCGGTGAGGGGCTCGATCCCAGGACCACGCCCTGAGCTGGAGGCAGATGCTTAACCACTGAGCCAGCCACCCAGGTATCCCTACTAGGCCCTTCTTTAAAAATGGACCCAGAATCCAATCGCTTCCCTCACTTCTACAGCCACCATCTTGCTCAATAACCAGTTTACCTGGACTATTGCAGGAACGTCCTTCTCGGCCCCTACTTCCTCTCTTAACCCCATCATCTGCTCTCTACTGTGCAGGGTGTCACTCAGACCCTGTTGCTCTACCAAAACCAGAACCTACATTTGAGGAAAAGAAAAGTGATTCTGAGAGTTTCATAAACCAATCCTTCAAGTGGGGCTTTGTTTACATTTAGATAAAGTGGGATTTTGTTTTGTTTTTAAAGATTTTATTTATTTATTCATGAGAGACACAGAGAGAGGGGCACAGATACAGGCAGAGGGAGAAGTAGGCTCCATCCAGGGAGCCCGATGCCGGACTCAATCCTGGGACTCCAGGATCACACCGTGGGCGGAAGGCAGGCGCCAAACCACTGAGCCACCCAGAGATGACCATTGTTTTGGTTTTATTTTATTTTTTATTTTTTTATTTTTTTAAAAGATTTTATTTATTTATTCATAGAGACACAGAGAGAGAGAGAGAGAGGCAGAGGCACAGGCAGAGGAAGAAGCCGGCTCCATGCAGGGAGCTGACGTGGGACTCGATCCAGGGTCCCCAGGATCAAACCCGGGGCTGCAGGCGGCGCTAAACCGCGGCGCCGCCACCGGGACTGCCCTATTTTATTTTTTAAAGATTTATTTATTTATTTATTTATTATTTATTTATTTATTTATTTATTTATTTATTTATGATAGAGAGAGGCAGAGACACAGGCAGAGGGACAAGCAGGCTCCATGATTGATTGATTGATTGATTGATTGATTGATTGATTTATGATAGAGAGAGGCAGAGACACAGGCAGAGGGACAAGCAGGCTCCCTGCCAGGAGCCCGAGGTGAGACTCGATCCCCGGACTCCAGGATCACGCCCTGGGCCAAAGGCAGGCGCCAAACTGCTGAGCCACCCAGGGATCCCCTTGTTTTGGTTTTAAAGATTTAAGTAATCACTACACCCAATGTGAGGCTCTAACTCTCCAGATCAAGAGCTGCATGGTCTACCAAATGAGCCAGCCAGCTGCCCCAAGTTTTGGATTCTAACAGACATGATCCATAGGCACAAAAAATCTTCACATAATATATGTACTTTTGAAAAATGCAATACATGAACAAGAGATAATTTTAAGGATCTTGAATTAGGCCAGATTTTATTTTATTTTAATATTTCATTTATTTATTCATGAGAGACAGACAGAGAGAGAGAGAGGCAGAGACACAGGCATAGGGAGAAGCAGGCTCCATGCAGGGTGCGATCCTATGGCCAGCCCCAGGCCAGATTTTAAAGTCAATATTTGTGAAAACAATGAAAAGATTCAACATTTCAAAATAATGGCATACCATTCAGATGCCATCTACATAAGGCACTAAGAACTTACTAAAAACTCTCAGACTGTGCAGGACGCCTGGGTGGCTTAGTGGTTGAACACTGGTGTGATCCTAGGGTCCTGGAATCAAGTTCTGAGTCAGGCTCCCTGTAGGGAGCCTGCTTCTCCCTCTGCCTATGTGTCTGCCTCTCTGTCTGTCATGAATAAATAAATAAAATTTACTATGGGAATATAGTAAAAAAAAAAAAGAAAAAGAAAAACAGCTCTTACTACGGAAAATAATATATTGTTTACCAGAAATAAGAAATATAACTTAAATCACCATAATTTATCATTTATAACATCCATGTTACATAAATATACTGGATAAAAGTGTTATTTAGGCAATGATGTGCTTCATATTTTCTATTAAACAGTAATCTACATAATTAAATGTTAAAAATTAAAATTAATTTTCGAATCAATTTTTTAAAGCAGACATCATAGAACTACCTTTAGCTACAGGTAAGACAGGTACATTATTTTTCAATGACCAAACATTATTTTCTTTTAAGAGTTTATTTTTAGGAGATTCCAGGGTGGCTCAGCAGTTTATCACCTGCCTTCAAGCCTAGGGTGTGATCCTGGAGTCCCGGGATGGAGTCCCGCATCGGGCTCCCGGCACAGAGCCTGCTTCTCTCTCTGCCTGTGTCTCTGCCTCTCTCTCTCTTTCTCTCTCTCATGAATAAATAAGATAAAAAAAAATTTTTATTTTGAAATTTAAAGACCATGCACGGAGGTGTGCACAAACTGGGGAGAGGCAAAGGGAGAGGGAGAGGGAACCCAGAGCAGGCTCTCCACAGTCAGCACAGAGCCAATGCAAGGCTCCATCTCATAACCTTGAGATCACAAACTGAGCGGAAAAACAAGAGCCCAGTGCTTAACCTAACCGACCAAGTCACCCAGGTGCCCCAACCAACCATTAGTTTTGTTAGTCATAAAAGAAAGACAAATGGTTATAAAATATGAATAATGAATGAAAATTCAGCTGTTTGAAAGTTGCCATTATGTGCCAATGACTGTCAAAAATTTTCTAAAGGTTCTTTTCATTTCATAAAAAAAATTCCAAGGCAGCTACTCAACTGCTGAGCCACCCAGGCGTCCCACCTTCAGGATTCTATTTTATTATTTTTTAAAGATTTTATTTATTTATTCATGGGAGACACACAGAGAGAGAAAGAGAGAGAGAGAGAGAGAGAGGGAGAGGCAGAGACACAGGCAAAGGGAGAAGCAGGCTCCATGCAGGGTGCCCGAGTGAAACTCGATCCCCAGTCTCCAGGATCACACCCTGGGCTGAAGGCGGGGCTAAACCACCGAGCCACTTGGGCTGCCCCCACCTTTAGTATTTTTTTAAATTAATTAATTAATTTATTTATTTATTCATGAGAGAGAGAGAGAGAGAGAGAGAGAGAGGCAGAAACACAGGCAGAGGGAGAAGCAGGCTCCCTGCAGGAAGCCCGACGCGGGACTCATCCAGGGTCTCCAGGATCAGGCCCCCGGCCGAAGGCGGCGCTAAACCGCTGAGCCACCCGGGTGCCCCACCTTTAGTATTTTAAATCGAAGTTTATTGGTGGAAAATGCAATAGTCAATAAAATAAATTTATTTCAATTGAATTCTATAAAGAAACCCAATCATTTCACCTATGTAAATAAACACTCAGTGACCCATCATGTCTCCTCTGTAAAGTTTCTCATCTTTGGCATATCTATCAAAACCTAAGAGGGGCTCACGGGCCGGGAGCCCGAAGCTAAGAGCCTCTTGGCGCCGGGCGGCTGCTCGCGGCGGCCCGGCGGCCGTCACCATGCCACAAAATGAATATATTGAGTTACACCGGAAGCGCTATGGCTATCGTTTGGATTACCATGAGAAAAAGAGAAAGAAAGAAGGTCGAGAGGCTCATGAACGTTAAAAAAAAGCAAAAAAGATGATTGGTCTGAAAGCTAAGCTCTACCATAAACAGCGCCATGCTGAGAAAATACAAATGAAAAAGACTATCAAGATGCATGAAAAGAGAAACACCAAACAAAAGAATGATGAAAAGACTCCACAGGGAGCAGTACCTGCATATCTACTGGAGAGGGAGGGGCAGTCCCGAAATAAAGTACTTTCCAATATGATTAAACAAAAGTGAAAAGAGAAAGTGGGAAAGTGGGAAGTTCCTTTACCCAAAGTTCGTGCTCAGGGAGAAACAGAAGTATTAAAAGTCATTCGAACAGGAAAGAGAAAAAAGAAAGCATGGAAGAGGATGGTCACTAAAGTCTGCTTTGTTGGAGATGGCTTTACTAGAAAACCACCTAAATACGAAAGATTCATTAGGCCAATGGGCTTACGTTTCAAAAAGGCCCATGTAACACATCCTGAATTGAAAGCCACCTTTTGCCTGCCAATACTCGATGTAAAAAAGAATCCCTCATCCCCACTATATACAACTTTGGGTGTTATTACCAAAGGTACTGTCATTGAAGTGAACGTGAGTGAGTTGGGCCTTGTGACACAAGGAGGCAAAGTTATTTGGGGAAAACATGCCCAGGTTACCAACAATCCTGAAAATGATGGATGCATAAATGCAGTCCTGCTGGTTTAACAGCAGTTTGACAAGTAATCCCTTATAATTACTGAAGACTACACACCTGTCAGGAAGACCATCATTGTTGTGGTTCTGGATGCTACCAAACAGCCTTACATATCTACAGTCATCAAGACATTTATTCTACTGTAAAAAAAGTTGAAATAGACATTTATTAAAATAAAAAAAAAAAACCTAAGAGGGAAATGATCACCACTTTCTCTGCTTTATCTCTCTCTCTCTCTCTCTGTCTCTCTCTCTCACACACACACACACACATTTTTAAACTCCTTTCAGTTTTGTGAAGTCTTTAGAAGCCTCTACAATCTGGATATTCCTATTGCTTTTCTTTCCATTTGAAAGGACCTTCACTTAGTATGCTTAGAAAATGCAAATAAATCTTTCCATCATTAAAGTGACCTGGGTGGCTCAGTCAGTGTTCATCTCTTGATTTCAACTCAGATCATGATCTCAGGGTCCCCAGATAAGAGCCCAGCATCTTGAGCTCCATGCTCAGCAGGGAGTCTGCTTGAGATTCCCTCTCTCTCCCTAAACTGTCTCTCTCCCTCTCCCTAAAATAAATAAACCATTTTTTTAAAAAGTAAAAGAGGGGTGCCTGAGTGACTCAGTTGGTTAAATGTTTGCCTTTAGCTCAGGTCATGATCCTGGAATTCTGGGATCCAGCACCACATGGGGCTCCCTGCTTCTCCCTCTCTCCCAGCTCATGCTAGCTCTCTCTTTCTCTTTCTCTTGCTTACTCACTCTCTCAAATAAATAAAATAAAATAAAATAAAATAAAATAAAATAAGTAAAAGAGAAATAAAGACTTTCTCAGACAAAAATCGAGGGAATTTGTTGCCAGGAGACCTGACTTGCAAGAAATGTTACAAAATGCTCTTATTTTTTAAAAAAGAATATTAGTCATTCCTATGTTTCCACAATAGAAACCCAATTTCTAAATTTAAAACATTATTCACTATTTGTTTAAGAATCACATTTAGACGATATGGCTTTTGACATATAAAAGTTCTGTGGGAAAAACTAAGATCTTTTAATTTTGCTTTAACATCAAAATAGAGCAGCTGTGTCTCTCATGAATAAATAAATAAATAAATAACCTTTAAAAAAAAAAGGGCATCCTCTTGTGGGAGGGGAGGTTGGTGAGGGGATGGGGTAACTGGGTGATGGGCATTAAGGAGGACATTTGATAGAATGAGCACTGTATATTATATGCAACTGATGAATCACTAAATTCTACTTCTGAAACTAATAATACAGTATATATTAATTAAATTTTATTTACAATAAATAAAAATAAAGAGCATCCTTTATTATTATTAGAGCGGTATAGAGTTATTAGAGCAGTTATAACTAGCAGCATATGAAAAATTTCCAGAAATATGACCACAATGTTGAAATCCACCATTTTTAAGATTAACATATCTCTAGCAAAGACAAGGCAAAAGTATAACCATACGGAATTTCTTGGCAATCACAAATTTACCTTTTAATCTGTGGAGATTATACAATTGACTACTTGCTGAATAAATAGGCAATTAGTAAATGGAAAAAAAGAGTTAATATTTATGGATTTAGAAAATATACAAATGCTAAGGTAAAATGAGTAATTTATAGATGTTTCTGTGTAGATATAGTATTGTATTTGAAAATATGGGGAAAAAAGTGCTTTGAGAAAATGCGTATAAATGTACAGAACCACATGGTGTCTGAGTAGCGCAGTAGGTTAAGCATCTGTCTTCAGCTCAGGTCATGATCTCACGGTCCTGGGACTGAGCCCCATGTTGGGCTCCCTGCTCCGTGGAAAGTCCGATGCTCCCTCTCCCTCTGCCCTTCCTCCTGCTTGTGCTCTCTCTCTCTCTCTCTCTCTCGTGCTCTCTCAAATAAACAAAATCTTTAAAAAAAAATGACAGATCTACAGAATTAAATAAATATGGAATAAATATTTCAAGAAAGTAACTTAAGACAAGGTCTAAAGAAATGCACAGGGAAACAACTATCTTGCATAAAATGCTTCAATATTTAAATAATTTGACTGGAGAGCCTGGGTGGCTCAGTCGATTAAGTGTCTGACTCTTGATCTCAGCAAGTCTTGATCTCAGTCTTGAGTTCAAACGCTACACTGGGCTCTACACTGGGTGTGAAGCCTACCTTAAATAAACAAATAATTTTATCAGTTAAATAGAATTCTGTAAAAACAATGTAATTTGTAAGTAAGTGCAACACCATCAAATATCCTGTACTGGTAACAGGAGAAAGAGGAAGAGGAGAGGAAGGGAGGGGAGAGAGGAAGGAAAGAAAGCTCAGAGAACACTAAGCAAGATCAATGCCCAAAAAATCTAAATGTCAGCGTATTATTTTCAGTTTACAGAAAATCAAAGATAAAGAAAAAAGTCCTGAAAGAAAAAAATACCTTACCTATAGAGGAATATAGGTAGGAATTAAATTTCCCTTTTCAGAAATCATGAATCTGAGTAAAAGGGAAAACAACAAAATTTTGGTCAGTGTTTTCAAACAAGAAAATATTTGAATCCTGGATCAGCTGTGGTTATGGATCTGGGTGCCCTTCAGAACAGCAGTTACCCATAGAAAAATAAAGACCATTTTCTTTCTATGGAGGCACAATTAGGAATTAAATTTGGGATTAAGTTTTCCTTCCTGGCACAGTGACAGGAAAATACCTGCTCCACAGGTCTTCTGGCTTGGAACAGATGAAGTTTTCAATGCTCAATGACTGAATGGGGTGACAAATTCAGAAATCTTAACAGATCTGGGGCAGATGCAGAGGTTTCCAGGCTATCAAAACATTTCTAGGGATCCCTGGGTGGCGCAGCGGTTTGGCGCTTGCCTTTGGCCCAGGGCGCGATCCTGGAGACCCAGGATCGAATCCCACGTCGGGCTCCCGGTGCATGGAGCCTGCTTCTCCCTCTGCCTGTGTCTCTGCCTCTCTCTCTCTCTCTCTCTCTCTCTGTGACTATCATAAATAAATAAAAATTTAAAAAAAATTTCTAAGTCTGGTTACATGTCAGAGTGGCATTAAGACATCAACACACTTTAATCCCTGGTTATTCCTCCTCACTAAACCTGGCAATCTCTCTGAGAGAGAGAGATTTCTAATTCATTAAATGGGGGATATAGGGATGCCTGGGTAGCTCAGCGGTTGAGCATCTGCCTTGGGCCCAGAGCATGATCCTGGGTTCCCGGGATTGAATCCCACATCGGGCGCCTTGCAGGGAGCCTGCTTCTCTCTCTGCCTATGTCTCTGTTTCTCTTTCGGTGTCTCTTGCAAATAAATAAATAAACTCTTTAAAAAATAAGTGGGGGATATAGTTTACTTCACACTGATCACAGAAATTTCGCAGAGATGAAATTACTGGTGCAATAAAATACATCCTACTCCCCACAGCCCATAATAAAGGAAATGGAGAATTACACTGATCACAGAGAGTTTTCACAGACATACTGTTATAGCCAATCAGCACAACATGCCACCACAGATGTTTTATTTTTGATTTTTTTTAAAATTTTATTATTTATTCATGAGAATACACAGAGAGGAGACAGAGAGAGAGGCAGAGGGAGAAGCAGGCTTCATGCAGGGAGCCGGACGTGGGACTCAATCAGGGGTCTCCAGGGTCACGCCCTGGAATGAAGGCAGGCGCCAAACCACTGAGCCACCCAGGCCGCCCCACCACAGATGTTTTAAAAGTCATATGTAGTAGGTGCCATCAGATACCAGGTGTCTAAGCAGAAACCCCAAGAGCTAAACACACTCATACCAACTGTATAAGCAGGACAGAGGGCTGTGAGGGTGTGTGTGCTCACTTAGGGAGAGGACTTCAGAGCTGTGACAGAGAAGGTGCACAGGAGATGCCAAGCAACCCTGGGACAGGAAGGCTGGGGTGACTCTGTCTCACCATGTTCACTCTATGTGAACTGTCAGAAAATACCACTACATATATCTCTGTGTTCAGTTTCAACAATGGGGGGAGAGAGAAATGTCTGTCTACATTGTATTTCTTAAGAGTTTTCTAAAGAAACATTCTACTTCTCTAAGAATCTGTCTAAAATGAAGGTCCACTCACCAAATACCTTTTCTTGCTGGGACAGCAGCTACTATGGTCTCAGTCTGAGCACAAGTGCAGAGCACAAGCCTTATCCACAAGATAAAGGCTAGGGGCAATATGACCTCAACTCCTTGCTGGCGAGTGATTATAATTTCATTTGTAAGTTTAGTGAGTATCTGTATGGGGAGTGACAATTGTCTCAGAAAAAACAAATGTGAAATATGAAAATTACTTAAAGCTAGTAGTAGCAATTTGTAGTGATTAACCAATTAAAGAGAGACAGAGACAGAGAAGCAGGTAAAAGAAAATACATCCCAGATGCCTGGAAGAAACCAGGTAAAAGTGACAGGGAGGACAAGGACACTGAGGTCTAGAACTGAGCGAGGGAACCTGAGAACAAGGCTGGGCTTTGTTTCTTGCCAACCTGAGGTATTTTGCTTCCAAAATGTGATTATTTTTCAATTCTGCTAACTTTGCACTGTTGCAGCCTGAAAGGGAAAAGAAAGAATTGATTAGGAACAAATTGTCAGAATGTCAGAAACGAACTGGAGAAAGTGGATAAACTTTTACTCACTGCTTCAACAGACACAGGTGAAGCATCACACAGTATTTTTGGTGTGTGAGAGGTGCCACGAGAAAAACTTTTGAAGAACCTACCTCTATAGAAACAATTGATATAGATAAGAAAGATAGATGATAACAAAATATTGAATATAAAATGAATAGCACATTGCAAAGAGAGAGTGAGAGAGATGGTTCGAGGAATGAGCAGGGAATGAAGGAGGAAGCAATATAAACTGGGTAGTAATGGAGAACCTCACTGACAAGATTATCACAGGCAGTATTTGGAAAAAAAAAAAAAAAGCCAAAGGACTAAGCCATGCATGTATTGCATTGCATATTATATTATCCAAACACAGGAACCAGCCAGCATCATGTCTCAGACAAAGCCAAGTGCTAGTAGTGCACATGGAACTAAATGTGGGTCAGAGTCCAAGGAGGAGGTCAGAGAAAAACATAGGAGAAAGGACTGTAAGGGTGTCTAGGTTTCTGTAAGAATTTTGAATTTCCTCCAAATAAAATGGGAGCCATTACAAGGTTTGACCAAAGTATGGACATTATCTGATTTGTCTTTTCACAGGTTCATGTTGACTGGTGGGTAGAAATTACCCTTCAAAGAAGGTTAGGGAGAGGGAGAACCACCAGACAACCAACGAGGAAAGCCAAGTATATGGAGATGGTGGCTCTGCCCAAGCCAGTCATAGGGACAATGATGGAAAGCATTCACATTTCTGATACATTCTGAAGACAGAACCAGTAGGATGTTCTGTAGGACTGGATGTGGGGAGTGAAAACAAATGAATCAAAGATGGTTCCTGGGTTTGTGGGCTCTCCAACCAGAAGGATGAAGCTGGCATGAACTGAGGTTGGGAAGGCTGGCCAGAACAGGTCACATGTCCGTGAATATCACACAACAGAGAAATACTACTCAATGTAGATACATTTTACCACTGATTAAAATCATAGTAATTGTAAACTTTCCCATTTACATGTAATATTGTATTACGAACATCTTATGTTACAACTGGAAGTATTTTTTTTTAAGATTTTATTTATTTATTCACGAGAGACACACAGAGAGAGAAAGAGACACAGGCAGAGGGAGAAGCAGGCTCCAAGCAGGGAGCCTGATGTGGGACTCAATCCTGGGTCTCCAGGATCACGCCCTGGGCTGAAGGTGGCGCTAAACCGCTGAGCCACATGGGCTGCCCTACACTATTGGAAGTATTATGAATATGTTATTTTATTATTTTCTAAATAGTAAGGCATAGTGTTAACCTTCTGTCTGCAGCTTCACCCCCTTTTTACCTTCTCCCTGCACAGAAATTTTCAGCCTCAGAGATCTACTCACTTTCCTGAAATATTCTATATATCTGTAATTTTGTGCATTTCCAGATCTGCTTATCTTTGCTCATGGACACTTAGTGAACAAAGGACACCCTGAGTGAAGCTCTGTGGCTGTAGCATGGGCAGAACAGAAACAAAGCCTTTGCTCAAATGTATCTTGCACGCTGCAGAAAGAGGCAAGTATGACCGAACTGACACCTGCCCTCCGTTCTTCACTCAGGCATCTCACCTATCCTCCAAGGTTATCTCTGAGAACCCTTTCCTATTAACTCAACAGCTTTCCTAACCCTTGCTCATGTTCAAAGTTCTCATAACAGCCCAATCTCTAACATTTATGTGGATGCCATATATGTGGCATCATATTAGGATTATTTTGGTCTTTGGCCAGTAAATCGGCATCCCCGTTGCCACAGAACTCCCACTAGACGTTCATGATGTAATAAGGAAGACAGCAAATTCCCTGTGATTCCTCCCACTGAAAAGTTACTCTATTTCACCTGATCTTTAACTGGAGGACTTGTTGATTAAAAGAATTAGTGGGTGTGATTTTTTTTTTTTAAATCTCTGAGAACAAGATACAAAGAGTTTACAGCTTGTCTGTAAACTTCCTGATACACCCTGGACTTCCATGTAAGAAACCATGTGTATGTAAGTGCTCTAGTTCAGAGTTCCTGCTGAATCCACTTTCCATCCATCTATAAGGCAGCACAGGAATGTAAGTGAGGTCATCCCAGACCCCCTAAACCAACCCACCCACCACCCAATCTCCAGATGAATTCCCCTGATACGTTGAAGAGTAGAATTACCCAAGTGAAACCCATTCAGTTTTCAGAAGCCAAAATTGAATTAATGCCTTATTTGCTATTTGAAACCACTTAAGTTTGGTGTTCATGTTTTTACACAACAATAGATACCTGCAAAAGTATTTCTTTTTACCCACTCGATTATTAACTTCTTCCAAAGATGAGTGGAAGCCTCATTTATAAGTTCTTTCACATACTCACTTTTCCCTCTGAGGATGTCATGGTCCAAAGAACTTACAAAAAATGAAGAACTTATCTAAAAGGTGAGGTTCTCCCCTTGATAATTCAAGAGAAAATAAAAATTCTAACTTGGAGAAATGAAGAAGTTTGAACTCTTCTGACTCTTTTCAGTGCCCCCTTAGACCTCATGCTTGAATACGTTCAATATTCTGTCTCTGAGTGACTGGAGACCAGCCTGAGGGCCAGGTAAAAGAATCCTGGAGGACAACTCTCCTTCCCACCCAGGCAGGCAGAACTTATTCTCAAGAGCAAACTACTGGACAAGTCACCTAGTAGTTCAGCGACCATGGTCACCTGGAGCTGAAAGTAGACAGCTGCTCAATGGCCCCTGAACCAGAGCCTGTCTTTCAAGGGATGTGCCTATGTTCATTCAAGGAAGTCAAACGTTGCCTTTATATGGAAGACAGAGGTGTGAAAGAAACCCTGCTTGCTGGGACGCCTGGGTGACTCAGGGGTTAAGCACCTGCCTCCATCCTGGGGCCTGATCCTGGAGTTCCAGGATCGGGTCCCACGTCGGGCTCCCTACATGGAGCCTGCTTCTCTCTCTGCCTGTGTCTCTGCCTCTCTGTGTGTGTCTTTCATGAATAAATAAAGTCTTAAAAAAAAAAAAAAGAAAAGAAAAAACCCCGCTTGGGCATCAGGCATCCTGTACTCTGGCTTCAGGTCTGACGTAACTTGCATGATGTTGGGGAAGCCCATTCCCCATTCTCCCACATGAAGGTAGACCTCAGGATGCCTGGGTGGCTCCAAGGTTGAGTGTCTGCCTTGGGCTCAGGTCATGATCCCCAGGGATCGAGTCCCACATCAGGCTCCCTGCAGGGAGCTTGCTTCTCCTTCTGCCTGTGTCTCTGCTTCTCTGTGTGTCTCTCATGAATAAATAAATAACATCTTAAAAAAAAAAAAAAAGGAAGGTAGACCTGTTTCCCATTCTGTACAAGAAGGCTAGGTTGTTGATCTTAGTGATGATTTAAATAAGCTAGTTTTGGGACACCTTGGTGGCTCGCTCAGTGGTTGAGTGTCTGCCTTCAGCTCAGGGCGTGATCCTGGGATCCAAGATAGAGTCCCACATTGGGCTCCCCTCAGGGAGCCTGCTTCTCCCTCTCCTATGTTTCTGCTTCTCTCTATGTCTCTGATGAATAAATAAATAAATCTTTAAAAAAAATAAGCTAGTTTTTCTCACTTCATTGAAGTACAATTGAAAAACAATAAAGTGTATCAATTTCAAATATACAATTTATTGAGTTTTGACAAACGTTTGCACTTGTGTAGCTACCACCATATATTTGGTGTCAAATCCAAAAAGATCATTACCAACACCAATGGCAAGGAGATTACCCACACATTTTCTTCTAGGAAATTATGGTTTCAGGTCTTACATTCAAATCTTTCACTCATTTTGACTTAATCTTCACTTATAAGACTGGGTTCCACATTCTTTTGCATTTGATTGCCCAGTTTTGCCAACATAATTTATTGAAGAGACTATCCTTTCTAAATTGTACATTCCTGGCTCCTTTGTCTAACTAAATTGACAAACCCATATATACACAAGTTTATTTCTGGGAGCTATATTCTGTTCCACTGATCTTTGTGCATTTCTACACCAATGATGAGATTTAAAAGCTTGCTTCAGGGTTGCCTGGGTGGCTCAATGGTTGAGCGACTGCCTTGGGCTCAGGTTGTGATCCCAGGGTCTTGGGTTCAAGTCCCACATCAGTCTCCCCACGGGGAGTCTGCTTCTTCCTCTGCCTCTGTCTCTGCCTCTCTCCATGTGTCACTCATGAATAAATAAAATCTTAAAAAAATAAAAGTTTGGGCAGCCTCGGTGGCACAGCGGTTTGGCGCCACCTGCAGCCTGGGGTGTGTTCCTGGAGAACCGGATCGGCTCCCACATTGGGCTCCCTGCATAGAGCCTGCTTCTCCCTCTGCCTGTGTCTCTGCCTCTCTCTCTCTCTCTCTCTGTGTCTATGAATAAATAAAATATTTTTTTAAAAAGGTTGTTTAATTCCAAACCCTCATATTCTTGAAGCATGATATCATATTTATAAAACACTATATATCCTATAACTATTTATCAGGTTAATTTCATGCAATACTCTGGGACTCCTGAGTGTCTCAGTGGGTGAACCTCTGCCTTCAGTCGTGATCCCAGGATCTGGGATTGAGTCCCACATTGGGCTCTCTGCAGGGAGCCTGCTTCTCCCTCTCCCTGTGTCTCTGCCTCTCTCTCTCTCAGTCTGTATCGCTCATGAATAAATAAATCAGTTATCATTAAAACACAATGATTTGAATGCTTTCCAAGTAGCTAAATAGGTTACCAACTAATTGACTTTTACACTCTATAATACTAAGGTCATTTCTGACTCAGTCATACCTGCATAATTTTATGATGAAATATCAATATAAAGTCATACTTTTCCCTGATGACAGTTAATGGATGCTGTTAAGCAATGAAGCCACAGTAAATAAAGCTGTTTACTTACCCACACTGACACTACCACGTCACACACAGGGAGAACCTTCATAAAGAAGTGACCCCTGGGACACCTGGGTGGCTTGGCGGTTGAACGTCTGCCTTCAGCTCAGGGCAAGATCTTGAAGTCCCAGGATAGAGTCCCACATTGGGCTCCCTGCATGGAGTCTGCTTCTCTCTCTGCCTATGTCTCTGCCTCTCACTCTCTCTCTGTCTCTGATGAATAAATAAATAAAATATATATAAAAAAAAGAGTGACCTCTCGCTCCATGACTTGCTCCATGTCTTTCTCAATTACTTAATTTCTTTGCATGCCTATTCTTCTATTCCTTTTCTATTGTTCCTATAACAAATTACTACAAACTTAGAGGCTTAAAACAGTGCATATGTATTGCAGAGTTTCTGTAGAAAATACATAGTAGGATCTTGGTTTGGGGCCCATTCTGAAAATCTTTTATTGTTTTTTTTGCCATTCAGAGTGATTATTGGGGGCACCTGGGTGGATCAGTCAGTTAAGCATACACCTTTGGCTCAGGTCATGATCCTGGAGTCCTGAGATCAAGCCCCACATCAGGCTCACTGCTCAGCAGGGAGGTTGCTTCTCTCTCTGACCCTTCCCCATCTTGTGCTCTCTCACTCTCTCTCAAACAAATAAATAAAAATTTAAAAACAAAATCAAACCAAAACCAAAATGATTAATGATAGATTTATAGCATATTTATTACTATTTGTCACCCTTTTTTGAGTTTCAATTTCTCTTCCACTTTCTGTTTTTTGTGGTTTTGAGTATTTTATGTGATTCGATTTTCTTTTGTTTCTTAGCATATCAGTTATACTTCTTTTCTTTAACTTTTTAAATTGGCTGTCCTACAGTTAGTCTATCTATCTATCTATCTATCTATCCACATACAGAAAGGCAGAGACACAGGCAGAGGGAGAAGCAGGCTCCCTATGAGGAGCCCAATGCAAGACTTGATCTCAGGACCCTGGGATCACGACCTGAGCCAAAGACAGATATTCAACCACTGAGCTAAGCTGTCCTACAGTTTTCAATAAACATTGACCAGTAATCAATATCTAGTTTCAAATACTATACCTCTTCATGGGTAATATGAGTACCTTATAATAAAAAAAAAATCTCACTTCCTTCCTCCAGTCCCTTGTATCATTGATGTCACTCATTATACAAATATAAAAGCATAATAAAAGTACACATACACACTAAGATAATCATAACAGAATATATTTTTGCTGCTACTATTTCAAAAAATTGTCCTATTAGATCAATTAAAAATTAGAAAAATAAGGAGGCCTGGGTGGCTTAGTGGTTGAACGTCTGCCTTTGGCTCAGGTCATGATCTTGGAGTCAAGGGATTGAGTCCCGCATTGGGCTCCCTGCATGGAGCCTCTTTCTCCCTCTGCCTATGTCTCTGCCTCTCTCTCTGTGTCTCTCATGAATAAATCAATAAAATCTTAAAAAAAAAAAGGAATTATAAAAATAATAGTTTGGGGGCAGTTGTTTGGTTCAGTTAACTGAGCATGCAACTCTTAACCTCAGGTCAGGAGTTCAAGCCCCATATTTAGTGAGGAGCCCACTTAAAACTCAGTTAGGTGTTCAGCTCTTGATTTCAGCTCAGATCATGATCTCAGGGTCCTGAGATCGAGCTCCACCATCAGGCTAAGTGGGGGGTCTGCTTGAGATTCTCTCCCCCTCTGCCTCCTCCAACCTACTCTCTCTTTCTTTCATAAACAAACAAACAAACAAACAAACAAACAAATAAATCTTTCAAATGTAATAATAAAAGAAAAATACTTTTTATTTGGCCTTCACTTATTCCTCCTGCAACACTCTTCCTTTCTTTATGTAGACCAAAGTTTCTGACCTATATCATTTTATCTCTAAAGAACTTCTTTTAACAATTCTTACAAGAAAGATCTCATAACCACCCCCCTTCCCCCAAATTTATGATGAAATTCTAACCCCTAAATATATTATTAAGAGGTGAGGGGCACCTGGGTGGCCCAGTAGTTGAACATCTGCCTTTGGCGGGGGGGTTGTGATCCTAGGGTTCTGGGATTGAGTCTCACATCAGGCTCCCCACCGGGAGCCTGTTTCTCTCTCTGCCTGTGTCTCTGCCTCTCTCTGTGTGTCTCTCATGAATGAATAAATAAGATCTTAAAAAAAAAAGGGGGGGGTGGGGCTTTGGGAGATACTTAGGTCATGATGTTGGAGTCCTCATGAATGGGCTACTGCCTTTATAAAAGAGATTCCACCTGAGTGCCTGGGTGGCTCAGTTGATAAAGCATCTGCCTTTGGCTCAGGTCATGATCTCAGGGTCCTGGGATCCAGGCCCACATCAGGCATCTTGCTCAACAGGGTGTCTACTTCACCCTTTCCCTCCCCCCCTCCCCCTGCTTGCGCTCCCTTCTCTCTCAAAAAAATTTCAATTAATTAAAAAGGTGCCATGGGGATCCTTGGGTGACTCCATGGTTTAGCGCCTGCCTTGGGGCCAGGGCGTGATCCTGGAGTCCCAGGATTGAGTCTCACATTGGGCTCCCTCCCTGCATGGAGCCTGCTTCTCCCTCTGCCTCTGTCTCTCATGAATAAATAAATAAAATCTTTAAAAAAAATAAGTCTTTAAAAATTTTTTTAAAAATATAAAGTTTTCATCAAGATCCATAATTTCTTCAATCATGGAAAGACACAGCAAGAAAAGTCAACTATGAACCAGGAGGAGGATCCTAACCAGATAACTCATCCATGCTGGCATCCTGACCTTGGACTTCCCAGCCTTCAGAACTGTGAGAAATGAATATTTACCTTTCTATAAATTACCCAGTCTCTAGTATTTTGTTATATCACCCCAAGAACTAAGATGGCAGGTCTACTGGCAACAAATTTCCTAATTTTTCTTTCAGAAAGGCTGTTTGCTCTGCACTGTTGAAGGATAATTTTGCAACAAACAGAATTCTAGCCTGATCAGTTTTTCTCTCAACGCTGTAAATATTTAAGCCTTCTCTCTTCTTGTTTGCGTGGTTTCTGAGACAATGCATTAAGTCTCAACTTGGTTCTTCTGGAGCTAAGGTATTTTTTTTCCTCAGCTTTTTTCAAAACTTTATTTAGGATTTCAAGGAAGTTGAAAATAATATGCCTACACGTGGGTTTTTGTGGCATTTATCCTGCTTAGTGTTCTCTAAACCTTCTCGACCTGTGGTTCATTTCCTGATATTAATTTGTCTCTTAACAATGTATTTTGAAAAAAATATAATCATTATGGAGACTGAGTGCCTAACTGGCTCCAAAGACTGAATACCATTTGTACATGCCATCACCTAGCACATGTGGGTTGCGTCAAGGACCTCCAGGCCACAAGGCCTGTCATGTGTCCCTCAGGGGACTGATGGGTAAAGAGCGGCTGGAGCTCTAGGCAGGGCATTGCTTTAGGGGCCCACAGTGGGGAACCGACCTACAGAAGAAGGGAGACTCAGCCCATAGGGTCCTACCTAAATTGCATCCCTAAGTGTGCCACCTCCCTCCAGGTGTCTACTCCAGTCCCCACTCCCCACCCCTGCCCTCCCACCTGCACTCCACATGGCTAGAGCCCCTTCTCTCTGTCCCCACTAAGATGTGATCACACTCACACTTGGATCTGCAAAGGAAAAGACCTCACCAGGTTGCTGTGCAGTACCCTACCACCATCCCCTCCTCCTGGTTGAGATCCTGCCTTACCTAACCAATTGGGCATCACAAGACCAACAATATCCCTAAGAGATTTAGTCATCTTCTGCAAGACACCACTCAGAACTCAGATCACATACTGATAAATACCAGGTTACATCCATGTCCTAACTTATAAGGGAATGAGAAGTTCCAGTTGCACATAATTTCCATCAGCAATGACAAACACAGAACTCAGCATCCTTAAGCATATTGGAGTGTGACTGATGTACATTATTGGGACCTGCCAGGTGGCAGAGGTTAAATGACATCTTCCAAAGAAATGTCAGTGTCTTCAATCTAGCAAGGACTCGGCACACATCATAAAGCACAATGCACTTCTCAATTTTCCCACATACCTGGAACTTATGGGAAGTCACACCACTGTGGACATTCAGGTGAACAAAGTTCAATTCAGGAAGGTGGCTGCCTCACAAAGGTTCTTTCCCTGTGTAATTATACTAAACAAGGAAATATCACCTTCTGTGCTCTAAAGCCTTTTTGCAGTGTCAACTCTCCAGTTTATTATTTTTTTAATTTTTATTTATTTATGATAGTCACACACACAGAGAGAGAGAGGCAGAGACACAGGCAGAGGGAGAAGCAGGTTCCATGCACCGGGAGCCCGATGTGGGATTCGATCCTGGGTCTCCAGGATCACGCCCTGGGTCAAAGGCAGGCGCCAAACCGCTGCGCCACCCAGGGATCCCGACTCTCCAGTTTAGAATGAAGACAGATGACTAGATAAAGAATAGTATCATTAACCTCACTCATGAGACCTTACTCCAGCATGAATTGTGATTTTTCTGAACCTATACCTTTGGCCAAACGATTACCTATATTCTTTACATTTGTTCTACCTCAGGCTTCTCTAAAAATAATAATAATAATAAAAAATCATAATCTAGGTGGCTTGTAAAACCACAGTTTTATTTCTCAGAGAAATAGAATGAAAAATAAAACTGAGAAATAAAATGCTGGGTATCTGGCATTACAGTCCTTATAAGGACTGGTTCTGTGTCTGGGAAGGTCCTGATTTATAGATGGTCTTCAAAAAAGGTCCTCACATGATATATAGAGGAAGCAACCGCTAACAGAACTCTTTGGAGGAAAAAAAAAAAACTTTTTTGAGGACAATAACCCCATTCACAAGGGCTCCACACTCATGACTCATTCTAATTCCAATTCCTTGCCAAAGATATCACCTCACCTCCTAATCCTATCGCATTAGAGGATAGATTTTAACATATGAATTTTAGTGAACATAAAGATTCAGTTCATAGTATCACTCATAAGGACTTGATCTACTATGTACTTCATGGTTGAATGAGACTGGAGCTTTGGCTGAAAGACGGTCCACATTCCTAGCACTCCTGCGGCCTTTCTCCAGTGTGAACTCTTTGATAACATTTCTTACATTCATAAGGCCTTTCTTCTGTGTGAATTCTCTAGTGGCGAATGAATGTTGCCCTCTACTTAAAAGATTTCCTCCACTTGGGGTGCCTAGATGGCTCAGTCAGTTAAGTGTCCAAACTTAGTTTGGGCTCAGGTCTGACTTCATAGTCAGGGGATTAAGCCTGGATTCTAGCTGTGGATTGACTTTATATGTGATACTTCATTATGGCAAACCCCAAAAGACAGGCTTTCCTGATTACCACACCCAACAGCTCAGCCAATGAGAAGCCACAAGAAGCCACAACTCCCAACTTACTCCAGTGGACTTGTAGTTTACAACAGCCTCCCCAACTTCCTCCCTTTCCCCTTAAAAAGACTACCTCTTTTGTTTTCCACACTGGCCTGCTATTTTGACTCAGCTGCTTTGTTCCAAATTGCACTTCTCTTTCGCTCCCACATCAATCCATTATTGCGGGGAACTGGCACTTCTTAAGGTTCACATAAGGCAAGCTCTGGGGTTTGCCCTGACTCCTCCCTTCCTTTTCTCACCTGCAACACCCACAATCGGCCTCGGCCCTTCTCAAAACATAGACCAGAGTCAACCGGTTCCACATCCACGGTGGCCACGGAGTCCCTCAACAATCCACCGACTACTGCAATTCCCTCCTCCTCGCTTACCCCATAAGGACTTTCTCCAGTGGGAATTCTCTCGTGAGAAAAAAAGCCAGTACTGGTGATGAAACACTTCCCACATTCACTGCACACATAAAGTATTTCCCCTGTATGAGATCTTCAATGATAATGGGGGGCAGAGATAGAGGTAAAAGACTTGACACAGTCACTACACTAATAAGGCCTTTCTCAAGGATGAACCCTATGAGTAATCATCACTGAGCTATGGTTAAGATATTTTGCACAACCACTGCACACAGTTTTCTTCATTGTGCCATCTCTGAAGATGACGAGGACAGGAGAAGGACACAGCAATGTCCTCAAAGGTCACGCCACCCTGTCAGGAAAGGGACAGATGGAACCATGAACATTCTCTCTCTCTCTCTGAGAACCCACAATCCAACCCCACACACAGCACCCCAGTCTCCCCTGCCACCTCAGCTCCCCACCGCGGGATACATGCCAGGTCCTGGTGCCGCTAATGCTGCACTCCTCTCGCCTTCCCGTCAATCACTGTTCAGTCCTCAGTAGTAACAGACACGGGACATGTAGGTGCAATCTAAGCTCTGGGTGTGGCCTGCAAGGTCCCATCCTCCTGTCACGATATTCCCAATGCAGGCTCCCAGATTATGCCCTGAGACAGCCAGGTATGGGCCCTGCTTTACCAGAGAGTCCTCAATATCAGGACCCTGAGGTCCTTGGCTCACACTTCCTCTCCATGTGCACATGATTCTGTAGACTGTACCTCTCTCCTGTCTTCAGACCCCACAGATGAACGCCCACGCCTTCCTGCCCCCACATCACACGATTCTCCCACCACTCACTCATCACCAGTACTGGCTTTTTTTTCTCATGAGAGAATTCCCACTGGAGAAAGTCCTTATGTGTGCAGTAAATGTGGAAAGCCCTTTCTCCATAGAAGGAGCCTCAATGTGCATGTAAAGGTTCACTCAGGTGAACAGCCTTATAAGTGTAGTGATTGTGGGAAGTGTGTTATTTTTTCCCCAAAGATTTTAAAATGTATTTCAAAGAGGAATAGAACAAATGGAGATTGGCAAATAGAATCTTCAAGCTGCCTCCCTGCTGGGCTCGGAGCTAGAATCCTCTGAATCCGGCGCTCTGGAACCTTAGGAGACAGACGGATCTAACAGGAGGCAAAAAAAAAAAACCGCCACGGAGATGAGGCGGGGCTGAGGCAGGAAGTCCCACCCCCCTGGGGTGGCGCCCGCCTAGAAATGCGGCGTCCTGTTCCCTCATTGGCTCCTCACTGCGCCCTGTTGCCCAGGCTCTTCCGGGTGGTGTGGCTCGCAGAACTCTGGCTGTCTCCCGTCGTGGGTGCTCCCTCCAGGAGTTCTTGAGCATAGTTTTTCCTAGACGTCGGTAAAAGCTAAAAAAGGAAAACCATTATCACCCCAGAGACCTACTAGGAGAAGACTTAAGTCTGAGAAAAGATAGAATCAAAGCATGTCACCGTGCTAGACCAATGGGCCTGGACATTGTGAGGTTGTTCTCTCCAAAATGTGACTTGCATTCCTGAAAACATTGAGGCATACTGTTGTCAACCATAAGTATAAATAGCCAGCTATTTTACAAGCAGACTGAGTTTATTCAGGAATAACGGGAATTTCAACTCGGGATAAGCACAGGATGGTAAACCACAACTAAGTCTGAAGAGAAAAAGGGAAAGTCAGCTTTTATAGGTCTTAGAAGGCGATTGGGGAGGGTAGCTTTAATTAAAGGTTATTCAAGAAAAGTTTGAAGGACGCCTGGGTGGCTGAGTGGTCACACATCTGCCTTAGGCTCAGGGCATGATCCCAGCATTTTGGGGATCGAATCCTGCATCGGGATCCCTGTGAGGAGCCTGCTTCTCCCTCTGTCTGTGCCTCTGCTTCTCTCACTGTGTTTCTCATGAATAAATAAAATATAAATATAAATAAAATATTTTAAAAAAAAGAAAAGTTTGAGGTTTTTGGCAGTGTTTTATTGGCGCATGTCAAAGTTAATGTGTCTTTGCTGGGGCAAAGATAATGTGGACAACCTAAATCTGCTTAGTCGACTTCTACCCTGCATCTCCACCAGAAGGCACCAGTGGTCATATTGGGGCGAGTGGGTAGAATTAAGGACTCACCTGTGAACTATGCTGTATCCCATACCTGGACAAGAACGGGCAGAGCTCTGAACAGGGCATTACCTTGAGGATCCAAGTGTGGGAACATCAGCTCCAGAGGAAGTAAGGGACTCAGCCCAGAGGGTCCTTCCTAAATTGCCTCCAGCAGTGTTGCCATACATCAGGTGTTCCCCGCTCCTGCACTACACTTGCCCTCCTACCCAGCATCATGGTCCCCCTGCAGGCAGGCCTCTTCCTGGCTGATCCTCACAGAGGAGACCCTATCTCACCTGGGTACATGACAAAAAGGTCTCAGCAGATTCCCACACTAAAGTGCCTGACCTGGGATCCTTTTCCTTATGGTAGAGCACTACCCCAATCTTCCTGGTGAGGCCCCATTCCACCTGGCTCCCAGTCCTTCCAGGCAAGGGGAATACCGTAAGTGGCCCTAGTGTCCCTTCACAATCTTCCCCAAACAGCTATCTGGAAATTGCCCAGAGCAGTGGTGAGATGCACAGAAGGTAGACTCCTTTGGAGACGAGTAGTCAACTATTCCAGGAAGAAAAGGAATTATATCATTTGGAGGTGATTATGTGAATGGGGAAGTCCTTCCAGTGTACAGTGTGGGATCAGAGGAAGTGACTCTGAACTGAGTGGGTGTCACAACCTTGTATCTACTAGAGACCAGCCTGACTTACAGTCACCCCTCAGGGTATTCAGGGAGGTCCCTCCCGTCCACTGTCAGGATTAACTGCTCCCGCCTGCGTGGCTCCTGCACACATCTAGCCAGCTCACAGCCTGCGTGGCTCCTGCACACATCTAGCCAGCTCACAGCGACTCACAATGAGTCGCTTCCTACCTAACACCCAAATACGGTTTTTCAGCACATCCTGCACTCAGAATGGGATAATAAGCACTCTGGAAACTGGCTAACACTACAAATCAGGATGGATTTTTGTATTTCTGAATGCCTGGACTTTTTTTTTTTTTTTTCCTCAAGATTATTTAAGAGAGAGAGGGTAAGAGAGAGAGAGAGCATGCACTCAAGGGTGAGGGGTGGGAGAAGATCCCCGCCCCCCACAGAGCAAGAAGACATACCTGGAGCTTGATTCAAGGACCCTGAGATCATGATCAGAGCCAAAGGCAGATAGATGCTTAGCCAAGTGAGCCACCCAGGCAAGTCTGAATGCCTGGACTTCAGAAAGACATTACATAATGGTAGGAATGCACTCTACACTTAACAGTGGGGCCATATCATACGGGACACAAAAAAATCCGAGAAAACATAAGGAAATGCCCTTCCAGTATTACTATGATTCCATTGAGAAAAATGTCACACCATGAAAGAATGAGAATTCCAAAATATACCTTTGTTGTACACATCTTATTTGTAAATGACAAGGAATAGTCAAAATTCATATGAAATACACAAATGATACAAACAGAAATTTTACCAAAGACGACATATAGGTGGTAAATAACACATTAAAGGGCAGCCCTGGTGGCGCAGCAGTTTAGCGCCGCCAGCAGCCTAGGGCGTGATCCTGGAAATCCTGGATGGAGTCCCACGTCAGGCTCTCTGCATGGAGCCTGCTTCTCCCTCTTCCTGTGTCTCTGCCTCTCTCTCTGTCTCTATGAATAAAAAAAAATAAAAAAATTTAAAAACCACATTAAGAAAAATGCTCAAGGGCAGCCTGGGTGGCTCAGTGGTTTAGCGCTGCCTTCAGCCCAGGGTGTGATCCTGGAGACCTGGGATCAAGTCCCATGTCGGGCTCCCTGCATGGAGCCTGCTTCTCCCTCTGCCTGTGTCTCTGCCTCTCTCTCCCTCATGAATAAATAAAAATCTTAAAAAAAAAAAAAAAAAAAAAAAAAGCTCGAAGTCAGAAATTCCTAGGAAATGCAATCACAACATAGTACTACATGTGTATTAAAAGAGCTGACATTGGGATCCCTGGGTGGCACAGCGGTTTGGCGCCTGCCTTTGACCCAGGGCGCGATCCTGGAGACCCGGGATCGAATCCCACGTTGGGCTCCCGGTGCATGGAGCCTGCTTCTCCCTCTGCATATGTCTCTCCCTCTCTCTCTGTGTGTGTGTGACTATCATAAATAAAAATTTAAAAAAAAGAGCTGACATTAAAGACTGGCCCTACTAAGTATTGGCAGAGGCTGGAAATACTGGAACTCTCATACAAGCCTAGTGGAATGCAATAGTGAACAGTTTAGATCCCATTTCATATGTTTACACTGACCTGCTTCGACTTAGGCATTGGACTTGGAGGGGTGTTTTTGTTTTGTTTTTAGATTTTATTTATTCATGAAAGACACACAGAGGCAGAGACACAGGCAGAGGGAGAGCAGGCTCCATGCAGGGAGCCCGATGTGGGACTCGATCCCGGGTCTTCCAGGATCATGCCCTGAGATGAAGCCAGCGCTAAACTGCTGAGCCACCCGGGCTGCCCTGTTTTGTTTTGTTTTTAAGAGATTTTATGTATTTATTCATGAGAGACAGAGAGGCAAAGACATAGACGGAGGGAGAAGCAGGCTCCTCACAGGGACCCCAATGAGGGACTCGATCCCCAGACCCAGGATCATGCCCTGGGCCAAAGGCAGGCACTCAATCACTGGGCCACCCAGGAGTCCTGTGCTTTGAGTTTTAAGAGAAATGAAACCTCTATCTGCATAAGGAGTTACAATGAAAACATATAGATGGGTTTGTTTCCCAAAGCCAAAAGCTGGAAATAACCCAAATGCTCCAAACACATAAAGAAACTTTTTATTTTTTTACACATGAAGAAATTAATAGTGCTGTATGTCCAGAGAAGAAAACAGTAGTGTTGAAAGGAACGTCTTTGCAAAACACCTGAGCCTTCAGACCAATGAAAAAGTCTGAAGTCCACCTTGATTAGAAATGGTTAATTCAAGGTCTTTGGGACAGAAATATAATTTGAGAAACAACACTAGGAGTAGGTCTCTGCACCACCACATCCAGTAAGATTTTTTTTTTTTTTCTTTAAACACTGGGGTGTACTTGGGAAGAGGTTTCAGAAGAGGTGCCTGCCAGTTTGATATACCAACAATACTGTCTAGGCAGGATCACAAAAGCTACATCCCAGGGATCCCTGGGTGGCTCAGTGGTTTAGCATCTGCCTTTGGCCCAGGGTGTGATCTTGGAGTCCTGGAACCAAGTCCCACATCAGGCTTCTGCATGCAGCCTGCTTCTCCCTCTGCCTGTCTCTCATGAATAAATAAATAAAATCTAAAAAAAAAAAAAAAAAAAAAAGAGCTACATCCCTATGAATTCTCCCTGTTCCTTATCTTTTTTCTGCCTGCACTACAATTTCCTTGACATTAAGCAAGCACCAAAGAAGAAATGAGAAATCAGGTACCTTGGATTATTTTGATAATGACCTGTTACACAGGATATGTATCTGAAAGTGGAGAATTTGTGAACACTGATCCTGCCCACTCAGCCACTACAGTATTTGTGGATACACTTTTATAAGACATATTCTGGGACACCTGGGTGACTCAGTGGTTGAGTGTCTGCCTTTGGCTCAGGTCGTGATCCGAGGGTCCCTCTGGGGAGCCTGCTTCTCCTACTGCCTATGTCTCTCATGGGTAAATAAAATCCTAAAACTAAAAGAAAAAAAAAATACATACCTTCCATTAGGGGCCTGATATCTCCTCTAATTACCTAATTATGCAGTCATCTAGAGGACCACTTACAGTTCCCTTTCCCCTGTGGTGTCACAAGTGAATACTGTACATCAGGTCACATGGCTCCTCTGAAGGATCTGAGGTAGAGATTCCACTCAACAGTGCAGGGCACTATGTGGTATCAGCTGTGGGCAAGCAAAATATTCACATGGTCTCCATAAGCACTGGAGATGGTCTCAGCTGCTCCCTCTTCAGGGTGACCTGTGAACACGCAAAACTTCCTGGCATCTAGAACACAAAACCCAAATGTGGCCCCTAGGAGGATGTATTAGCTAAAACTGATGTACCAGTACCGCACACTGGGTGATTAGACAAGAGAAATTAATTTTCCCACAAATCTGGAGTCTAGAAATCAGACATAAAGTGTCATCAGCAGGGTTAGTTTCTTCTGAGGCCTCTCCTTGGCTGGTAGATGGAGATTCCCTGTCTTCAGGTGGTCATCCATATGTTCCCATACACTCATCTCTTATCATGAAACCATCCATACTGCCTGAGAGTCCATCCTAATAACCCATCTTAACTTCATCATTTCTTTAAAGGTGCTATGTCTAACTATAGTGAAATTGTGAGGTACTGGGGATTACTTCAAAATATGAATTTTAGGTACAGAATTCAGCCTATCAGAAAAGTTTGGGTTATAATGCAAATTAACAAACAAGCTAGTGTATTTATGGATATATCTATGTACATATTATTGATTTATTTGCAATTATCCTCTTAGAGACACATCCAGGTTGGGATGCAATGCAATCTGTTCATTCCTTTATGTTGGGAGAGCCCAATCCTGCTTGCTTGCTATTTATTTATTTATTTCCCCAATCCGGCTTTCAAACCACCCCTAGAGTACATACAATGTCAAAGACTAAAGGTAATTAAACAAAGATGGCATTTACTAATATATACATCAGAAAAACATGTGGAACACAATCCCCGTGTGGTGACTTGGAAGCTGCAAATACTTACCAAAGCATCATGAGATCAACAACATCCCTATGGGATTTTGTCTTCCTATGCAAGTTACCACCCAGAACTCAGATCACACACTAGATCAACACTGGGTCACATCCATGCCCTAACTTAGAAGGGAATGAGTTCTAATTACCCATAATTTACATCAGCAAATGAAAAGGCAAAGTCAGCATTAAACATGTTGGGGTGTTGACCTATGCACATTATCAGGAAATGCCAGGTGGCAGAGGTGAAAGGACATCTGCCACAGGAACTGACAGTGACTTTAATTTTGTAATGACTGCATGCATATCAGAAAGTACAACACAGGTTCTGAATTTTTCCCAACTGGAACACATCAGAAGTCACTCCATAGCATTGAGGTGAACCAAGTTCAGTACAGGTAGGTAATTGCCTCACAGAGGTTGTCCTCCAGCCTAAACTATACTAAGTAAGAAGTATCACATTCTGTCCTATTTTAAATCCTTCCTGCAGTGTGAAGATTGTTATGATATTTAAAACCATTACTACTCATATATGATTTCCCACATTCACGGCACTCATAAGGCCTTTCTCCAGTGTGAAGTCTCTGGTGAGAACGGAGGGAAGAATTACCAGTGAATGATTTTCCACATTCATGGCATTCATAAGGCTTTTCTCCAGTGTGAAGTCTCTGGTGAGAACGGAGAGAAGAACTACATATAAATGATTTCCCACATTCACGGCACTCATAAGGCCTTTCTCCAGTGTGAACTCTCTGGTGAGTACGGAGGGCAGAACTAAAAGTAAATGATTTCCCACATTCATTACACTCATAAGGCCGTTCACCTGAGTGAACCTTTTGATGAACAACGAGGGTATCTTTTCGGGGAAAGGATTTGCCACATTGACTGCATTGGTAAGGTCTCTCTCCACTGTGGACGCTCTGGTGAGCTCGAAGGCGGGTACTTGTGAGAAAAGATTTCCCACATTCATTGCACTTAGAACAGTTTTGTCCAGTGTGAACTCTCTGATGAATACGGAGGGCAGAACTAGCAATAAAAGATTTCTCACATTCACTGCACTTATAAGGCCTTTCTCCTGTATGACGTCTCTGGTGACAACGGAGGGCAGAACTAAAAGTAAAAGATTTCCCACACTCAGGGCACTCATGAGGCTTTTGTCCAGTATGACGTATACGGTGAGAATAGAGGGCAGAACTAGCAGCAAAAGATTTCCCACATTCACTGCACTTATAAGGCTTCTCTCCAGTGTGAATTCTCTGGTGAGAACGGAAGGCAGAACTAGTAGTAAAAGATTTCCCACATTCACTGCACTTATAAGGCCTTTCTCCTGTATGACATCTCTGGTGAGAACGGAGGGCAGAACTAAAAATAAAAGATTTGCCACATTCAGGACACTGATGAGGCTTTTGTCCAGTATGACGTATGCGGTGATAATAGAGGGCAGAATTAGCAGTAAAAGATTTCCCACATTCACTGCACTTATAAGGCCTCTCTCCAGTGTGAATTCTCTGGTGAGAACGGAAGGCAGAACTAGCAGTAAAAGATTTCCCACATTCACTGCACTTATAAGGCCTTTCTCCTGTATGACATCTCTGGTGATAACGGAAAGGAGAACTACCAGCAAAAGATTTCCCACATTCGTTGCATTCATAAGGCCTTTTTCCATTGAGAACTCTCTGATAACGTAGGGCAGAATCACTGGTAAAAGATTTCCCACGTTCACGGCATTCATAGGGCTTTTGTCCAGTGTGAACTCTGTGGTGATAACGGAGAGCAGGATTACTGATAAAAGATTTCCCACATTCATGGCACTTATAAGGCTTTTGTCCAGTGTGAACTGCCTGGTGATAACGTAGGATAGAATTAGTGGTAAAGGATTTCCCACATTCACGGCACTTATAAGGCCTTTGTCCAGTATGAACTCTCTGGTGAACACGGAGGGCAGAACTAACAGTGTAAGATTTCCCACAGTCATGGCACTCATAAGGCCTTTCTCCAGTGTGAAGTCTTTGGTGAGAACGGAGGGCAGAATTACTGGTAAAAGATTTCCCACATTCATGACACACATAAGGCCTTTCTCCAGTGTGAACTCTGTGGTGATAACGGAGAGCAGGATTACTGACAAAAGATTTCCCACATTCACGGCACTTGTAAGGCTTCTGTCCAGTATGAATTCTCTGGTGAACACGGAGGGCAGAACTAACAGTGTAAGATTTCCCACATTCACGGCACTTATAAGGCCTTTGTCCAGTATGAACTCTCTGGTGAACACGGAGGGCAGAACTAACAATGTAAGATTTCCCACAGTCACGGCACTCATAAGGCCTTTCTCCAGTGTGAAGTCTTTGGTGAGAACGGAGGGCAGAATTACTGGTAAAAGATTTCCCACATTCATGGCACTCATAAGGCCTTTCTCCAGTGTGAAGTCTTTGGTGAGAACGATATTGGCTACTAGTAATAAAAGATTTCCCACATTCATTACACTCATAAGGCCGTTCTTGTGAGTGAATCTTTCTGTGTTCAACAAGGCTATATTTTCGGGAAAAGGATTTGCCACATTCACTGCATTCATAAGGCCTCTCTCCACTGTGAACTGCCTGGTGATAACGTAGGTTAGAACTACTGGTAAAGGACTTTCCACATTCATGGCATTCATAAGGTCTTTCTCCAGTGTGAACTCTCTGGTGAACGTGGAGGCCAGAACTAACTGTGTAAGATTTCCCACATTCATGGCACTCATAAGGCCTTTCTCCAGTATGAACTCTCTGGTGAGAACGACATTGGCTACTAGTAATAAAAGATTTCCCACATTCCTTACACTCATAAGGCCGTTCTTGTGAGTGAATCTTTTTGTGTTCAACAAGGCTATATTTTCGGGGAAAGGATTTGCCACATTCACTGCATTCATGAGGCTTTTCTCCACTGTGAACTGTTTGGTGAGAACGGCACTGATTACTAGTAATAAAAGATTTCCCACATTCTCGGCACTTATAAGGCTTTTGTCCAGTATGAACTCTCTGGTGATAACGGAGGGTAGAACTAAAAGTAAAGGATTTCCCACATTCATGGCATTCATAAGGCCTTTCTCCAGTATGAAGTCTTTGGTGAGAACGGAGGACAGAATTACTGATAAAAGATTTCCCACATTCACGGCACTCATAATGCCTTTCTCCAGTATGAAGTCTCTGGTGAGAACGGAGGACAGAATTACTCGTAAAAGACTTCCCACATTCACGGCACTCATAAGGTCTTTCTCCCGTGTGAGATCTCCGATGATAACAGAGGGCAGACATAGAGGGAAAAGATTTTCCACAGGCATGACACTTATAAAACCTTTCTTCAGGTTGAACATTATGAGTAATCAACACTGAGTTACAGCTAAAAGATTTTTCACATTCACTGCACACATAACTCTTTACTCCATTGTGCCATCTCTGGGGATGAATGAGGACAGTTTTGGGACCTAAGGATTTCCCACATTTACTACACGTGTATTGCCTGGATCCACTATGAGTCTTTCCATGTTCACTCAGGGTTGATCTTTGCCTAGAGTATTTTCCATATTTGCCAAACTCATGGTATCTTTCTTCAGTATGGAACCTCTGATGTATAGCAAGTAACGATTTATACCTGAACGTTTTCCCACATTCACTACACACAAAGCACTGTCTTCCAGGGTGGACACCCTGGTCCTGAACATGGGGATGTTTGGGACTAAAGGCGTTCTTGCATTCTCCCCAAGGATAATGACTTTTTCTGCTTTGTGAAGTTGCCCTGTACTGTGTGATGGTGTTTGGCTTCTCCCCACTCGCAGTGGCCTCTTGCCGCAGATGTCTCGAGCCAGACAGGAAGTCCTTCCGAACTTCCCTACAGGTAAAGGGCTTTCCTGAATCATGGATTCCGCAGCTCTTCACGTCACAGGCCCCATCCACACCGTTTCTGCATAGTGTTTCTCCCACGTGCTGCTGCTGTTCAAACTTTATACTGAAATAAAATCGTTTCCCACATGCTCCGCACCTCAACAGTTTCTGGCTGTTTTCTTTTCCCTGCTGCTCAGCCAAATGGAAAATGTCTCTCAAGACTGGACCACACATCTCACAGGGGTGGGTCTTCTGGGAAGTCAGAGCTACTCTGGGCGTCCTGGTCTGTGACACACCTCCAGAAGCACTCTGTTCAATGGGTGCCTCCACAGCCTCTGCTCCACAGCAGCAACCTGAACGCAAAGAAAGGCTGGTAAAACACGTGTTGACTAAAGCAAAGCAGTGAGCACATAACATGTAAGCAACCCACTCATGTAGGCATGAGTGTATAGCTTGATTTTCCAAATACAAAAGATTCATTTGAAAGAATGGCTGCTGTGCATTCCTGGGCCCAACTGGTCAAAGTGTTTTGGAGAACACACTAGAAGGCTAAAAAACTAGGGTATAACGTAAGGAAGAGAACCAGAGTCTACAACTTGTTCTCTGACAGCAGCTTCATATAGGACCATTTCTGCTACTGGTACTTGGCTGACTAGAAGACTGGAGGAAAATCCAATTACAAGAAATTTGTTTTTGTTCAAGGTCAGCTTAATATCAATATCTTATGGCAAAATGTTCACTGGTGAATGTTGGACTACACATAAAGTGCAGTGAGAGGAATGGGTGAGATAAGGAGGCCCGAAAAGCATTAATAACCCTTGCACTAGACATCACTGAATTACCAAAGGAATAGAATCCATAAAACAAATTGTCAACAGTGAGGACGGAAAGACAGAAATGGGGTGTGGCCATCAGCAATGGCACCAAACTCTGGTGTTTAACAAACAAAAGGTGCCCAGTATAACCTAAACACAGCCCTGATGTCACAACTTTGCCAACCACCATTCACAAGAAACAGGTCCTCTAGTCGACGTGGTCACGTCTAGAGCATAACCACTCTCTGAAACACAAAAGACTCTTCCCTGGAAGCCCTAGCAGTGCAACTAGAGTATGAAAAGGATATAAATACTGCAGGAAAACAGGCCAATTGGAGCACCAACACTGTCCCTGAGTTACTCAGGACACAACGAACACAGAAAAATAGCCTAACGGACTGTTATCAGCAAGAAGGCAGATTATGAGATACCATTACTCACTCCAACAAAAATCAATTCAATAGCTGTCCATAGATGACATTAGCCTTGGAGGGCTCAGTAGTCCTATTAAGACTGACTACTGTACAGTAGAACATAAGAGGGCACAAGCACATAGAAAAGATGGCTGAAGGCTATATTAGCAGAGACACATAGGGATGGGTAGGAAATAAAGCTGGGGCTATCTCCATCAGCCACATGGTGGGTGCTACTGCAGTCCCTGATGAGCAGAGACTCCTACTACCTGGTCCACAGAGGACATTGGAATATTTGTCACCAACTTTACAAAAGCTGAAACACTGGGCAGTCCGGGTGGCTCAGGGTTTAGCACTGCCTTCAGTCCAGGGTGTAATCCTGGGAACTCAGGATCTAGTCCCACATTGAGTTCCCTACGTGAAGCCTGCTTCTCTCTCAGCCTGTGTCTCTGACCGCCCCCCCCGTGTCTCTCATGAATGAATAAATAAAATCTTAAAAAAAAAAAAAAGCTGAAACATGAAGTCATCTTGAGAAAGATCAGTTTTAGGTAGCACATATCTTTAAATGTTTTCTTTCCTTTCTTTTTTTAAAAATTTATTATTTGAGAGAAAGACAGAGAAAGAGAGAGAGAGAGAATGCATAAGCAGGGGAGGGGAAGAAGCATACTTCCTGCAGAGCAGGGAGCCCAACTCGGGGTTCAATCCCAGGATCTCGAGACCATGACCTGAGCCAAAGGCCAACTGCAGACACTTAACCGACTGAGACACCCAGGTGACCCTAGGCAGCACATTTCTGCTAAGAAACTACAGTGGGGAAAAAAAACTTCTTTCCTACTGCTGTGAAATCTAAATATCCAAATGAAAAAATAAAAGTGACTCCACCTTATAGCACTCCTTGAAATGCACATGCATTGATTAAAGACTGAAATATATGACCTGAAATCCCAAAACTCCTAGCAAAAACAAAGGGAAAAACCCCTTTAACCTTGCACCTGGCAATAATTTTTGAATCAGACATCCAAAGCATGTCCTATTTGCTTTCAAAAGCAAATACAACCAAACCATATTGAATTGAAATGTTGCAGCAGAGCCAAAGAAACAAAAAAGAGTGAAAAGGAAAAAAAAAAGTGAAAAGAAGATGTAAGTGCCCAAGACGAGCTCACAATCACTGATCATCAGAGAAATGAAACAAAACCATAATGTATTACCTCATAGCTGTTACAATGGTTATTACCAAAAAGACAAGACATGTGGTGAGGAAGTGGAGAAAATTGAACCCTTGAATACTATTGCTAGGCATATAAATTACAGAAGTCATGATGGAACACATTGGGGAAGACACAAAAAATTAAAAATAGAAATACTGTATCGGCTACCATTGCCATTTCTTTTTTGTAGGTTTTTTTAAAGAATTTTTTTTAATTTTTATTTATTTATGATAGTCACAGAGAGAGAGAGAGAGGCAGAGACATAGGCAGAGGGAGAAGCAGGCTCCATGCACCAGGAGCCCGATGTGGGATTCGATCCCGCGTCTCCAGGATTGCGCCCTGGGCCAAAGGCAGGCGCTAAACCACTGCGCCACCCAGGGTTCCCCGGTTTTTTATTATTATTCATGAGACACACAGAGAGGCAGAGGGATAGGGAGAGGGAGAAGCAGGCTCCTTGCAGAGAGCCTGATCCCAGAACTAGGACCTGAGCCAAAGACAGACGCTCAACAACCACTGAACCACCCAGGTGCCCCTACTGTTGCCATTTCTAATTATGTATCTCAAGGAAACAAAATCAGTATCTCTACAAACTCTCGGTATCTTTTAGGGTTTAAAATGACAAAGAAAAGTTAGGGAGTGCCTGGCTAGCTCAGTAGGTACAGCATGGGACATTTGATCATGGGGCTGTAATTTCTAGCCTCACACAGAGTGTAGATTACGAAAAAAAAATAAAACCTTAAACAAAATAGTAAGGTGACAAAGAACAAATGCAGGAATACTCAGACATAAAAATGGGAACATTACCACTCGACACAACATGGATGAACATGGAAAACATTATGCTAAGTGACATCATCACAGAGCAAAAGACAAATACTTGGGGATCCCTGGGTGGCGCAGCGGTTTAGTGCCTGCCTTTGACCCAGGGCCTGATATTGGAGTCCGGGGATATAGTCCCACATCAGTCTCCCTGCATGGACCCTGCTTCTCCCTCAGCCTGTGTCTCTGCCTCTCTCTCTCTATGTGTCTATCATGAATAAATAAATAAAATCTTAAAAAAAAAAAAAAAAAGACAAATACTGTATGGCATTGCTAACATGGATATCCCTTTTTTAAAAAGCCTTGGGATCCCTGGATGGCTCAGCGGTTTGGCGCCTGCCTTCTGCCCAGGGCATGATCCTGGAGACCTGGGATCAAGTCCCAGGTCGGGCTCCCTGCATGGAGCCTGCTTCTCCCTCCCTCTGCCTGCGTCTCTGCCTCTCTCTCTCTCTCTGTGTCTCTCATGAATAAATAAATAAAATCTTTAAAAAAAATAAAATAAAATAAAATAAAATAAAAAGCCTTATTTGAGAGACAGAGAGCCCACATGCACAAGACAGTTTGTAAGTGGGGGAAGGAGCATGGGGAGAGAATCTTCAAGCACACTCTTCACTGAGCAGGGACAGACACAGGGCTCAAACCTACAACCTAGGATCACGACACAAGCCAAAACCAAGAGTCAGGGGCAGTGTGGGTGGCTCAGGGGTTTAGTGCCGCCTTCAGCCCAGGATGAGATCCTGGAGACCTGGGATCCAGTCCCGAATCCGGGTTCCCTGGGTGGAGCCTGCTTCTCCCTCTGCCTGTGTCTCTGCCTCTCGCTGTGTGTCTCTCATGAATAAATAAATAAAATCTTTAAAATAATAAAAATAAATAAATAAAAAAGAGTCATATGCTTAACCAAGCAAGCCACCAAGTGCCCTAGATATTATGTTGTTAAATTTTTTTATTTTTATTTTTTTTATTTTTTTATTTTTTGTTTTTAAATTTTTTAAAATGGTGTTTGTATATGGGGATCCCTGGGTGGCACAGCGGTTTAGCGCCTGCCTTCAGCCCAAGGTGTGATCCTGGAGACCTGGGATCAAGTCCCACATCAGACCCACCTCATGGAGACTCTCTCTGTCTCTCTCTCTCTCATGAATAAATAAATAAAATCTTTAAAAAAAAAAAGTGTTTATTTGAGACAGCATGAGCTAGCATAGTCAGAGGGGAAGGGATAAGGATAGCAGACTCCCCACTGAGAAGGTAGCCCGATGTGGGACTGGATCCCAGGGCCCTAGGATCACAATCTGAGCCAAAGGAAGGCACTAAGTAGACTAAGCTACCCAGGCATCCAGCCTTGCATGTACCCATTAAAAAAAAAAAAAAACTCAGACTCAGAGACAAAAAGTAGAATGCTACAAAGAATTACAGGAGGGGACAGCGGGTGCTCAGGGGTTCACACTTTCAATTAAAAGATGAGAAATTTCGGAGGAACTAACATACAGCATGTAGAGTACACTTAATATTGCATTTACAGTTGAAATTTGCTAAGAGGGAAGATATTAAGCCTTCTTACCATCAAAAACAAAAAATGTACTATGCCAAGTGATGGGTGTGTCATTAGCTACATATCGGTATTAATTTCATAATGTGTGAGTAAATGAAATAATTATACTACATAATACATTACATATTAAATAATATAACTTTATCTGTCAATCATTCCTCACAAACCTGAAGGGAAGGGGGCGGGTAGAAAAAGAGATGTAAACACTACAGAAAGAAACACAGAGGACGCTCTTGAGAAGTAGCCCATGGTCCACTTAAGAAGTAAACATGCCAATGCCTGCAGTTTCAGGCACAGACAGGCACAAGGAAATGTCGCAAGGTATCAAAAGGCAGGCCACAGAAATGGCACGGATCTGAACACATGTACCCAGCTGGGCTGAGGACAAGCCAGGTGCAATCCATCAGCCTCACTGCAGGACTACTGACCTCCAATGTCACCCTCAGGGTTCAGTACACAGGGTACGGGGACTGCAGGGCAGAGGAAAGGGCACACCAACAACTCAGAGCTAGCCACAAAAGCAACTACCCAGAAAGCTGGGGAAGCAAGCAGTGCCCACAGGCCACGCATGAGAAGGACAAACCATCCCCTGGAAAAAGGAGGAGGGGGATGTGGAATACAGAGTCTACTACTCCAGGTGAATGAGGACGGTGAAGGCCTTACCCAGTGAGGATATAAGTGTAAAGTTCTCCAGCATCACATGGTGGTACAGCCGTCTCTGAGCCTCATCCAGAAGTCTCCACTCCTTCCAGGAGAAGTACACGGCAATGTCCTCAAAGGTCACGCCACCCTGTCAGGAGAGCGACAGATGGAACCATGAACATTCTCTCTCTCTCTCTCTCTGAGAACCTACAATCCAATCCCCCACACAGCACCCCAGTCTCCCCTGCCACCCCAGCTCCCCACCGTAGGATAAATGCCAGGTCCTGGTGCCGCTAATGCTGCACTCCTCTCCTCTTCCCATCAATCACTGTTCAGCCCTCAGTAGTAACAGACACAGGACATGTAGGTGCAATCTAAGCTCTGGGTGTGGCCTGCAAGGTCCCATGTCACGATATTACCAATGCAGGCTCTCCCAGATTATGCCCTGAGACAGCCAGGTATGGGCCCTGCTTTACCAGAGAGTCCTCAATATCAGGACCCTGAGGTCCTTGGCTCATACTTCCTCTCCATGTGCACATGATTCTGTAGACTGTACCTCTCTCCTGTCTTCAGACCGCAGATGAACGCCCACGCCTTCCTGCCCCCATACTACACGATTCTCCCACCACTCACTCTTGTACTTGTCACAGGTCATCCAAAGGATGTTTGACAGATTCACACAGGCTCCACTACCACCCCAGGACTCTCATGGATCCCAACTGAGGGAAAGCCTCAGATGCTGCTGAGAAGCCCTCCTCAACCTGCCTGTAATCCTCCCTTCAATAACAGACACTCACAAGCACATGTCAACCTAGGATACTCACAGACCCTCTTCTTTTTTTATTTTAAAGATTCGTATTTATGGGATCCCTGGGTGGCGCAACGGTTTAGCGCCTGCCTTTGGCCCAGGGCGCAATCCTGGAGACCCGGGATCGAATCCCACGTCGGGCTCCCGGTGCATGGAGCCTGCTTCTCCCTCTGCCTGTGTCTCTGCCTCTCCCTCTCTCTGTGTGACTACCATAAATAAAAAAAAAAAAAAAAAAAAAAAGATTCGTCTTTATTTATGCATGAAAGACACAGAGAGAGAGAGGCAGAGGCATAGGCAGAGGGAGAAGCAGGCTCCACACAGGGAGCCTGATGTGGGACTCCATCCCGGAACTCCAGGATCACACCCTGGGCCGAAGACAGGCGCTAAACTGCTGAGCCACCCAGGCGTCCCTGCATGCCTTTCCTATATGGGACCCAAATTTCCACCTACTCCGCACAACAGCCATCATTTTTGGAAGCCTCCAATCTGCAACTTTCCCCCAGTTTCCCAAAATGTCCTGTCCAGCTGCCCACTCCACACCATCACTCACACTTCCCTAAAACATCTAAGATGCTTAACCATGTCAAGACAAGTTAGGACACCCCAAGGGATAATCAACATACTGCCAACTTCCATCAGGTTCACGGGAGCTTCAATCCCTTCCGCTGCTATTCATAACGGAAAACCTCACTAAACTGTGGAGTCGGGAGATTGCACTTCGGGGAGCTCTCAGGCATTACCAATGTGATCAACTGCAGGCCCAACAGAAAGCGATGGGATTGACCTTATATGGGACAGGACTTCACTACCTCAGACCCCAAAAGACAGGCTTTCCTGATCACCGCACCCAACAGCTCAGCCAATGAGAAGCCGCAACTCCCAACTTACTCCTGTGGACTTGTAGTTTACAACAGCTTCCCCAACTTCTCCCCTTTCCCCTTAAAATAGACTACCTCTCTCTTGTTCTCCACACTGGCCCGCTATTTTGACTCAGCTGCTTTATTCCAAACCGCAGTTCTCTTTCGCTCCCACATTAATCCATTTTTGCGGGGAACTGGCACTTTTTTAAGGTTCACGTAACTAAGGCCCTGGGGTTTGCCCTGACTCCTCCCTTCCTTTTCTCACCTGCAACACCCACAATCGGCCTCGGCCCTTCTCAAAACATAGACCAGTCAACCGGTTCACCCACGTCCACTGGCCACGGAGTCCATCAACAATCCACCGACTACTGCGAGTCCCTCCTCCTCGCTTACCCCCGCGGGGCGTGCCCTTCTGCGGCCAGATAAAGCCTATGTACACCCGGGTCTCCCCCCACTCAGCATCGCTAGGACAGATGGCCCCGTCAGGCAGCGAGGGTGCAGGCCTCACTGGCCGTCACTGCTCCTGAAAGAATGGACACTTGCAGCTCGCCGCTGCTGACGCAGCCACCCCGCACCGCTATCCCCGCAGCCTCTGCCCCAGCCCGCCCCGCCTCTGCGGTCCGCTCCCCACCGCAGCGCGCCGGCGCTCACACGGGGGTCCCAGCACACCGATGCGGGGTCTCAGGGACACAAGCAGGCGCCCCGCGCTCGGGCCTTGATAATCGGGGGGGCGGGGGAGGGGGGCGGGGAGGGTCCGGGGGATGAGCGTTTACCTGCGCTAGGGCCCTGGGCGCGGCCGCCGCCATTGGACTCATGGGGCGGAGCGAGGCCCGGTCCTAGTGTGTGCGGCGAGGACAGTGCCTCCCCTTGCGTCTTCACTAGCCACCCCGACTCTGAACCGGCACTCTGAAACCTTAGGAGACAGACGGACCTAGCGGGGGTAAAAAGACCGCCAGGGCCTCAGACCGGAAGTCCCGCCCCAGCAGATGGTGCCCGCCTAGAAACCCCGCGTCCTATTCCCTCATTGGCTCCTCGCTGCGCCCTTGCCCAGGTTCTTCCGGGTGGTGTGGTTCCCTGATCTCAGGCGGTCTCCGGTAGGGATCCTCCACCCTGGAGTACTGAAGCATAGGTCACGTGGCATCCTGAAGGCTGCAGGAAAGTGGTGCTCTTATGCAGAAGTATATGAGCATTGATTTTTTTTTTTTTTTAGATTTTATTTACTTGACAGAGCACAAGCAGGGGAATAGCAGAGGGAGTGGGAGAAGCAGGCTCTCTGGTGAGCAGAGTCTTATGGGACCCTGGATTCCCCGTGACCCCAACCTAAGGTAGGGGCTTGACCAACTGAGCCACCCTGGACTCCTGGCTTTACCCCTTCTTAAAGGTAGAGAGGAGTCATGAATGCAGACTCCATGAGGCCCAGCTTCCAAAGGAGAAAACTATTTTTGATAGTCCCAAATTCTTCTACTGAGATGACATTACTTCTGGACAGCAGTTCCGAAATAAATGAGACTTTACATAACTGGGAATATATTGCTGCTCCTCAAAAGTTTTCACCCTGAAGCATTAAAGTCAGTTTTGTAAGTTTCAGTAGGCTTGATTGGGAACTATAATTTCCAGTTAACAAAAATTCAACTCATCACATTGTAAAGCTCTCTTGGCTTTATTCAGCAATTTGTGAATTGGGCAGCATCCCATCTAAGGGATGGGATGAGTGCAGCTCCAAAAAGCTACAGAAAGGAAAAGGTTTTTAAAGGTAGTACAACAGCATCAAAAACAGAAAAGAATAGATTCACCATATTGTGGGAACAAAAGAGACTTATTAGAGGAATCCCTCATCTTTTGGGAGATGGAGAGGGCCCATCCATATGACAGATTACCTTTTTATTGCTTGCCAGAAAATTCCTAGCAGTGGGAACTAAATTCCTGGGGGAGGTTGTAAATGCAATGAGTTTCAGTATTCTGCCGCGGTTTGGTGACATGGCCTACCTAGCAGAAGCGATTCCATTTGGAACCCAATTGTTTCCTTTTTCATACCCTATACAGGTTGGTTACATGAATGGGGATGAGGGATGGTAGGTCACCCAGAATTATGGGGACAATAATGAAGTAAGACTCTGGTTCCACACTAAACCTCTCTTGCCGGGATCCTTGGGTGGCACAGCGGTTTAGCGCCTGTCTTTGGCCCCGGGCGTGATCCTGGAGACCCAGGATCAAATCCCACATCCGGCTCCCGGTGCATGGAGCCTGCTTCCGGTGCATGGAGCCTGCTTCTCCCTCTGCCTGTGTCTTTGCCTCTCTCTCTCTCTGTGACTATCATAAATAAATGAAAATTTAAAAAAAAAATTAAACCTCTCTTGCCTGCATACTGATTCTGTCCCAACTATTGAGGGACACTTTTATTCATATATTTCTTGCTCCATATTCTCAGATATATTCATTTCCTTTTAAGAGTCTGACATGTCAGGGACGCCTCGGTGGCTCAGAGGTTGAGCGCCCACCTTGGGCCCAGGGTGTGACCCCGGGGACCTGGGATCGAGTCCTGCATCGGACTCCCTGCATGGAGCCTGCTTCTCCCTCTGCCTGTGTCTCTGCCTCTCTCTGTGTGTCTCTCATGAATAAATAAATAAAATCTTAAAAAAAATATATTAAAAAAAAAAATAAGAGTCTGACATGTCAAACACAGAGCAACTTAATGATTGCTGGTTTTGGTATAGAACAAGTTGCCATTTCCAGTTGGAGCATGTGTGCAAAGAAAGAATCTAAACACTGAAATAATGGGTTATCTGAACCCAATGATCTCAACTTCTTGTGGGGAAATGATTCTATCTTTTTCAGGCCCTGGCAGTAGTGTTGCTTTAGGAATTAAAATTATCTCCAAAAAACAGCAGTGAAACACATTTCAGATGTTTAAAGACAGTGTTAGAAATAGCTCTGGGGAAACCCACATTCCATCTTCCTACATATCAGTAAAAGCTAAAAAAGCATTATGACTTCAGAGAACTTTTAGGAGAAGGCTTAAGAAGTCTGAGAAAAGATAGAATCAAACAGCATATCATTGTGCTAAAAATGTGCCTGACACTGTGAGGCTTTTATCTTGAAAATGTGTTTTTTTTTTTCATTCCTGAAAACATTGAGCTATGCTACCGGTCAACCTTAAATAAATAGCCAGTTATTTATAAGCAAACTGAGTTTATTCTAGAATAATGGCGAAATTTCAACTATGGATAAGCACACTATGGCAAACCACAATTAAAAAAAACAAAAGTCAGCTTTTATTAGGTCTTAGGAGAAGATTGGGGAGGATAACTTTCAATAAAATGTCCTTGAGAAACACAAGACTGAGTTTGGCAGTCTCTTATTGGCTGCATGCCCTGGTTAGAGTGTGATTGCTGGGGCAAGGAGAGATCATACTTTCTTTTGTTAAAAACAGGAGATTGGGGGGATCCCTGGGTGGCGCAGCGGTTTGGCGCCTGACTTTGACCCAGGGCGCGATCCTGGAGACCTGGGATCGAATCCCACGTCGGGCTCCCTGTGCATGGAGCCTGCTTCTCCCTCTGCCTCTGTCTCTGCCTCTCTCTCTCTCTCTGTATGACTATCATAAATAAATTAAAAAAAAAAAAAAAAAAAACACAAACAAACAGGAGATTGGGCAGCCCAGGTGGCTCAGTGGTTTAGCGCTGCCTTCAGACCAGGACCTGATCCTGGAGTCTTGGGATCCAGTCCCATGTCAGGCTCCCTGCATGGAGCCTGCTTCTCTGTCTCTGTCTCTGTCTCTATCTCTGTCTCTGTCTCTCTCAGTGTGTCTCATGAATAAGTAAATTCTTTTTTTTTTAATTTTTATTTATTTATGATAGTCACAGAGAGAGAGAGAGAGAGAGAGAGGCAGAGACACAGGCAGAGGGAGAAGCAGGCTCCATGCACAGGGAGCCCGACGTGGGATTCGATCCCAGGTCTCCAGGATCGCACCCTGGGCCAAAGGCAGGCGCCAAACCGCTGCGCCAACCAGGGATCCCTGAATAAGTAAATTCTTAAAAAAAAAAAAAAAAAAGCAAGAGATTAAAATCATCCCTAGAAAGTCTCCTTTGTCAAGATAAAAATTGTCTTCCTTCTTAACTGCTGATTATGCTTCTCATGCCGGTTTGTACTGTGATTCCTTAATACATCTTCCATGAGTTCTCTCTTCTAATTTTCACACTACTTTGGAGAAACTTAGAAGAGTACATTTAGGGTACCTGAAGACTTAAAATGACCAGGAAATTGAAAGCCCATGTTTATCCACTCTTCTAACAAAGTGCACTGAGCGCATACGGGGTTTTCAGGAACTTTGGTAGGTGCATGGGAGAAATGTAGGCACAAGACATGCAGTCTTGCCTTCCTGTGGCTTTTATGAGGTTCAAGAAAACATAGGAAACATGAAAGCAGAAATACTAGGGAACCCTGGTTGGCGCAGCGGTTTAGCGCCTGCCTTTGGCCCAGGGCGCAATCCTGGAGACCCGGGATCGAGTCCTGCATTGGGATCCCTGCATGGAGCCTGCTTCTCCTTCTGCCTGTGTCTCTGCCTCTCTCTCTCTCTCTCTCTCTCTCTGTGTCTCATGAATAAATAAATAAAATCTTAAAAAAAAAAAAAAAAAGAACCTTTGACTCTGCTGCTCATCACAGCCTGTACATCTACAGCCTCTCTGTACTGGAGCCTGGGGCATGCAGTCTGACCTTCCCTAAATAACCTGTTTTTACAGTTTCATCTCTGCACTGAGCTCTCCATCGGCTTCACCTCAACTCATTAGAAATGCTCATTCTCAGCCCCACAAGACACACCTATTGACTCAGGGCCTTTGGGGGTAGCCATAGAATGAGTATTTATTTTATTTTATTTTATTTTATTTTATTTTATTTTATTTATTTTATTTATTTTATTTTATTTTATTTTATTATTTTATTTTTTTTTAGAATGAGTATTTTAAAAAGCCTCCAGGTGAGAGAGACACACAAATTCCATCTGCTTGCTGTGGTTCCTGTGGACAAGGCACCTGATATTCTTGTGATTCACACAAATGTCCTCTACGGCTGCAGGATTTCATAACCTAGGCAGAAAATTTATCAGCACACATTTGTTTCTTTCATTAAAAGTGGAGTGTCTAGGGACACCTGGGTGGCTCAGTGGTTGAGCGCCTGCCTTCAGCCCTAGGGTGTGATCCTGGAGTCCTAGGATTGAGTTCCACATTGAGCTCCCTGCATGGAGCCTGCTTCTCCCTCTTCCTGTGTCTCTGCCTTTCTCTCTCTCTGTCTCTGTCTCTCATGAATAAATAAATGAAATCTTTAAAAAAAAAAGTGGAATGTCTAGAATGTCTGGTTTTGCTTTTAGTAACAGATTATTACTCCGTTGTGAACATAAAAATGAAAACCGGCTAATCACTCTGATGTGGAGAACAAGGGAAAAGAAAAAAAATTAAAATTCTTTACAACTTACTCCCCATTGACAACTACTTGAGACAGGGAGGGTGACCTTCCAGGAAGGTAACTCCCTCAGCGTTAGCTCTTTCCTTTTTTTTTTTTGTTAGCACTTTCCTAAAGGAAAAAGACAATTTTAGCCCAAATGCCAAGATCCGGTAGATCTTCTTTACCATATGAATATCCCTTTGGAAACTTCCTTTAGTTCTACCTATTCCCTCAAGGTATACAAGAGCAATCGTTCTCTAAACAAAGAGCCAACTAATCTACATTTGAAGGGGCTCTCAGTACTAAGATTTTAGTAGACAGCAGCAAATGACCTTGACCTAACAACAGCTACCTCTCAAGGTCCTGGAAACCTTGCTTCTAAAATACTTTACAGGTTAACATTTTCCCTACCCCAGTCCCAACTGAAAATTATATAATCAGTCACAGTGCAGCTCTTTCTGACCATGGATCCTGTCACCATGCTTTAATCAATCACTTTTTTCTCACCAAATCCTTTCCTGAGTCAAGAAATTCTTTCTTGACTGTGTGATCCCTCACCCTGACATTTCACATCAACTACCTCAATGCAGAAAAACAATTATCAGCAGTATGGTATCCTTTTATTTATTTTTTTTTAAGATTTTATTTATTCATGAGAGACACAGAGAGAGGCAGAGAATAGGCAGAGAGAGAAGCAGGCTCCATGCAGAGAGCCCGATGCGGGACTCGATCCCAGGACTCCAGGATTACACCCTGAGCTAAAGGCAGATACTCAACCACTGAGCCACTCCGGCATCCCAGTATGGTATCCTTTTAAAATTGCTTCGGCACATGGAAGGATTGCAATGTTTCTGTGGGGATCTGTGTTCAAATATGTTGTTAGCAAAACCCAAGTTTGGCTGCACATCACTATAAAGCCAATAATCAAGAGACAGGTGCTGACTGGAAAGATACAGGAGCTTTTTTTTTTTTTTGATACAAGAGCTTTAATGAGGAGGCTGGCCGTGTGGAAAGAAGGCAGACCACTGTACAAAGAAAAACTCCAAAGTCTCTGCCTCATGAAGAGGTTTTTAGAGGCGTTTGGGTCAGTTAGCCAGTAAATGGAGCACAGCAGTACTTAACACTTCTTGACAACGTGCAGACTCCAGAGTGCTAGCTATAGATGTTATCACAGTGCTGGGAGGTTGTGCAAGGGGATCTGGTTTGTTTTGTGGCATGCAGAGTACTCAGCTCTTTCTAGGAGAGAATGCATGGTCTGTAGACAGAGAAACAACCAATCACATGGGCTAATGGTGCTTCTTTAACCTTAAGATTACAAGGTCACCCAAGGGCCCGAGGTGGCTTCACCCATACATACTGGTTTTCCTAGTACTGAAAGAGGACCTTGGCTGCCCCTATTTTGACCTCAAATCTTCCAGTTGGGTTCTTTTTTCAGGCTTGTCCCCTGTCTCAGATGGAAGACCCTGATGCCTGTTTCATCACCACCTCTTCCTCTGTCTTTGGATTTTGTCACCAGGCAGTGGCCAAACCTAGTTTGTCTGGGACCCTCAGGTTAGGTGCTCTTGCACCCCTGTGCCCTGACAGTACAACAAAGTCCGAATTTGTTGACAAACCTGCTCCTGAGGTTTTTTTCCTTTAAGATAATCGTGGGCAACCATCTGCTGAGTTTAGTCCAGACATATATACTCTGACACCGCCAGGAGGTGCCAGAGCGGTCATGATGGTGCATGTAAGAGGAATGGAGGGATCACCTGTGGACTGTGCTGTGTCCCTGAGGGATCTACCAGGTCAACACTCTGGGAGGGCATTTGCCATAAGTATCAGTGGTGGGAGCTTAGGCTCCAGAGGAAGTATGGGGACTCAGCCCAGAGAGTCCTTCCTAAATCTGCTACCCAGGGTCCTAACTCCCTCCAGGTGTCTCCTCTGTCCCTGTGCCACCCCTACCCTTCTGCCTGGTACTGAGGTCCTCAGGAGACCGCATCCCAATCTCCACGTGCTCAGCCCCTTTCTCGCTGACTCCCCAAGATGCCATCATGCTCATGCAAGGGTCCATAGAATAAAAGGCCTCTCCAGGTTCCCATATTAAAGCACTTAATCTGGGTACCCTCTTCCTTGCAAGATGGGCTGTACCCATCCTGGCCTTCCTTCTCTCCTCTTTCTTTCCTTCCTTCCTTTTTTTCCTTCCCTTCCTTTCCCTCTTTCTCTATTTTTGTTTTTCTTTTTTTTTTATTTTTGTTTTTCAAAAATAAAAATGCTAGTAGGTGAAATAGATTGCTTTTAAGCCACTGACATTAAAGCCCGCAGGCATTAAGGGCAGCCTTTTTTTTTTTTTTTTTTTTTTTTTTTTATTTATGATAGTCACACACACAGAGAGAGAGGCAGAGACACAGGCAGAGGGAGAAGCAGGCTCCATGCACTGGAAGCCCGATGTGGGATTCGATCCCGGGTTTCCAGGATCGAGCGCCCTGGGCCAAAGGCAGGCGCCAAACCGCCGCGCCACCCAGGGATCCCGGCAGCCTTTTTTTTTTTTTTTTTTTTTTATGCCTACATACCCTAACTTTCTTTATTTATTTTATTGGAGTTCAATTTTCCAACATATAGCATAAGACCCAGTGCTCATCCCATCAAGTGCCCCCCTCAGTGCCCGACACCCAGTCACCCCCACCCCCACCCCCGCCCCCGTCCACCTCCCTTTCCACCACCCCTTGTTCGTTTAAGGGCAGCCTTAAAGAGATTTACACTGGCTGTCTTCCTGTCCTCCACTATTATGCATAGCCAGTAAAAGTCCAGAAGTCAGTGCCAGACTTCTCAAATCCCAGAAGTAGTGCACTATAGGTGAGGGTTCCCTGTTTTGGCCACTAAGCTGACAGTGTAGAGGAGCCGAGACCTGTCGGAACCCAGGTGGCAGATTCATGTTGAACCAGGAAACCGGACCTTCCTGTGTATCTCCCAGTCAGCAACTGCAAAGGATCTTTCTGACATGGGAGCCCTCAGGTGGAGAGGGTGCTGCTTGGCCCGAAAGTGGATCAAAACAGGCACAAGGTCAAGAGGGATAGTTCAAACCAAATGCCAAAGTCACCACCTGGAGGTAGCAAACAAAAACCGCACCAACACTGACCCCAGGGCAGCTCCAGGGGCGCAGCAGTTTAGCGCCGCCTGCAGCCTGGGGCGTGGTCCTGGAGATCCCGGATCGAGTCCCACATCAGGCTCCCTGCATGGAGCCTGCTTCTCCCTCTGCCTGTGTCTCTGTCTCTCTCCCTCTCCGTGTGTGTGTCTCTCATTAATAAATAAAATCTAAAAAATAAATTAAAAAAAAAAGAAAAGAACACGGACCCCAGATCTATTCTAAGATAGGCTTCACTTCCTCCCACACCCTCCTGCTCCCAGTCCTTCCAGGTCAGGGGGAGGCGGGATGCGACCCCAGCGCCTGCCCTTCCCAGGCCCAGAAGACTTCCCCTGAGACAGCTGACGGGAAACAAAGCCCAGAGCAGTTTCCTTTGGGGATTAGTCGTCAACTGTTACAGAAAGAGAAGGAATTAAATCACTTGGAGGCTAGCGCTCTGCGGTGAGAAATCCTTCCCCGTGTACTGGATGGGATGGCAGGAAACAACTCTGTCAGGTGGGCACAGCAACCTTGTCTTTACTAATGTGAGACCAGCCTGACTTACAGTCACCCTTCAGGGTGTTCAGGCAGGTCCCTCCCCTCCAGCCTGTCAGGATTAATGTCTCCTGCCTGTGAGGCTCCTGGACACCTCCAGTCAGCTCACAGTCCCCAAATCTGCTGTCTGCCTGGGCTTGTAAAGGTAAACACATGAACAAAATCAGAAATCCCTAGGAAATGCAATTACAACATAGCACTACACATGTATTAAAAGAGCTGACCTTAAAGACTGGCACTACCAAGTATTGGCAGGGGCTGGAGATACTGGAACTCTCAGACATGCCTGGTGGGAATGCAATAGTGAACAGCTTAGATCCCATTTTGGCTCTTTCATGAAAATGTTAACTCCGGCCTACCTCTGCCTTTGGCATTGCACTTTGAGATTTAACATAAGAGAAATGAACCCTCTATCTGCATAAGGAATTATAATGAAAACATATAGAGGGGTTTGTTTGTGGAAGTCAAAAGCTGGAAATAAGCCAAATGTGCCAAATGCTCTAATGAAATAGATCAGTAGGGGTGTAAATCTGGAGAAGAAAACAGTACTGTTGACTCAAAGGGACATATATGTGAAACGTCAGAGCCGAATGACCAAAGAAAAAGGGTGTGAGGGCACTTGGGTTGCTCAGTCGGTTAAGTATCTGCTTTCGGCTCAGGTCGTCATCTCAGAGTCCTGGAATGGAGCCCCACATCAGGCTCCCTACTCAGTGGGCAATCTGCTTCTCCCTCTGCCCCTACCCCAATTTGTACTCTAATAAAATCCTAAAAAAACAAAAAAGAAAGAGGGTGAGAACTCCAGCCTGAGGAGGAATGGTTTATTTAAGAACTTCAGGACAGAAGCAAACCTTTGGCAATCTTAACAGAAGTAGAACTCCACACCACCACTGGCAGTTAAGACCTGCATTTACAGCCCTAGATGATGGGGAGTATCTGGGAGAAAACCTGGGAGATGGATGTTTCAGAACAGGTGTCTGCCATAGTTGTATAGGATACTGTAAGAATGCTGGCAAGGCAGGGTTACAAAACTACATCCCTAGCCTATGAAATCTCCTGTTTTTATCCTTTCCTTGCCTGCACCACAACAGCCTTGACATGTAAGCACCAGAGAGAGGATATAATTCAGAGACTTTTGGATAATTTTATGACAATGACCTCTGTTACACAGGATACCTGTGTCTGAAATTAAAGAATTTCTGTGCACACTGATCCTGCCCAGCCAGTCACTATATCTGTGATACATTTTTATAATAGATACATTCCATAAACAGGCCTGATGACTCCTCTACTCCCTAATTACCCAATCATTTAGATTACCAATTAGAGTTTCCCTGCCTCTGTGGTACAAGTGAATACTGTACAAAGGTCACATGGATCCTCTGAAGAATCTGAGTTAGAGACTCCACTCAACAGTGCAGGGCACTATGTGGTATCTGCTGTGGACAAGCTTGTCTCTACAAGCACTGGAGATGGTCTCAGCTGCTCCCTCTTCAGGGTGACCCGTGAACACGCAAAACTTCCTGGCATCTAGAACACAAAACCCAGATGTGGCCCCTAGGAGGCTGTATTAACTAAAACTGATGTAACACAGTACCACACTCTGGGTGATTAGACAAGAGAAATTTATTTTCCCACAAATCTGGAGTCCAAAAATTGGACATAAAGTGTCATCAGCAAGGTTAGTTTCTTCTAAGGCCTCTCCTTAGCTGGTAGATGGGGATTCCCTGTCTTCAGATGGTCATCCATGTGCACCCATATCCTCATCTCTTATCATGAAACCAGCTAGACTGCCTAAGAGTCCATCCTAATAACCCATTTCAACTTCATGATCTTTTTTAAGATGCCATGTATAACTATACTCACATTGTGTGGTACTGGCAGGTTACAACTTCAAAATAGGAATTGTGGGTGCACATTCAGCCCATCAGATAGGTTGTTAGAGTTAATGCAAATTCCCCAGGATGGAGAACAGTAAAGATGTACATATGTAGGTATTCTCCTCTCTGAGGCACAATAAATTTGTGATGCAATGAAATCTGTTCACTCCTAAGTGCCAGCAGAGCCCAACTCTGCTTTCCAACCACTCCTTAAAATGGATACAACTGGGCAGCCCCGGTGGCTCAGCGGTTTAGCGCACTTTCGGCCCTGGGTGTGATTCTGGAGACCCAGGATCGAGTCCCGCATCTGGCTCCCTGCATGGAGCCTGTTTCTCCCTCTGCCTGTGTCTCTGCCTCTCTCTCTCTGAATCTCTCATGAATAAATAAAATCTTAAAAAAAAAAAAAAAGAATGGATACAACACCTACAATTAAAGGTAATTAAATAAAAAGACCTATTAATGCATAAACCAGAGCAACAAGTGGCATCCAATTCCTCTATTACTGACTTGGAAGCTTCATTAATGCTTTAATCCAAAGCATTAAAAGACCAACAAAGTCCCTAAGGGATTTAGTCTTCCTGTGCAAGTAACCACCCAGGACACAGATCAGGTACTGATAATCAAAACTAGGTCACATGCATGACCAAAATTAGAAGGAAACGAAGAGGGCAGCCCCGGTGGCGCAGCGGTTTAGTGCCACCTGCAGCCTGGGGTGTGATCCTGGAGACCTGGGATCGAGTCCCACGTTGGGCTTCCTGCATGGAGCCTGCTTCTTCCTCTGCCTGTGTCTCTGCCTCTCTCTCTCTCTGAATAAATAAATAAATAAATAAATAAATAAATAAATAAATAAATCTTTAAAAAAAAAAAAAAAAGAAGGAAATGAAGAGGTCCAATTACCCATAATTTCCATCAGCAAATGACAACACAAAGACGTCAGCACTGTTAAGCATATTGGGTAGTGACTAATGTATATTATCAGGATCATCCTGGTGGCAGAGGTAAAATGACTTCTGCCACAGAATATAACAGTGACTTCTAACAATAACTTCAAACATATCAGAACGCAATATGCACATTCTGAATTTTTCCCAAAAGGCTAGAACTTACGGACAGTCAATTCACTGTGGACATTCAGGTAAACAAAGCTGAATTCAAGAAGGTGATGGACTCATAAAGGTTCTCCTCTAGAGATACTAAGCAAGGAAATATCAGTTTCTATGCTATTTTAAGTCTTTCTGCAGTGTGAACTCTCAAGTGGGGGAATGAATACAAATAACTGGCTAAAGGAATTTTGTTATTCACCTACTTATGAGGCTTCACTCCAGGGTGAATTCAGATTTTTATGAAACTATATCTTTAAATGATCTCCCAAGACACTACATGCTAATCCTATTGCATTAGAGGACAGGGATTCAACAAATCAATTTTAGTGAACATAAACATTCGGTTCGTAATATCACCCACAAGGACTTTATTTACTACGGACTTCCTCATGTTGAAGGAGACTGAAGATTTAGCTGAAAGATTCCCCACAATACCAGGACCCCTAAGGCCTGTCACCACTGTGAACTCTGTGATGATGGCCAAGAGCACCGTAACTAATAAAAGATTTCCCACATTCACTGCAAGTGAAAGACTTTTCCCCTGTGTGAATTCTCTGGTGTTTTATGAATGTTGACTTGCACTTCCAAGATTTCCCACATTCATTACACTTATAAGGCTTTTCACCTGAGTGAACCTTTATGTGTACATTGAGGCTATTTCTTCTGACAAAGGACTTGCCACATTCACTGCATTCATAAGGCCTTTCCCGAGAGTGAACTCTCTGGTGAGAACGGAGGACAGAGCGAGCGGTAAAAGATTTCCCACATTCACTGCACTCATAGGGCCTTTCTCCAGTGTGAAGTCTCTGGTGGTCACGGAGGACAGAACTAGTGGTAAAAGATTTCCCACATTCACTACAGTCATAAGGACTTATTCCAAGGTGACTTTGACGATGATACCGGAGGGCACAGCTATGACTAAAAGACTTCCCACATTCATTGCACAGATAAGGCTTTTCTCCTGTGTGAATTCTCTGGTGTTGGATGAACGTCGACTTATAGTTCAAAGATTTGCCACATTCATTACATTTATAAGGCCTTTCACCTGAGTGAACCTTAATATGTACATTGAGGCTATTTCTGTGGAGAAAGAACTTGCCACAGTCATCGCACTTATAAGGTCTTTCTCCTGTGTGTACTCTTTGGTGAGAACGGAGGGCAGAACTAGAGGTAAAAGATTTTTGACATTCATTGCACTCATAAGGCCTTTCTCCCGTGTGAACTCTCTGGTGAGAACGAAGGACAGAAGTAGCAGAAAAAGATTTCCCACATTCACTGCATTCATAAGGCCGTTCTCCTGTGTGAATTCTCTGATGTTGAATGAATGTTGACTTACACTTCAATGATTTCCCACATTCATTACATTTATAAGGTTTTTCACCTGAGTGAACCTTTAGGTGTACACTCAGGCTATTTCTTCGGACAAAAGACTTGCCACATTCACTGCACTCATAAGGCCTTTCTCCAGTGTGAACTCTGTGATGATAATGGAGGGCAGAACTTGTGGTAAAAGTTTTCCCACATTTACTACACTCATAAGGCCTTTCTCCAGTATGAAGTCTCTGGTGATCACGGAGGACAGAACTAGTGGTAAAAGTTTTCCCACATTCACTGCACTCATAAGGCCTTTCTCCAGTGTGAACTCTCTGATGAGAATGAAGGACAGAACTAGTAATAAAAGACTTCCCGCATTCACTGCACTCATAAGGCCTTTCTCCTGTGTGAATTCTCTGGTGTTTAATCAACGATGACTTACACTTCAAAGATTTCCCACATTCATTACACTTATAAGGCCTTTCACCTGAGTGAACCTTTCTGTGTACTTTGAGGATATTTTGTCGGACAAAAGACTTGCCACATTCACTGCACTCATAAGGCCTTTCTCCAGTGTGAATTCTTTGATGATAACGCAGGTCAGTCCTAGATATAAAAGATTTCCCACATTCATTGCACTCATAAGGCCTCTCTCCTGTGTGAATTCTCTGGTGTTTAATGAATGTTGACTTAAACTTAAATGATTTCCCACATTCATTGCACTTATAAGGCCTTTCACCTGAGTGAACCTTTATGTGTACATTGAGAGTATTTTTTCGGAGAAAGGACTTGCCACATTCTCTGCACTCAAAAGGCCTTTCTCCTGTGTGAATTCTCTGGTGTTTAATGAATGCTGACTTACACTTCAAAGATTTCCCACATTCATTACATTTATAAGGCCTTTCACTTGAGTGAACCTTTATGTGTACATTGAGGCTATTTCTTCGCAAAAAGGACTTGCCACATTCATTGCACTCATAAGGCTTTTCTCCAGTGTGAACCCTCTGGTGAGAATGGAGGACAGAACGAGCAGTAAAACACTTTCCACAATCACTGCACTCAAAAGGTCTTTCCCCTGTGTGAGATCTCCGATGATAACAGAGGGCAGACATAGAGGGAAAAGATTTTCCACAGCCACGACACTTATAAAACCTTTCTCCAGGTTGAACTCTATGAGTAATCGACACTGAGCTACAGCTATAAGATTTTGCACATTCACTGCACACATAACTCTTTACTCCATGATGCCATCTCTGGGGATGAATGAGGACAGTTTTGGGACCTAAGGATTTCCCACATTTGCTACACGTGTATTGCCTGGATCCACTGTGAGTCTTTCCATGTTCACTCAGGGTTGATCTTTGCCTAGAGTATTTTCCATATTTGCCAAACTCATGATATCTTTCTCCAGTATGAGATCTCTGGTGTATAGCAAATAATGATTTGTACCTGAATGTTTTCCCACATTCATTACACACAAAGCACTGTCTTCCAGGGTGGACACCCTGGTCCTGAACATGGGGATGTTTGGGACTAAAGGCGTTCTTGCATTCTCCCCAAGGATAATGACTTTTTCTGCTTTGTAAAGTTGCCCTGCACTGTGTGATGGTGTTTGGCTTCTCCTCACTCGCAGTGGCCTCTTGCCGCAGATGTCTCGAGCCAGACAGGAAGTCCTTCTGAACTTCCCTACAGGTAAAGGACTTTCCTGAATCATGGATTCCGCAGCTCTTCACGTCACAGGCCCCATCCACACCGTTTCTGCATAGTGTTTCTCCCACGTGCTGCTGCTGTTCAAACTTTATACTGAAATAAAATCGTTTCCCACATGCTCCGCACCTCAACAGTTTCTGGCTGTTTTCTTTTCCCTGCTGCTCAGCCAAATGGAAAATGTCTCTCAAGACTGGACCACACATCTCACAGGGGTGGGTCTTCTGGGAAGTCAGAGCTACCCTGGGCGTCCTGGTCTGTGACACACCTCCAGAAGCATTCTGTTCAATGGGTGCCTCCACAGCCTCTGCTCCACAGCAGCAACCTGAACGCAAAGAAAGGCTGGTGAAACATGTGTGTTTTTTTGTTTTCTTTTAAGGATTTTATTTATTTATTTATGAGACACAGGGAGAGAGGCAGAGACACAGGCAGAGGGAGAAGTAGGCTCCACGCAGGAAGCCCGATGAGGGACTCGATCCCAGGACCGCAGATCATGCCCTGAGCCAAAGGTAGCTGCTCAACCGCTGAGCCACCCAGGTGTCCCGAAACATGTGTTAACTAAAGTGAAGAGGTGAGCCCACTCACCTAGGCATTACTGACTGTACAGTCTGTTTTTACAGACAAATGAGATGGAATTTATTTGAATGAGAGGTTGCTGTATATTCCTGGGCCCAACTGGTCAAAGTATCATGGAAAACACACTAGAAAGATAAAAAACTAGGGTATGACACAAGGAACAAAGGGTCTGCAACTTGTTCTCTGCCCAAAGGTTTGTGTAGGACCATTGCTGCTGCTGCCATTTGGCTGAATAGAGGCTGCAGGAATATATAATTACAAGAAATTTGCTTTCGTTCAAGGTCAGCTTACGGGCATATGAATATCTCATGACAAAATTTTCAGAGGTGAATGTTGAACTACACAGAAATAGCAGTGAGAGAAATGGGTGAGATGTGGAGGCCTGAGGAGGATCAACAACCCTTCCATTGGACATTATGGAATTACCAGGGAGTAGAACCCAGAAGTCCACAGATTGTCAACAGCAAGGAAGGAAAGAAAGAAATGAAGTGTGGCCATTGGCAACAGCACCAAACTCTGGTCAAAAAAACCAAAAGGTGCCCAGTATGATCTAAACACAATCCTAATATCGTACCTTCTCCAGCTCTATTCACCAGAAACAGGTTCCCCTGAGGCCACCTGGTCATGTGAGAAGCATGTCCATACCATGTTACACAAAGGCCTCTTCCCTATAAGCCCTAGTTGAGCAACACAGGGTCCCAGGCAATACAAATACTGTAGGAAAACAGGCCAGCTGAACCACTAAGACTGTCCTAGAGCCACTCAGGACACAAGAAAGAAAAACACCCTACACGACTGATGTCAGCAGGATGGTGGAAAAGCAGAAACCATCCTTTACCCCAACAAAAATCAATTCAACAGCCATCTATGAATGACATTAACCTCAGACAGCTCAAGAGCCCATAACACTGACTAGAACACAGTGGAGCATAAAAGAGGGCATAAGCACACAGAAAAGATGGCTGGAGACTGTATGAGCATAGACATGCAGGGATGGATAGGAAATCAGTCTGAGGCTATCTCCATCACCCATAGCACAGGTGCTACCGCAGTCCCTGCTCAGCAGAGAATCCTACTGCCTGCTCCAAAGAGAACACTGGCATCTTTGGCCATCCAGATAACTAATATCTGAAGCCAAAGCAATTTGAAAAACAGGATCAAGCTGAACGCAGCACACTTCTGATTTTGAACTATATTACAAAGCTATTCTTCTCAAAATATTAGTGTGCTGGCATAAAAACAGACCAGTAAAACTGAATAAAGAGCCCAGAAGTAAAGCAATATATATACAGACAAGTAATCTTGACAATTAGGCCAAGAATCTATACTGGGGAAAGAAGAATCTCTTTATTACTTTAGTGAAATCTGAATATCCAAATTAAGACACAATGTAACTGGATCCCCATCTTACTCAAGGAAATGAACTTAAAACTGATTAAAGACTTAGACATACGATCTCAAGCCCTAAATTTCCTAGAAAAACATAGGAAAAAGCCTCCTTAACCTTATTCCTACCAATGAATTTTTGAATATGACATCTAAAGCATACATGACAAAAGCAAAAAATAACAAGTACAACTATATCAAATTAAAAGTTGCAGCAGAGCCAAAGAAACACAGAAGAGAGTGAAAAGGATGTATAAGTGAGTAACACTTGCTAACAATCAGGAAAAATCAGTGAAATGAAAACTGAACCACAAGATATCACCTTCTATATGGTTCAATTACTATTACCAAAAAGACAAGAGGTAACATGTTGGTCAGGATGTGCAGAAAAAAAAAAACACTGAATACTGCCACCTAGAATGTAAATAGGGAAGTCATTATGGAAAGTATTAGGGAGGGATCCCTGGGTGGCGCAGCGGTTTGGCGCCTGCCTTTGGCCCAGGGCGCAATCCTGGAGACCTGGGATTGAGTCCCACGTCAGGCTCCCGGTGCATGGAGCCTGCTTCTCCCACTGCCTGTGTCTCTGCCTCTCTCTCTCTCTGTGACTATCATTAAAAAAAAAAAAAAAAGGAAAGTATTAGGGAGACCCACAAAAACTTATTATTATTTTTTATTTTTTAAAAATATTTTATTTATTTATTCATGAGAGAGGCAGAGAGAGAGAAGCAGGCTCCATGCAGGGAGCCTAAGGCAGGAGCCAAATCGCTGAGCCACCCAGGGGTCCCGACCCACAAAAATTTAAATTGCAACTATATATAGTCCATCATTGCCATTTCTAGGTATGTATCCCAAGGAAACAAAATCAGTATCTCCAGAAAGTATATGAATATGAAAATCCACTGCAGTATTGTTCACATAACCAATATATGGAAACATGACCAAGCATGTGTGAGTGTTTATAGTGACAAACATGGGGCACCTGGATGACAGTCTGTAGAGCATCCAACTCTTGCTCTCAAGATAGTTAAGTTCAAGACCCACATTGGGCATGGAGTCTACAAATAAATAAATAAATACTATCTAAACAAATAAATAAGCGACAAAGAACATTTAGCACACACAGGGCAGGAATAGTCATCCATAAAAGAGTGTACAGGGGCAGCCTGGGTGGCTCAGCGGTTTAGCGCTGCTTTCAACCCAGGGCGTGATCCTGGAGAACTGGGATCGAGTCCCGCGTCAGGTTCCATGCATCGAGCCTGCTTCTCCCTCTGCCTGTGTCTCTGCCTGTCTTTCTCTCTGTGTGTCTCATGAATAAATAAATAAATAATCTTAAAAAAAAAAGAGTGTACAGGAATATTCAGCCATAAAAAAGAAGGCAACAGTGCCACTTGCCGTAAAACATATAAATCTGGAAAACACTATGCTAGGTCAACTAAGCTACACAACAAAATACAAATTCTGTATATGGACAAAGGCTAAAAATCCACTTATATGGATATTCATCAAGAAAAGAAATAAGTTAAATTCCTAGAAATAGGAAGCAGAATGCCAGAAGCTGTAGACTGAGGGAAATGGGGAGATGTCAGACAGAAGTACACCCTTTCATTTACAAGATAAGTTCTGAGGATCTCATATACAGCACGTTGACTATAGTTGCTAATATTATACTATACACTTGAAATTTGCTATATTTGCTATAAGATATATTAAGCTTTCAAACCACCGGGAAGAAAAATGTAATTATGTCAATTGATGCTGTGTTGATTAGGTTCATTTTGTTAATAATTTCATAATATTGGGGCACCTGAAGGGCCTAGTCATTTTTTGTTTTAAGATTTTATTTATTTACTCATGAGAGACAGAGAGAGAGGCAGAGACATAGGCTGAAGGAGAAGCAGGCTCCTCACCAGGAACCCGATGAGGGACTCCATCCCACCCCAGGATCATGCCCGGAGTCAAAGATAGATACTCAACCGGTGAGCCACCCAGGCATCCTGGCCTAGTCAATTTAACGTCCAGCTCTTGGTTGGTTTGGAACTGACGTCTGGGTTGAGAGATCAAACCCTGCTGAGGCTCTGTGCTCAGCTGAGTTTCTATCTCCCTCAGGTGTCCCCCACTGCCTCACATTTTCTCACTTTCAAATACAAAAATAAACTTAAAAAAACATTTTCATATGTATTAAGTCATTCTGTACTATAATTTCAATAGTTAATATCTCAAAAAAGCTCATGGCAGGCAGGTAGAAAAGAGATGTGAACACTATAAAAAGATCTATATAGGACAGACTTGAGAAGTAGCCCATGGTCCATTTAAGAAGTAAACTTGCCAATCCCCGGGCCAAAGGACAACACTCAACTACTGAGTCACCCAGGCATCCCTCATTTTGTTAATAATTTCATAAAGTAGGGGTGCCTGGTAGTGCAGTGGTTTAAGCATCCAATTTCTTGGTTTCTGCACATGTAGTGATATCAGGGTCCTCATATCGAGCCCCACCATAGGCTCTGTTCTCAGCACTGAGTCAGCTTAGGCTTCTCTCTTCCTTTCCTTTACTCTCTGCTTGCACGTGCAAGTACACACACTTTTTCCCTCTCATTCTCTCAAATACATAAATCTATAAAAAACTACACCAATCTTATAAGGTATATCAAAAATTATCATATAATGTAATTTCACTGATATAATCTTATCTGTCAATAATATCTTAAAGCTCAAGGAAAGACGAAGAGTAGAAGAGATGTAAACGCCACAGAAAGAACCATAGAGGACACTCTTGAGAAGTAGCCCATGGTCCACTTAAGAAATAAACATGCCAATGCCCGCAGTTTCAGGCACGGGCAGGCACAAGGAAATGTCACCTAAAACAAGGCATCAAAAGCCGGGCCACAGAAATGGCACGGATCTGAACACATGTACCCAGCTGGGCAGAGGGCAAGCCAGGTGCAATCCATCAGCCTCATTGCAGGACTACTGACCTCCAATGTCACCCTCAGGGTTCAGTACACAGGGTACGGGGACTGCAGGGCAGAGGAAAGGGCACACCAACAACTCAGAGCTAGCCACAAAAGCAACTACCCAGAAAGCTGGGGAAGCAAGCAGTGCCCACAGGCCACACATGAGAAGGACAAACCATCCCCTGGAAAAGAGAGGAGGGGGATGTGGAATACAGAGTCTACTACTCCAGGTGAATGAGGACGGTGAAGGCCTTACCCAGTGAGGATATAAGTGTAAAGTTCTCCAGCATCACATGGTGGTACAGCCGTCTCTGAGCCTCATCCAGAAGTCTCCACTCCTTCCAGGAGAAGTACACGGCAATGTCCTCAAAGGTCACGCCACCCTGTCAGGAGAGCGACAGATGGAACCATGAAAATTCTCTCTCTCTCTGAAAACCCACAACCCAACCCCCACCCCCCCACAGCACCCCAGTCTCCCCTGCCACCTCAGCTCCCCACTGTAAGATAAATGCCAGGTCCTGGTGCCGCTAATGCTGCACTCCTCTCGCCTTCCCGTCAATCACTGTTCAGTCCTCAGTAGTAACAGACACGGGACACGTAGGTGCAATCTAAGCTCTGGGCGTGGCCTGCAAGGTCCCATCCTCCTGTCACGATATTCCCAATGCAGGCTCTCCCAGATTATGCCCTGAGACAGCCAGGTATGGGCCCTGCTTTACCAGAGAGTCCTCAATATCAGGACCCTGAGGTCCTTGGCTCACACTTCCTATCCATGTGCACATGATTCTGTAGACTGTACCTCTCTCCTGTCTTCAGACCCCACAGATGAACGCCCACGCCTTCCTGCCCCCACACCACACGATTCTCCCATCACTCACTCTTGTACTTGTCACAGGTCATCCAAAGGATGTTTGATGGCTCCACTACCACCCCAGGACTCTCATGGATCCCAACTGAGGGAAAGCCTCAGATGCTGCTGAGAAGCCCTCCTCAACCTGCCTGTAATCCTCCCTTCAATGACAGGCACTCACAAGCACATGTCAACTTAGGATACTCACAGACCCTCTTCTACTTCTGTGCTGCCCATGCTGTCCCTCAACCATCAGAACCCAGCACTGTCCACTGAACCGTTGTGAAGACCCCAGCACTAAAGGTCTCCCTGCCAGGCACAGTGAAGCAGCAATGATCACATCTGCCCAGACCTTATCCAGCAGCAAGACTTTGAAAGACCCCAAATATGGTAAAAGCTGATCCCAAAATTCTGGTGAAGCCCTACAAAACTGGTAAGATAGTAGCCCCTGTTTCCCAAACACTCGTAGGTTCAGCATTTGACTCTTGATCTCAGAGTCCAGAGGTCAAGTCTCATTTTGAGCTCCACAAGGGCATGGGGCCGCCTTAAATCAGACAGACAAAAACAAAAACAAAAAAACTCCAAAACTCCCAGTTGTCCTCTGCTATCTCTTGTTCCATCCATCATCCCGTGGAAGGCTTGCCCATCTGACTGCCAGATCATTCTCTCTACCTTCACCTGTGTTCGCAATGCCCAGCAACTATACAAACTCACGCTGAACAACAGAACCACTCTTCAGCACAGTTTAGTAGGACCCAGTGACCTACTAATAGCACTGCCAATATTCTCTGCATTCCCTTCCTTTTTTTAAAAAAAGATTTTCTTTACTTATTCATGAGAGACACAGAGACAGAGACAGAGGCAGAGGCATAGGCAGAGGGGGAAGCAGGCTCCACGCAGGGAGCCTGATGTGGGACTCCATCCCGGGACTCCAGGATCACACCCTGGGCCGAAGACAGGCGCTAAACCACTGAGCCACCCAGGCGTCCCTGCATGCCCTTCCTAAATGGGACCCAATTCTCCCCCTGCTCCGCACAACAGCCATCACTTTCGGAAGCCTCCAATCTGCAACTTTCCCCCCAGTTTCCCAAAATGTCCTGTCCAGCTGCCCACTCCACACCATCACTCACACTTCCCTAAGACATCTAAGATGCTTAACCATGTCAAGACAAGTTAGGACACCCCAAAGGATAATCAACATACTGTCAACTTCCATCAGGTTCACGGGTGCTTCAATCCCTTCCGCTGCTATTCATAACGGAAAACCTCACTAAACTGGAGTCGGGAGGTTGCACTTTGGGGAGCTCTCAGGCACTACCAATGTGATCAACTGCAGGCCCAACAGAAAGCGATGAGATTGACCTTATATGGGACCTGACTTCACTACCTCAGACCCCAAAAAGACAGGCTTTCCTGATCACCGCACCCAAGACCTCAGCCAATGAGAAGCCGCAACTCCCAACTTACTCCTGTGGACTTGTAGTTTACAACAGCCTCCCCAACTTCCCCCCTTTCCCCTTAAAATAGACTACCTCTCTCTTGTTCTCCACACTGGCCCGCTATTTTGACTCAGCTGCTTTATTCCAAACCGCAGTTCTCTGTCGCTCCTACATCAATCCATTTTTGCGGGGAACTGGCACTTTTTAAGGTTCACGTAACGAAGGCCCTGGGGTTTGCCCTGACTCCTTCCTTCCTTTTCTCACCTACAACACTCACAATCGGCCTCGGCCCTTCTCAAGACATAGACCAGAGTCAACCGGTTCACCACGTCCACGGTGGCCACGGAGTCCATCAACAATCCACCGACTACTGCGATTCTCTCCTCCTCGCTTACCCCCGCGGGGTGTGCCCTTCTCTGCGGCCAGATAAAGCCTATGTACACGCGGGTCGCCCCCCTCTCAGCACCGCCAAGACAGACGGCCCCGTCAGGCAGCGAGGGCGCAGGCTCACTGGCCGCGCGGCACCTGCTTTGACAGAAAGAATGGACCCGTGCAGCTCCCGGGTGCTGGCGCAGCCAACCCCCACCCCCGCAGCCTCCGCCCCAGCCAACCCCTCCCCTGCAATACAGCGCACCCGCGCTCACACGTGGGGTTCCTGCACACCGGCGCCTCCCTGTCCGGAACGCCGGGGCCGGAGCCGCAGGGCCACGAGCAGGGGCCCCGCGCTCGGGCCTTAGGGGTCTGGGTGCGAGGAGGGCGGGGAGGGTCCTGAGGACTAGCGTTTACCTTCGCCGGGGCCCTGGGCGCGGCCGCCGCCATCGGACTCGGGAGGCGGAGTAGGGCCGAGAGCTGAGGGAGCGGAGCGGACACCCGGACCATCATTCTTTTTCCAGGCTTCATCATGAGAAGCGTTGCGGAGCCTCGGACCCCAGTCTTGCGTTGGAGCGACAGCCTGCCCTTACCTCTTCTCGATCAGTAATCCTTCCGAAATTGCTTTCCTGAACCCAGGCAAAGTAAACAAACGGAAAAAGAAGCCTAAGGTCGTAATGGGCCGGAAGTCCCGCCCCGGGGCCGGCGCCCGCCCATAAACGCCGCTTCCTATTCCCTCATTGGCTCCTCGCCGCTCCCTCAGTGCCCAGGCACTTCCAGGCGGTGTGGTTCCCAGAAGGTCTGGCTGTCGCCGGTAGTGGGTCCTACACCCTGGAGGTTCAGGGCTTTTTTTGGTGGCATCCTAAGGTCTGCCGGGAAATCCTGCTTCTATAGCGGGACCAGCTTTTTTCTTTATTAAGGGTGAAGAAGAGCCATAATTTCAGACTCCATAACAGTTTTCAAAGGAGAAAACTATTATTTTCGATGCTCTCAAATCTCCAATCCTTTCGCAGAGGTAAATGACCTATCATTTCTTGAGGTACTTCAGAAAGAAAGGTGTGTTTTGAGTTGCTGGAGAGGTGTTGTTTTTCATCAATTCTTGCGCCCTGAAGCATTAGAATACGTTTTGTAGTTAGGAACAATAGAAAACAATAGAAACCTCCCTTCCAAATGATAAAAATTCAACACTGCCTCCTAAAGGGCTGTTGGCTTTATTCAGCGATTTCTGACTTGGGCAGCATCCCATCTAGCAAGTAGAGGGCAGCCTCAAGGAAGCAGTACAGAAAGGGAAAGGGTTTTTTGTTGTTCTTTTAAAAATTAGTTATTTGAGAGAGCATGAGCAGGGGCAGAGGGAGAAGCAGGCCTCCCACAGAGCAGGGAGCTGGATGTGGGGTGGATCCTACACTCTAGGATCATGACGTGAACTGAAGGCAGATGTTTAACCGACTGAGCCATCAGGGCACCCAGAATGTTTTTTTTTTTTTTAAGATTTTTTTTTTAATTTTTATATGATAGTAACACAGAGAGAGAGAGAGAGGCAGAGACATAGGCAGAGGGAGAAGCAGGCTCCATGCACCGGGAGTTCGACGTGGGATTCGATCCCAGGTCTCCAGGATCGCGCCCTGGGCCAAAGGCAGGCGCCAAACGACTGCGCCACCCAGGGATCCCCAGAATGGTTTTTAAAGATAGGACAAATACATTATAAACAGGAAAAAAAAAAAAAGGATTATATCAGGTGAGGGCGCCTTAATGTGAGGCAAAATAGTCTTACTAGGGGTATGCCTCAACTTTTGGGTAACAGGGCCCAATCATGTGGCAGATTACCTCAGGACACGAGATTAGGACCTGAGCCAAAGGCAGACACTCAACCACTGAGCCACCCAGGCATCCCCGTATGATATCCTTTTAGAATTGCTTTGGCACACAGATGGATTGCTCTGTCTGTGCCTGTGTTCACATACATCCCATATTTCCAAATCCCAATTTCAGCTGCTTAGCACTACAGAAATCAATATTCAAGAGAGAGGTTTTTTTTTTTTTTTAAAGATTTTATTTATTTATTCATAGAGACAGAGAGAGAGAGGCAGAGACACAAGCAGGCATCATAAAGAGAGCCTGATGTGGGACTCGATCCAGGGTCTCCAGGATCACGCCCTGGGCTGCAGGCGGCGCTAAACCGCTGCGCCACTGGGGCTGCCCAAGAGAGAGGTATTGATTGGAAAGGAAAATGAGCTTTATTCAGAAGGCTGGCCACCTGGGGAGAAGGTGGACTCTTGTACAAAGATCAACCTCAAGGTTTCTACCTCTCCCAGGAGTTTTTATTATTTTTTAAACCATTCTTTATTTTTTTTAAAGATTCCATTTATTTATTCAGGAGAGAGACAGAGACAGCGTCAGAGACACAGGCAGAGGGAGAAGCAGGCTCCGTGCAGGGAGCCCGACATGGGACTCGAATTCTGGGTCTCCAGGATCATGCCGTGGCCCAAACTACCCAGGTTGCCCTCCCAGGCGTTTTTAAAGGATTCTAGGGCAGTTAGCCAGTAAAGGGAGCACAGCAGTCCTTAACACTTTTTGACAACATGCAGACTTGATGGTTCTAGTTATAGATGTTATCGCAGTGGTGCAAGGGTGTGTGCAAGAGGGTCTGTTTTGCTTTGTGGCATGCAGAAGTGCTCAGCTCTTTCTAGGAGAGAATGCATGATCTGTAGATAAACAAAAAGTTAATCATGTAGGCTAAGGATGCTTGTTAAACTGTAAGATTACTAGGTCACCCAAGGGCCTGAGGTGGCTTCAACCATACATACTGTTTTTCTTAGTACTGAAAAGTGAATCTCAGCTGCCACCAGATTGAGCTCACATTCCAGTTGAGTTCTTCTTTCCAGCGGTCTCATGATGCAGACCATTGACCATTATGGCAAAGCATCCCCTGATGAGAACCCAAACTACTCCCCTCAACCACTAATGATTGCCCTGAGCCAGCAAACTCAATCCACTGACTCCAAGACAACGATCTGTTTGATGTTCACTGCCTTCTTGCATGTACCTATCCACCTTGGCCCCATATTTCCTTATGTGAACCTCAAACTCTTGTTCATCACTCTGGAGTCAGTCTTTGAAAGGCTAGTCCATTGTCTTTCCTGTGTTGGTCAGGCTGAAAGAGATTCCTTTTCTTGTTTCACCACCACAACTTTCTCTGCCATTGGATTTTGTCACCACAGAGTGGCCAAAGGTAATCTGTCAAACAAAGCACTCCCAGGTTAGGTGCTCTCGCACCCCTGTGCCCCGAAACTACAGCAAAGTCAGAAGTCAGAATTTGTTGACAAACCAGCTCCTGAGGTTTTTTTCCCCTTAAGAGAATTGTGGACAACCTAATCTGCTGAGTTAGTCCAGGCATCTACACCCCGTCACTGCCAGGAGGTACCAGAGTGGTCACGATAGAGCATGTGGGAGGAATGTAGGATCACCTGTGGACTGTGCTGTGTCCCTGGAGAGCAAGAATGGCCAGAGAGCTCTGGGCAGGACAATGCCTCAAGGATTGATGGTGAAAACGTCAGTTCCAGTGAATTACGGGTACTCAACCCAGAGGGTTCTTCCAACAACTGCCAGGTGTCTTGTCTTTGTGCCACTCCTGCCCTCTCACCCAGCAGCAGACCACCCCACAAGCCCCTTCCTGGCTAGATGAGACCATGATCCCAAGTGTGTGTGGAAGAAATAAAAGGCTTCCGCAGATCCTGCAAGCCTGACCAAGGAAACCTTTTCTTTATGGTAAAGGCCCTATATTGCCTGGACTCCGGCCCTTCAGGTGGAGAGGGAGGTCAGCACTGATACGGATGTTCTGGGTGAGGTCTTGCCCAGGGGGGAATCCCTGTCTTTCTCAGGACAGTCCCTGTCCCACCTGTCTCTCAGTCCTTTCCGGCCAAGGGGAGGCTGGAAGTGGCCAGCCCTGCAAGCTTCCCGAGACAGTGGTCTGGAAACAAAGCCCAGAGCAGTGGTGAGATGCACGGAATGTCGACTCTTTGGGGACCAGCAGTCAACTATTACAGAAAGAGAAGGAATTAAATTAATTGGAGGCTGGTGCTCCACAGTGGGAAATCCTTCCAATGTACAGGTGGGATCAGAGGAAGCAACTCTGAACCCAGTGGGTGTGGGTGTGTCCCCCACACCCCTGCCTTACAGTCACCCCTGAGTGTTCAAGGAGGTCCCTCCAGCCTGTCAGGATTAATTTATCCTGCCTGTGATGCTCCTACACACCTCCAGCCAGCGTGCAGCCTCCACAGTGAGTGGTTTCCTACCAAACACCCAAATGCAGTTTCTAAGAACCTTCTCTGAGCATATCCTGTTCTCATAAGGGGGGGGTGGGGTGGGATTTACACTCTGGATATTGGCAAACACTACACATCAGGGATGAATTTTTGTTTTTCTGAATGCCTAAACTTAAGAAAATGACGCTGTCATGGTAAAAATGCACCCTAGATTTATACATGTAAGGTGTTTTGGGCCATGATATTGAGCAAAACACAAAAAATCTGGAAAAATGATGAAGAAATAGCCTTCCAGTATTACCATGACTCCATAGAGAAAAATGTCACACCATGGAAGAATGAGAAAATTCTAACATTTATCTTTGTTGTATGTATATAGTCTTTTTTTTTAAGATTGTATTTATTCATGAGATAGAGAGAGAGGCAGAGATACAGGCAGAGGGAGAAGCAGGCTCAATGCAGGGAGCCTGACAAGGACTCGACCCTGGGACCCCAAGACCACGACCCGAGCCGAAGGCAGCGCTAAACCACTGAGCCACCCAGGCTGCCCGTATGTATATAGTTTTTGTAATTGAAAAGGGAACTAGCTGAAACTCACATAAAAGAAAATAGACAAGGGACACTTGGGTGGCTCAGCTGGTTAAGCACATGAGTTCAGTTCAGGTCATGATCCCAGGGTTCTGGGATCAAGCCAGGTATCCAGCACCCTGCTCAGTGGGAAGTTAGCTTCTCCCTCTGCCCCTCCCTCTGCTTGTGTTCTCTCTCACATGTTCTCTCTCTCGAATAAATAAAATCTTTAAAAAAGAGAGAAAGAGAGAGAGAAAACAGGCAAATGATACAAATTGGAATTTTACCCAGGAAGTCATATAGGTAATAAACAAATGAAAAAATATTCAACATCAGAAATCCCTAGGAAATGCAATTAGAACACAGTGCTACACACATAATAAAAAGGCGGATGTTAAAGACTGGCGGTACCAGGTATTGACAGGGACTGGAAATACTGGAACTCTCATACATGCCTGGTAAGAATACAATAGTGAAGTTTAGAATCCCATATTGACCCCATTCATGAAAATGTTAACACTGACCTACCTGTGACTTAGGCATTACGCTCTGAGTTTTAACAGAAGAGAAATGAAGACTATTTGCATATGGAATTTTAAAAAGATTTTATTTATTCATGAGAGGCACTGAGAGAGAGAGAAGCAGAGACACAGGCAAAGGGAGAAGCAGGCTCCACAAAGGGAGTCCGATATGGGATTTGATCCCGGGTCTCCAGGACCACACGCTGGGCGGAAGGCGGTGCTAAACCGCTGAGCCACTGGGCTGCCCTATCTATTTGAAAGAGAGAGCAAGGGACAAAACAAGTAGGGTAAGGGGCAGAGGGAAAAGGAGTAGCAGACTCCCTGCTGAGCAGGGAGCCTGATGGGGTCTCCATCCCAGAACCATGGATTCATGACCTGAGCCAAAGGCAAACACTTAACCAACTGAGCCACCAACATGCCCTGCATAAGGAAATGTAATGAAAATATACAGAGGGGTTTGTGAAAGTCAAAAGTTGAAAATAACCCAAATCCTGGAAATAACCCAAATGTTTCAAACACATGAAGAGATCAATACTGGTATATGTCCAAAGAAGAAAAGGGTGTTGACTAAAAGGACATCTTTGCAAAACCACCTCCAAGCCTTCAGACCAGAGAAAAATGCTGAGAAGTCCACCTTGGAGAAATTGTTTGTTTATGGACATCGGGACTGATTATCTTGACCAAGCAAGAGTAGGCCTCTGCACCACCTCCAGTAACATTTCCTTTTTCTGCTGTAGATGCTAGGGTGTACCTGGAAGGAAGATGTCCCCCCCTCCCCTCCATTGGGTCACAAAAGCTACTTCCCTGGACTATGTGTTCTCCCTGGTCTTTAGCTTTTTCCTGCCTGCACAATGGCCTGGACACGTTAAGCACCCCAGAAAATAGGATAATTCAGAGACTTTTGGATTATTTTATGACAATGATCTGTTACACAGGATACCTGTGTCTGAAGTGATGAATTTCTGTGCACACTGTTCCTGCCCAGCTACTCACTACATCTGTGGATACACTTTGACACCATATGTACTCCACTAGGGGCCTGATATCTCCTCTAATTACCTAATTACGTAGTCATCTAGATGACCACTTACAGTTCCCCTTCCCCTGTGGTGTCACAGGTGAATACTGTACATCAGGTCACATAACTCCTCTGAAGGATCTGAGGTAGAATTCCACTCAACAGTGGAAGGCACTATGTGCTATCAGCTGTGGACAAGCAAAATATTCACATGGTCTCCACAAGCACTGGAGATGGTCTCAGCTGCTCCCTCTTCAGGGTGACCTGTGAGCACTCAAAACTTCCTGGCATCCAGAACATAAAACCCAGATGTGGATCCTAAGAGGCTGTATTTCCTAGAAGTGTTATAATACAGTACTGCACACTGGGAAAATAAGAGAAACTTATTTTCCCACAAATCTGGAGTCTAGAAATAGAATATAAGGTGTCAGCAAGGTTAGCTCCTTGAGACTCCACTCCTTGGCTTATAGAGGGGCTCCCTATCTTCACATGGTCAGCTGTGTGTGCCTGTATCCTCATCTCCTCTTATCACAAAGCCAGTCATATCTCATAAGAGTCCATCCTAATAACCCATCAACTTCACCATCTCCTTAAAGAGTCTCTAACTAAAGTCATATTGTGAGGTACTGGGGGTTACAACTTTAACATGTGAATTTTAGGTACAGAATTCAGCCCATAACAAAGGTCTTGAGTTTCAATACAAATTGAGGCCCAAGGGATCCCTGGGTGGCGCAGCAGTTTGGCGCCTGCCTTTGGCCCAGGGCGTGATCCCGGAGACCCAGGATCGAATCCCACATCGGGCTCCCGGTGCATGGAGCCTGCTTCTCCCTCTGCCTGTGTCTCTGCCTCCCTCTCTCTCTCTCTGTAACTATCATAAATAAAAAAAAAAAAAAAAAAAAAAAATTTAAAAAAAAAAAACAAAAAACAAAAAACAAATTGAGGCCCAAGCTGAAGAGTAGAACTGACGTACATATGTATTATTTATTTGCAATCATCCGTTCGGAGATAAGTAAATTTGGGAGACAATTAATCTCCTATGTGCTGGCAGAGCCCAATTCTAATTTCAAACCACCCCTTAGTGTGAATCTGATACCTAAGATTCATGGTAATTCAATCAAAAAGACAGTTAGCAATACCTAAAGGAGAGCAACACTTAGCACCTAATTCCTGTGTTGCTGACTTGGAAGCCACAAAGATTTATCACAATCCTCAGGAGACCAACAATGCCCCTACCAGATTTACTCATTCTCGGCAAACCACCACGCAGAATATTGATGAGGTACTGAGGGTCAACACTGGCTCACATCCATGCCCTAAAATAGCAGGGAATAAGGAGTTCCAAATACCCATAATTGCCATCAGCAAATGACAAAGCAAAGGTCAGCATCACTAATGGATAATGCATATGGTGTTGAGCATATGGGTGGTGACAGAAGTTCACTATTGGGACCATCAAGGTGGCTGAGGTGAAAGGACGTCTGCCACAGGATCTGGCAGTGACTTCCAGCAAGGACTTTGAATACATCAGATCACAGAGTACAACTTCCAAATTTTTCTCAAATACCTGGAACCTAAGGAAGTCATTCCATTGTGGACATTCAGGTGAACAAAGCTCAAATTGGGAAGATGGCTGCCTCATAAAGGTTCTCAGCATCATATACTAAGGAAGGAAATATCATCTTCCCTGCCATTTTAAAGCCTTTCTGCAGTGTGAACTCTCAGATGTGGAATAAAGACAGAAGTTTGGTGAAAGGAATGGTGTCCTTCACCTTAATCATGTGGCCTTGCTCCAGGGTGTATTCTGATTTCTCTGAAACAGTATCTTTGCCCGAAGAATTACCCATATTCTTCATGTTTGTCTGAGCGCAGGCTGCTCTAACAAAATATGATAAACTGGGTGGCTTGTAAGCAACATTTATTTATTTCTCAGTTATGGAAGCTGGATACCTCACATAACATTCCCCATATGGTCTGGTTTTGTGTCTGGCAAGGACCAGCTTCCTGATTGATTGGAGATCTTCTCAAAGGGTCCTCACATGATTGGTAGGGGAAGCTAGCTATCTCAGATTCTTATAAAACATCAATACCATTCATTAGGGATCTACACACATGACCCATTCTAATAAATATTACCTTCAAAAGACAGCACCTACTACTCCTACTGCATTAGAGGACAGGGATTCGACATGTCACCATTAGTGAACATAACCATTCAGTTCATATTATCACCTATTAAGAACTTTTACTGTGTACTTTCTCAAGTTGAATGAGAAATTTTTTTTTAATTTTTATTTATTTATGATAGTCACACACACAGAGAGAGAGCCAGAGACATAGGCAGAGGGAGAAGCAGGCTCCAGGCACTGGGAGCCCGATGTGGGATTCGATCCCCAGGGATCCCTCAAGTTGAATGAGATTAGAAATTTAGCTGAAGGGGATCCCTGGGTGGCTCAGCGGTTTAGCGCCTGCCTTCAGCCCAGGGCGTGATCCTTGAGTCCCAGGATCAAGTCCCACATCGGACACCCTACATGGAGCCTGCTTCTCTCTCTGCCTGTGTCTCTGCCTCTCTCTCTCTCTCTGCGTCTATCATGAATAAATAAATAAAATCCTTTAAAAAAAATTTAGCTGAAAGTTTTCCCACATCTTCAGGATTCCTAAGGTCTCTCTCCATTGTGAACTCTGTGATAACTAAGCGCACTGTAACTAATAAAAGATTTCCCTCACTGCAACCATAAGGCCTCTCTCCTGTGTGAATTCTCTGGTGTTGAACGAATGTCGACTTATACTTCAACAATTTCCCACATTCATTACACTTAATAAGGCTTTTCACCCAAATGAACCTTTATGTGTACATTGAGGATATTTCTTTGGAAGGTCCTGACACATTCACTGCACTCATAAGGCCTTTTTCCAGTGTTAAGTCTCTGGTGAGAACGGAGGAGGGAACGAGCAGTGAAAGACTTCCCACATTCGTGTCATTTGTAAGGCCTTTCTCCAGTGTGAACTCACTTGTGATCATAAAGAGAAGAACTACAAGTAAAAGATTTCCCACATTCACTACAATCATAAGGGCTTATTGCAAGGTGACTCTGACAATGATATAGGAGGGTACGGCTATAACTAAAAGACTTCCTACATTCACTGCACAGATAAGGCTTTTCTCCTGTGTGAATTCTCTGGTGTTGGATCAATGTTGACTTATAGTTCAAAGATGTGCCATATTCATTACATTTATAAAGACTTTCACTGGCATAAACCTTCTCGTGTACATTGAGAGTGTTTCTTTGGATAAAGGACTTGCCACATTCACTGCACAAATAAGGCCTTTCACTATTGTGAACTCTCTTGTGAGAATGAAGGTCAGAAGTAGTAGTAAAAGATTTCCCACAATCAGTGCATTCATAAGGCCATTCACCAGTGTGAACTCTCTGGTGAGAATGAAGGGCAGATCTACTGGTAAAGGATTTCCCACATTCACTGCACTCATAAGGCCTCTCTCCTGTGTGAATTCTCTGGTGTTGAATGAATGTTGACTTACACCTCCACGATTTCCCACGTTCATTACATTTATAAGGCTTTTCACCTGAGTGAACCTTTAGGCATATACTCAGGCTATTTTTTCTGACAAAGGACTTGCCACATTCAACTGCACTTATAAGGTCTCTCTCCAGTGTGAACTCTATGGTGATTAACAAAGGGCCAAATTAGTAGTAAAAGACTTCCCACATTCATTATACTCATAAGGCCTTTCTCCAGTGTGAATTCTCTGGTGTTTAATCAATGTTGACTTACATTTCACAGACTTCCCACAATCATTTCACTTATAAAGGCTTTCATCTGAGTCAATCTTTCTGTGTACCTGTGGATATTTCATCAGATAAAGGACTTGCCACATTCATTGTACTCATAAGGCCTTTCTCCAATGTGAATTCTGTGATAATGGAGGTGAGTGCTATAGATAAAAGATTTCCTACATTCACTGCACTCATTAGGCCTTTCTCCTGTGTGAATTCTATGGTGTTTAAACCCTTTTTTTTAAAATATATTTTTTATTTATTTATGATAGTCATACAGAGAGAGAGAGAGAGGCAGAGACACAGGCAGAGGGAGAAGCAGGCTCCATGCACCGAGAGCCCGACGTGGGATTCGATCCCGGGTCTCCAGGATCGCGCCCTGGGCCAAAGGCAGGCGCCAAACCGCTGCACCGCCCAGGGATCCCGAATTCTATGGTGTTTAATCAGTGTTGACTTCCACTTAAAAGATTTGCCACATTCATTACACTTACAAGGCTTTTCACCTGAATGAACATTTATATGTACTTTGTGGCTGTATTTTCACAGAAAGGACTTGCCACATTCACTGCACTCATAAGGTCTTTCTCCAGTGTGAACTCTCCCATGAGCATGGAGGACAGAATTAGTGGTAAAAGATTTCCCACATTCACTGCACTCATAAAGTCTTTTCCCTGTGTGAGATCTCTGATGATAATGGAGGGCTGACATAAATGTAAAATATTTTGTGGAGCCACTACGCTTATAAAACCTTTCTCTAGGCTGAACCCTGTAAGTAATAAAACCTGATCTATGGATTAAAGATTTTGCACATGTAACGCAATCATTACTCTTCACCCCATTGTGCCATTTCTGGGGATAAATGACAAATTTGTGGTTTAAGGATTTCCCACATTTGCTGCATGTGTACTGCTTGGATCCACTGTGAATATCTCCATTTTGACTATGGGTTGACATTTGCCAAAGGGATTTTCTATATTTTTCAAATTCATAATGTCCTTTTCCAATATGAAATCTCTGGTGTATCACAAATAAGGATGTGTACCTGAACATTTTCCCATAGTCACTGCACATAAAGTACTGTCTTCCAAGGTGGACACTCTGGTCCTGAATATGTGAATGTTTGTAACCGAAGGCATTCTTGCATTCTCCCCAAGGATAACGACTTTTTCTGCTTTGTAAAGATGTCCTGCACTGTGTAATTGTGTTTGGCTTCTCCCCACTCAGTGGCCTCTTGCTGTAGATGCCCTAAGCCAGACAGGAAGTCCTTCTGAACCTCCACACAGGCAAAGGACTTCCCAGAATCATGGAGTCCCCAGCTCTTTACAAAAGATACTGTGTCCATGTTTATGGTTTTTGTTTCACGTGATGTTCCTGTTGTTGAAACTTTATACTGAAATAAAATTGTTTCCCGCATGCCCTGCACCTCAACAGTTTCTGACTCTTTTCTTTTCTCTGATGCTCAGCCAAGTGGAAAATGTCTCTCAAGACTGCACCACACATTTCACAGGGGTGGGTCATCCAGGAAGACAGAGCTGCCCTGGGTGTCCTGGTCTGTGACACGCCTCCAGAAGCACTCTGTTCAATGGGTGCCTCTACAGCCTTTGCTCCACAGCAGCAACCTGAATGCAAGGAAATGCTGGTAAAATATGTGTTGACTATAGCAGGGGGCTCATCCTATCACATGCCACTGTCACATACATGACAGTCACATACATATCATATACATGCCACTGTCTCACTTGAGAATGAGTGTATGGCATGGTTTCCAGACACTGGAGATGAAATTCAGTTGAAAGAGTGGCTGCTGTGCATTGTTGTGCCTTGAAAGTCAAACTGTTATGGAGATCCCACTAGAAGGATATCAAACTAGGGTATGACACAAGGAAGAGAGCCAAGGGGTCTAAACCTTACTTCTCGGGATCCCTGGGTGGCGCAGCGGTTTGGCGCCTGCCTTTGGCCCAGGGCGCGATCCTGGAGACCCAGGATCGAATCCCACGTCAGGCTCCCGGTGCATGGAGCCTGCTTCTCCCTCTGCCTGTGTCTCTGCCTCTCTCTCTCTCTCTCTCTGTGTGACTATCATAAATAAATTAAAAAAATTAAACCTTACTTCTCCTCCCACAACTTAGTTTGGGACCACTTCTGCTGGTGATACTTATCCAAGTACAAAGTTGTAGAAGAATTCAATCACACTAAATTTGCAGCTGTTCAATATCAGTTTAAGAACAGGTAAATGGGGCACCTGGGTAGCTTAGTTATTTACCTGTCTTCGGCTCAGGTCATGGTCCCAGAGACGTGGGACTGAACCCTACACTGGGCTCCCTGCTCAGCAGGGAACCTGCTTCTTCCTCTCCCTCTGATCCCTGCCCTGCTTGTGCTCTAATAAAGAAAATCTTTAGAAAAAATTTTTTAAAAATAAGGACATGTGAATGTCTCATGGTAAAACATTCAGTGAATGCTAGAGTACACAGAAAGACCAGTGAGAGGAATGAATGAGATGTGGAGGCCTGAGGAGCACCAATTACTCCTGTACCGGAAGTTATGTAGTTACCAAAGGATTAGAACCCAGAATTCACAAATTGTCAAGAGTAAAGAAGAAAACATGGAAAAGGGGTGTGTCCATCAGCAATCACACCAAACTCTGGATGAACAAAGGTGCCCAGTATGATCTGAATAGAAGCCTAATTTCACGCCTTTCCCAGCTGAGATTTGCCAAAAACAGGGCCCGTAGGAGATCACCTGTCATGTCTGCTGCATGTCCATACTATGATACACACAGGATTCTACCCTGGAAGCTCAAGCTGAAAACCACACGGTACCATGATGATAGAAATACTGTAGGAGGGATGCCTGGGTGGCTCAGATCCTGGATCTTCCTGGGGTCGAGGATCGAGTCCTGCATCAGGCTCCTTGCGAGGAGCCTGTTACTCCTCCTGCCTATGTCTGCCTCTCTCCGTTTCTCATGAATAAATAAATAAAATCTTAAAAAAAAATACTGTAGGAAAATAGGCACATGGACAACCAAACTGTCCCAAAGAGGATGGTAGAATAGGAGATACCATCTTTCACCCCAAGAAAAATTAATTCAACAGTCATCTATGAATAGCATTATCTCAGGGAGCTCAAAAGTGCCATTAAGACTGGGTAGTACACAGTGGAGCTTAAAAACGGCACAAGGACACAGAAAAGAAAGCCGGACAGTGTATTAGCAGAGACAAATGGGGATGGGTGGGAAATAAGGGCTGAGGCTATCTCCATCAGCCACAGGGCAGATACTACTGGAATCCTTGCTCAACAGAGACTCCAGCTGCCTGCTCCACAGGGGACACTAGTATCACTGTCACCAATTCAACCAAAGGCTAAAGCCAAAGCAATCTTTTTTTTTTTTTTAATTGGAGTTCAATTTGCCAACATATAGCATAACACCCAGTGCTCATCCCATCAAGCGCCCCCCTCAGTGCCTGTCACCCAGTCACCCCCATCCCCCGCCCAACTCCCTTTCCACCACCCCTTGTTCGTTTCCCAGAGTTAGGAGTCTCTCATGTTCTGTTTCCCTCTCTGATATTTCCCACTCATTTTCTCTCCTTTCCCCTTTATTCCCTTTCACTATTTTTTATATTCCCCAAATGAATGAGACCATATAATGTTTGTCCTTCTCTGATTGGCTTATTTCACTCAGCATAATACCCTCCAGTTCCATCCACATCAAAGTAAAAGGTGGGTATTTGTCGTTTCTAATGGCTGAGTAATATTCCAAGCCAAAGCAATCTTGAGAAAGAAAATCAAATCTGAAGGCAGGACATTTCCGATTCCAAAACTAGATTATAAAGCTATAGTATTCAAAATAATAGGGTACGGGCTTAAAAACAGACAATGGGAATAGAAGAAAAATCCCAGAAGTAAACACACACATATATAGTCAACTAATTGTTTACAATTATGCCAAAAACCCACAATGGGGCAGAAAAATCTCTTTAATAATGTTGTGAAATCTCTGGGGAGCCTGGGTGGCACAGCTGATTCAGCTTCAATTCCTAGTTTCAGCTCAGGTTCTCATTTCAGGGTGGTGAGAGCAATCTCCACATTGTTTAGCTAGGAGCTGCTTGGGATTGTCTATCTTCCTCTCCCTCTGCCTCTCCTATCTTGGTCTCTCTCTCTCAAATAAATAAATAAATCTTAAAAAAAAATAAGTTAACTATTATTACTATTCTTTTTTTTTAAGATTTATTTATTTACCTATGATAGACATAGAGAGAGAGAGAGAGAGAGAGAGAGAGGCAGAGACAAAGGCAGAGGGAGAAGCAGGCTCCATGCCGGGAGCCCGACACGGGACTCGATCTCGGGACTCCAGGATCACGCCCTGGGCCAAAGGCAGGCGCCAAACAGCTGAGCCACCCAGGGATCCCCCTATTATTACTATTCTTTAAAGACTTTATTTATTTAAGAGAGAGAAACAGAGATAAAAAGAGAAAACACAAGCAGGGAGGAGTGGGAGAAGTGATGCAGAGCTTGATCCCAGGACCCTGGAATCATGACCTGAATCAAAGACAGATGCTTATCCGACTAAGACACCCAGGCACCCCAATAAACAAATCTTTAAATACCATTGTGAAGGGTGCCTGGGTGGCTCGGTCTGTTGAGTGTTCGACTTTTGGTTTCGGCTCAGATCATGAACTCACAGTTGTGAGATGGAGCCTGCATCGGACTCCATGGTCCGCAGAAAATCTGCTTTGGAATCATTCTCCGTCTCCCTCAGCCTTTCCCTGCTGTCCCTCTTTCTCTTTCTCTAAAATAAATAAGCAAAATATTTTTTAAAAATAGGCGCCTGAGTGGTACAGTTAATTAAACATCTGACACTTGGTCTCAGCCAAGGTGGTGATCTTATTATGGTTGTGGGATCAAGCCCAACTTCATGCTCTGTGTTTAGGTCAGAGTCTGCTTGATTTTCTCTCTCTCCCCATCTGGCATTCCCTTCCTTGTGCATGCATTCAATTGCTCTTTCTCAAATAAAAAAATGTATTTTAAAAATAATAATAAAATACTGTTGTGAAATCTGAATATTTCAATAAAAAAATAGGCAAACTCCTGTAAACAAAGTAGAAAGCCAGAAGCTAGGGATCCCTGGGTGGCGCAGCGGTTTAGAGCCTGCCTTTGTGCCTCTCTCTTCACTCTCTGAATGAATAAGTAATCTTAAAAAAAAAATACAATTACCATATAGTCCACCATTGCCATTTCTAGTTATGTATCCCAAAGAAACAAAATCGGTATCTCCATAAGTATCTGAACATGGATATTCACTGAAGTATTATTCGTAACAGTAAATAAATGGAAACATCAGTAAGTGTGTATGAATGTTTAAAGTGACAAGGGAGGCAAGCCTGGCTGCCTCTGTCCATAAAGTATGTGACTCTTGATCTTGGCATTATAAGTGCAAGCCCCACACTGTATATGGAGTATATGTAAAAAATAAAATAATTTTTTTTAAGATTTTATTTATTCATGAGAGACACAGAAAGAGAGAGTGGGGGGGGGGGGCAGAGACACAAGCAGAGGGAGAAGCAGGCTCCATGCAGGAAGCCTGATGTGGGTGGGACTCGATCCGGGGTCTCCAGGATCACACCCTGGGCTGAAGGCAGTACTAAACCACTGAGCCACTGGGGCAGCCCAAAAAAATAAATTGTATTTAAATGAATAAATGAAATAAAGAGACAAGGAAAATTTAGTACACACACACACAGGAATATTCAGCCATAAAAAAAAAGAAGGCAACAAGTCACTTTCCACAGATGGACCTGGAAAACATTATGCAAAGTCAAAACAGCACACAGCAAAACACAAACATTGTAGGGTATCACTTATCTAAGTATTATATAAAAAAGAAATAAATCAAACTCCTGTAAACAAAGTAGAAAGCCAGAAGCTAGGGATCCCTGGGTGGCGCAGCGGTTTAGAGCCTGCCTTTGTCCCAGGGCGCGATCCTGGAGACCCAGGATCGAATCCCACGCCGGGTTCCCGGTGCATGGAGCCTGCTTTTCCCTCTGCCTATGTCTCTGCCTCTCTCTCTCTCTGTGACTATCATAAATAAATAAAAATTAAAAAAAAAACCCAGAAGCTAGGGACTCAGGGAAATGGGGAGATGTTGGTGAGGGATACACATTTTCACTTACAAGATAAGGAAGTTCCGAGATTCTAATGTACAACAGGTTGATTACAGTCATTAATATTGCATTCGACACTTGATTTTGATAACAGGATAGATATTAAGTTCTTGACTCACTATCACGATCAAAAAAGATAATTATGTTAAGTGATGGTGTGTTATAGCTTCATTTTTTTTTTTAAGAATTATTTATTCATGAGAGACAGAGAAAGAGAGAGAGACAGACACAGGCAGAAGGAGAAGCAGACTCCATGCAAGGAGCCCGAAGTGGGACTCGATCCTGGAAATGTGGGAACACGCCCTGAGCTAAAGGCAGATGCTCAACACCTGGGCCACCGAGGTGTCCCTCATTTTGTTAATAATTTCATAAAGTAGGGGTGCCTGGTAGTGCAGTGGTTTAAGCATCCAATTTCTTGGTTTCTGAACAGGTAGTGATATCAGGGTCCTCATATCGAGCCCCACCATAGGCTCTGTTCTCAGCACTGAGTCAGCTTAGGCTTCTCTCTTCCTTTCCTTTACTCTCTGCTTGCAAGTGCAAGTACAAGTACACACACTTTTTCCCTCTCATTCTCTCAAATACATAAATCTATAAAAAACTACACCAATCTTATATAGTATACCAAAAATCATCATATAATGTAATTTCATTGATATAATCTTATCTGTCAATAATATCTTAAAGCTCAAGGGAAGGCGGAGAGTAGAAGAGATGTAAACGCCACAGAAAGAACCATAGAGGACACTCTTGAGAAGTAGCCCATGGTCCACTTAAGAAGTAAACATGCCAATGCCCGCAGTTTCAGGCACAGGCAGGCACAAGGAAATGTCACCTAAAACAAGGCATCAAAAGCCGGGCCACAGAAATGGCACGGATCTGAACACATGTACCCAGCTGGGCTGAGGACAAGCCAGGTGCAATCCATCAGCCTCACTGCAGGACTACTGACC